>NC_092339.1:64425000-65025000 GCF_046630445.1 Rutidosis leptorrhynchoides | reverse complement strand
CATGGTAGAATATTATCTTGATAGTAGTAGTTAATTTTTGTACAAGCTATTAAATATGAACTTTAACGGGTAGGTACTACCTGAATTACAATTATAAAACGCTAATATGAAGAAAAGCTTTTATAATAAGTTCATATTATGCTACAAAATACTACTTCTAATATTCTATATGATTAACTTAACTCTTTTGACTATTTTTGAAGGAAATGGCTCCAACAACCAGACAAACTTTGAACATGAGCGAGGAAGATTTTCGTGATTTCCTTGCTGCGAACATAGCCACAGTGCAGGCTGCAATGCAAAATAACAACAATCAGTCAGGGTCTAGCAGTGGAATTGACTCCACAAGAAATCGTGTAGGATGCTCCTACAAGGCTTTCACTGCCTGTAAACCCCTTAAGTTCGATGGAACCGAAGGACCAGTCAGACTAAAATGGTGGACCGAGAAGGTGGAATCTATATTTGCAATAAGCAAATGTGCTGAAGAGGATAGGGTAAAATATGCCACGCATACTTTCACATGTACTGCGTTAACATGGTGGAACACCTATCTCGAGCAAGTAGGACAAGATGCTGCTTACGCACTACCATGGTTAGCATTCAAACACATGATGAATGAGCAGTATCGTCCCAGGAATGAAGTAAATAAGCTCAAGACAGGGCTTAGAGAATTACGAACTCGTTGATACAATATCACCACATATGAGCGGCTATTCACAGAATTGTCTCTATTGTGTCCAGGAGTGTTCGAGGATGATGAAGAACAGATTGACGCGTTTGTAAAAGGGTTACCGGAGAGGATTCAGGAGGATGTAAGTTCATACACGCCCACCTTAATGCAGAAGGCAAGTAGAATGGCTCACAAACTCATGGGCGAGATTGAGGGAAGAATTAAAGAACGGGCGATCGAGGAGGCCAAAATGAAAGACTAGGGTCACCAGTACAACCACAACAATCGCAACATTAATCGCAACAACCGCCCCAACAATAACTACAACAACCGTCCCAACAACAATAACAGCCGCAACCACAACAATCCCAACAATAACAACAACGACACTAAGAGGCAGAAAAATCCATGCAAGAGGTGTGAAAGATACTATCCGACTGGGTTCTGTACGGCACCATGTACCAAGTGTAATAGAAATGGTCATGGTGCGACGAAGTGTTGAAATGTCCCGTTCTTATTGATTAAAAACGTTCCATATTAATTGATTTCGTTGCGAGGTTTTGACCTCTATATGAGACGTTTTTCAAAGACTGCATTCATTTTTAAAACAAACCATAACCTTTATTTCATCAATAAAGGTTTAAAAAGCTTTACGTAGATTATCAAATAATGATAATCTAAAATATCCTGTTTACACACGACCATTACATAATGGTTTACAATACAAATATGTTACAATAAAATAAGTTTCTTGAATGCAGTTTTTACACAATATCATACAAGCATGGACTCCAAATCTCGTCCTTATTTAAGTATGCGACAGCGGAAGCTCTTAATAATCACCTGAGAATAAACATGCTTAAAACGTCAACAAAAATGTTGGTGAGTTATAGGTTTAACCTATATATATCAAATCATAATAATAGATCACAAGATTTCATATTTCAATACACATCCCATACATAGAGATAAAAATCATTCATATGGTGAACACCTGGTAACCGACATTAACAAGATGCATATATAAGAATATCCCCATCATTCCGGGACGCCCTTCGGATATGATATAAATTTCGAAGTACTAAAGCATCCGGTACTTTGGATGGGGTTTGTTAGGCCCAATAGATCTATCTTTAGGATTCGCGTCAATTAGGGTGTCTGTTCCCTAATTCTTAAATTACCAGACTTAATAAAAAGGGGCATATTCGATTTCGATAATTCAACCATAGAATGTAGTTTCACGTACTTGTGTCTATTTTGTAAATCATTTATAAAACCTGCATGTATTCTCATCCCAAAAATATTAGATTTTAAAAGTGAGACTATAACTCACTTTCACAGATTTTTTACTTCGTCGGGAAGTAAGACTTGGCCACTGGTTGATTCACGAACCTATAACAATATATACATATATATCAAAGTATGTTCAAAATATATTTACAACACTTTTAATATATTTTGATGTTATAAGTTTATTAAGTCAGCTGTCCTTGTTAGTAACCTACAACTAGTTGTCCACAGTTAGATGTACAGAAATAAATCAATAAATATTATCTTGAATCAATCCACGACCCAGTGTATATGTATCTCAGTATTGATCACAACTCAAACTATATATATTTTGGAATCAACCTCGACCCTGTATAGTTAACTCCAACATTCACATATAGAGTGTCTATGGTTGTTCCAAAATATATATAGATGTGTCGACATGATAGGTCGAAACATTGTATACGTGTCTATGGTATCTCAAGATTACATAATATACAATACAAGTTGATTAAATTATGGTTGGAATAGATTTGTTACCAATTTTCACGTAGCTAAAATGAGAAAAATTATCCAATCTTGTTTTACCCATAACTTCTTCATTTTAAATCCGTTTTGAGTGAATCAAATTTCTATGGTTTCATATTGAACTCTATTTTATAAATCTAAACAGAAAAAGTATATGTTTATAGTCAGAAAAATAAGTTACAAGTCATTTTTGTAAAGGTAGTTATTTCAGTCGAAAGAACGTCGTCTAGATGACCATTTTAGAAAACATACTTCAACTTTGAGTTTAACCATAATTTTTGGATATAGTTTCATGTTCATAATAAAAATCATTTTCCCAGAATAATAACTTTTAAATCAAAGTTTATCATAGTTTTTAATTAACTAACCCACAACAGCCCGCGGTGTTACTACTACGGCGTAAATTCGGTTTTACAGTGTTTTTCGTGTTTCCAGGTTTTAAATCATTAAGTTAGCATATCATATAGATATAGAACATGTGTTTAGTTGATTTTAAAAGTCAAGTTAGAAGGATTAACTTTTGTTTACGAACAAGTTTAGAATTAACTAAACTATGTTCTAGTGATTACAAGTTTAAACCTTCGAATAAGATAGCTTTATATGTATGAATCGAATGATGTTATGAACATCATTACTACCTTAAGTTCCTTGGATAAACCTACTGGAAAATAGAAAAATGGATCTAGCTTCTACGGTGTAGCGACCCGACAAAATCGTCATTTGACGGCGCCGACTACTTAGGTCCCGTTACGTGGTCATAAGTCTTTAAAATAACGTTTGACCAAAATATGTCGCATTCATTGCAAAAGTAAAGATTGTTCCCTAGTTTACAAGAATTGTTCATCCAAAAGTTACGTTACAAAGTTATAAGTACAAATGAAACCTATGCGACACAATTTAAAAGTAGCCAAAAGATGCTCCATGTATGCATAAATACTCGACATCCAAAGCAAGTATCAAAATAATGAGCGGAAGCATGTAACACATATCGTTCAAAGACCTGAGAAAAATATAGAAATTTGTCAACGAAAACGTTGGTGAAATCATAGGTTTAAGTAAGTAAGTGAGTAAATAAGTAGATTGAACCACAAGATTTGCAACATCGAAATAATAGTTAACCATTCCAAAATTTGTTTCACGAGCACCCAATTATCATTGCTTAACATTTCTCCCATTGAACCCCATCACCTTAGTGTTAGAACATACACTGATTCTCGAAAATATATTTCATTCGTAGACGGTAGCGAACCGTCTGAATGAGGGTTTGTCAAACCCATATGGATCCACATAACATAAGTTCACGCTTACACCCGGCAAGTGTAACTAATGATAATTGAATTGAGGATTTTGTTCTAAACTCGTATGTAGAATGTTTGTTTTCCTGTACTTGTGTTCACTTAGTAAAAAGAAACGTTTATGTTTTCTCATCCCAAATGTAAATTCAAAAGCGTAAAAGTGGGACTATGATCTCACCTTGAGTGTATGAGTAATAAAGTACTTCAACAAGTAAACGTGTGCAAAGAACAATGCTAGTCTTGACCTAAACAAGTAAGTTGTATCAATAATGGTAAACGCGATTGGTCAAGGATGTTCAATTAGTCATATGGCTCGTTATGACTCGATTAAGTAGCATGTGAATCAAATTGTCAAGTTTCATGCAAGATACAAGTATAGAAGCAAGTTAGAGAGATTACATAAGTATCCGGTTAAGTTTGGCTATAAGTCAAACTTGGTCGGGTCAAAGTCAACGAAAAAGTCAACACATTCGGGTCGGGTCCCGAACTATTTTTCTGAGGTTTTTAATCATATATAAGCATGTTAGTCAAGTTTCATGTTAATTGGAGGTGCGTAGCATAGTTAGAATTAATCGAAAAATGACCAAATTGGACAGCACCTGATAGGCCATCTGGACGGCGTCCAAAATGGCTGGACGGCGTCCAGTATTGAAGTACTGGACGGCGTCCAAAAGACTGGACGGCGTCCGAGTCTGAAGGGCTGGTCAGCGTCCAAGAATCTGGACGGCGTCCAGATCTGTATCCAGGCCCTGTTTTGCTGCAACAAAGAAATGCACGAACCAAAACTCAAACAATCCCAATTTATGACCCGCAAACAATCAAAACATGTATCCTATATCATCGGGAAGGTATTTTGACAAAGGATACAACTAACCACATATCATCAATCGAGTTTATCATTTACAATAACCGAATTCTCGTCAAGTGATCATTTAGAGTTCGTTTTCCAAGTTTCAAGTTCACAACTTCATTTCATGATTCGGTAGTCCAATCTACACATACGATATGCCGTTTCGAAGGTAATTAAACGTACATTGCAACTAAACACTTACTAACAACATTAACAAGCATTCAATGCATCAAAAGTTCATTTTAAGGTTCATCAAACCCTAATTAAGAATCACAAAATCAATAATCATGTTAACGCAAGGTTTTCATATCATCCAACATACCAAAACGAAACTAACGATGCTAGTAACACTTTTAACACAATGGGTTTAACATCTAACAACATTTAATCAATCAAAATCAAAGATTAAACTAACCCATTTCAAGTGTTCATGCTAGTTACACCAAATAACAAGATCGAGCATACAAATTACATACACGACATCACAATGAGCCATAGACACTAACTAACATTATTTCAAGTCAAAAACACGAATTTAGAGAAATCTAGAGTTTTAGAAATGTTACCCAAACGAGATGAAGTTGGTACCAAAATGAAGAGGATGAAGAGAGGATCACGAATATGTAATTGATTTTGTTGCTAGCTCCCTAAATCGAATTTGGATGATGATTTTGTGTTTGAAGGTTTTGAGAGCATAAAAAAAGGGAAGTAAGAAAAAGAGATAGAGAGAAATGGGAGGTTGGTGGTGGATGGTGGGTTACTAGTTAGCCAAGTTTGCCCGAGTGGCGAGATTAGTCCCTCGCGTTTGTAGTCGGGTGCGGGAATTACCTAAACGGAATATTTTAAAACGCGTATTAACGGAGGATGTTAAAATCCAATAACGGAAAAATATTAAGAATGTTAGCTAACGGAGGATACGAATTTAGTTACGAAGGATATTATTAAAATAAAAAGACGGGCGTTAAAATAATTTAACGGAAAAATGCGGGATGTTACATTACCCACACCTTAAAAGAAATTTCGTCCCGAAATTTAGTTGGAAGTAATAGTCGATGTCTCTTCCTTGAGACCTTGCATTGTCAATGCTATGAATAAGTGATGATACGTCCTTGGGCATTCCCATGAATTTGGACAGTCGGGGTTTTATGTTGTATTAAGGCTTGGTTTTATGATCCACAATTTCAACCGGTCTTTCTACGAAGAGGAGTTGTCATCAATAGTAAGTTTATCTAGAAGGATAGCACGTTCCTGTTCCGCAGGACACGTATCTAAGTTTGTTACATGGAACGTAAGGTAAACGGAAACTTAATTGAGTCAAAAGTTCTAAACGGTAGGAAGCGGTTCCAATACGCCCCAAGATTTCAAAAGGATCAATATTGCGGATATAAATTTCCTCAATTTCCCGAAACGGATTACACCTTTCCAAGGTGTGGTTTTCAATATTACACGGTTACTGACTTTAAATTTGAGAGATTTTCATCTAACATTGGTATAACTCCTTTGGCGACCACGGGCCGTCTTGAGCCCTTCTCGGACTTGAACTATCTCAAAGGTTATTTCTTGAATGATTTCGAATCTGATGATTTGCTTGTCACCTACTTCGGTCCAACGAATAGGAGAACAACATTTGTGGTTATATAAAGTTTCGAAAAGTGCGCGTTAACACGCGAGTGGTAACTACTGTTGTAAGAGGGATCAACTAAAGGCGACAATACAAGTTTGTAACATGTCTTTCCAAGATGTAAATTGTTCGTTTGCTTAGCTCGTCTGTTTGTGGAAGATACGCAGTACTCACGTCTAAACGTGTTCCGAAGGCTTCTTGTAAACAAGATGTGTAGCGAGTATTTTTGATCCGGGATAATTGACAATGATACACCGTGTTGGAATGTAATTTCTTAAGATATGCTTGGACAAGTTAGTTAGGGTTCGAAAGCGTTTGTTGGAACAGGTTTCTTGTCGGCTACTGAAAAATGTTCGTAAGGGCTAGTCACCCTCGTGGCGAATACTAGTAACACGTGAAGAGTCTCTCTCTCCATTGAGAAATTATATAAAAAGGTTTCCGTATACGAAAGTACGAGCGAAAAGATAGGAGTGAAATGAGAACTTAGAATAGGATGAGTTCACATTTTGAGGTAGCCATATCGCGCATCTAGTGGCCAAATGTTGAGACTTGGTGGGAAACGAGATAGTACATGTAGTTGTATAGCTCGGGGTTGAGTAGTAGTTGGCCGTATAACAGAAGCACAAGGACGTTAAGTCAAAGAAGAAAGGGGTATCCTTGGATTGTGTGTTATCTTTGGTCCCAGTAATATCAGACGGTAATAGTGAAATAGCAGAGCTATGTATCATGGTACGCGATGACGAGAAGATTGATCGGATCCATAAATAAGTATTCAAATTCTCCGTGTAAAATAACGAATTTTAGCTTCCTTGATTTCGAGTCGAGAGGGGTTGCCTTTCAGGCGTTCACGTAGAAGTATTTCTATATTTGAGTTCCATTTTGTGCCACACGAATTTATCTAGTAAGGTTGGTGTGAAAAATCACGTTCAAATTCCGGACACGGAAAATGTTTAATTCTTTCCCTTAGTACGTTAACGAGGTTAAAGGACGAGCGATACGGGAAAAATCGGAAATTAATCTTTGGTAATAATCGCGAGATCCAAAATTTTACGAATACAAGTCGGAGTCGTGAGGGTTTCTCCAAAATTAATTAATTAATTAAATTTTTTTTTTTTTTTTTTTTTTTGCGAGATCTACTGTAATACCTTGACCACTAACAACATGGTTTAGAATTTGGACATCGTTTAACCAAAATTCTCACTTGGAGAATTCGGCATAGAGTTGCTCTTTTCTCAAGAGTTCGAGCGTAAGACGGAGACGTTGTTCGTTTTTCCTTTCCGCTTGAATAGCTTAAAACATCAATTATAAGTACGGTAACGGATTTGTCTAGATAAGTTTGCATACGCGGTTCTGGAGGTCTATGAATACGGGCGGAGCCTTAGATAAACTGAACGGCACTAAAAGAAATTTATAACTATTGTAGCGAGTTCGGAAAGCGGTTTAGGAGACATCTTCTCCCTTAACCCTCAATTGATGATAACCAGAATGAAGGTCGATTTTAGAATATACGCGAGATCCATGTAACGGTTCAAGAGGTTGTTGATACGGGGAAGAGGATATCGGTTCTTAAACGGAAATTATTTAGTTCACTAAAATCACATATATGTGGGGAAAACATTCCCTTCCTAACGTATAGGTTTTGGGCTCCCTAGTTCTATAGATGTCAAATCAAAGTTCAAATTACCTACCCAATAAGTTTGACGTACATTCTCCGATAAATTTGTCGGTACGCAATAGTTTTCCGTTGGTCACTTGAATGGCCTAAGTAATATCTAGGGGGTGGTGGAGTGCAAATAGTAGGCTCCAAAGCCTTGGATACAAAACATTTATCGACATCCGAATCGAATAAACATGAAGTATAGGAGTTGTTAAGAAGAAACGTACACGTGACTAGTTCATGTCATCTCGAGCATCCTCGGTGCTAATGTTGGAAGTTCGGCCGCGTGTGTTGGGGTTGGCTTTCTTCGTTGGACATGCATTCCTAAAATGACCCGGTTGGCCACATTCGAAACAAACACCCGGCTTTTGTGTGTTGGGTCCCTTTTGACTGACGGGGGCGGTACTCCCACAATATTTGGCAATATGACCACTTCCCTGGCACCGGTGGCAAATTAGCTTGCCACATTCACCAAAGTGATGCTTGTGGCATTTGTTGCAAAAAGGTCGAGTTCTAGCATAACTTTTCTTGTCGACGGAGGTGAAAGGTTCCTTGGCAAAGTTGTTGCTGTTGTAGTTGCTGGATTGAGAGACTTCCCATTTTCTTTTGTTGTTACCCGGTTGGTCCTCGGCCGTTGGTTCCGGTGCTTCAATTTCATCCACCATTTCTATAGATTGGCGAGCCATCGTTAAAGCCTCTGGTAGGTTGGCGGGTTTGGATGACATTACCCTGTGTTGAATGCTCTTCGGAAGGCCATCCATGTAAAGTTCAACTCTTAGGGACTCGAGAGTCATGAGGTTTGGACACATTAAGACTAGTTCAGCAAACCGTTGATTATAAGCTTCGAGGTCATTCCGGACCGTTTGTAAATTTCTTAGCCCCTGTTCGAGCCTTCGAGTCTCGTCACGCGGAAAGTATTCGGTGATCATTCTTTCTCTTAATTCGGTCCAATAGAGTGCGTGGGCTTCATCGATACCCACTGATTGTACATACGTGTTCCACCATGAGAGAGCAATACCGGTGAGAGTGAGGGTGGAAAACTTGACCTTATCTTGGTCCCGACAACCACTTATGTTAAAAACGGATTCCGTTTGTTCAAACCATCTGGTGAGAGCAACCGGTCCCTCGGTTCCATCGAAAGTGGGAGGTTTGCACCCCATGAAGTTCTTGTAGGATCACCCCTCGTTTGAATTACCATCTCCATGATTATTGTTGTTGGAAAAGTGATCGGCCATGGCCGCACCCACGGCGGTGGTTATCATTCGTTGAAGAGCTTGTTCGAGAGTTTCGGAAGGAGTATTGGGTTGACCTTGGTGAGCCATTGTTCCTTCATGACACAAGAATACCATTGTTTAGTATTATCAATAATACTAATCGTGATATGGAAATCAAGATAAAGAGGAAATTTTCCTTGACTCGCCTTAAATTCTTTATGTCATAATGTCAGAATGTTCATATGAGTCACCGTAATATAATCCTGGAAATTATATTACCCTGATTCATATGTGCATTCGACATCATTTCATATAGTCAAGGTGGCGTGTCAATCAAATCAACCACGTGAGATTAAGGTAGAATAAGAGTTAGATGTGAATAAAGAGATCGAGTATACATGCACAAGTAGTCAAGTAATTCCTACTCCAAGTCTATATGCCGGTTGTAGTCTAGACTCACTAATGTACCCTATAACTCGGGGTTGACACCAATGAACTCTAAATCCCTACAACCAACGCTCTGATACCAATTGTAGCGACCCGACAAAATCGTCATTTGACGGCGCCGACTACTTAGGTCCCGTTACGTGGTCATAAGTCTTTAAAATAACGTTTGACCAAAATATGTCGCATTCATTGCAAAAGTAAAGATTGTTCCCTAGTTTACAAGAATTGTTCATCCAAAAGTTACGTTACAAAGTTATAAGTACAAATGAAACCTATGCGACACAATTTAAAAGTAGCCAAAAGATGCTCCATGTATGCATAAATACTCGACATCCAAAGCAAGTATCAAAATAATGAGCGGAAGCATGTAACACATATCGTTCAAAGACCTGAGAAAAACATAGAAATCTGTCAACGAAAACGTTGGTGAAATCATAGGTTTAAGTAAGTAAGTGAGTAAATAAGTAGATTGAACCACAAGATTTGCAACATCGAAATAATAGTTAACCATTCCAAAATTTGTTTCACGAGCACCCAATTATCAATGCTTAACATTTCTCCCATTGAACCCCATCACCTTAGTGTTAGAACATACACTGATTCTCGAAAATATATTTCATTCGTAGACGGTAGCGAACCGTCTGAATGAGGGTTTATCAAACCCATATGGATCCACATAACATAAGTTCACGCTTACACCCGACAAGTGTAACTAATGATAATTGAATTGAGGATTTTGTTCTAAACTCGTATGTAGAATGTTTGTTTTCCTGTACTTGTGTTCACTTAGTAAAAAGAAACGTTTATGTTTTCTCATCCCAAATGTAAATTCAAAAGAGTAAAAGTGGGACTATGATCTCACCTTGAGTGCACGAGTAATAAAGTACTTCAACAAGTAAACGTGTGCAAAGAACAATGCTAGTCTTGACCTAAATAAGTAAGTTGTATCAATAATGGTAAACGCGATTGGTCAAGGATGTTCAATTAGTCCTATGGCTCGTTACGACTCGATTAAGTAGCATGTGAATCAAATTGTCAAGTTTCATGCAAGATACAAGTATAGAAGCAAGTTAGAGAGATTGCATAAGTATTCGGTTAAGTTTGGCTATAAGTCAAACTTGGTCGGGTCAAAGTCAACGAAAAAGTCAACACGTTCGGGTTGGGTCCCGAACTATTTTTCTGAGGTTTTTAATTATATATAAGCATGTTAGTCAAGTTTCATATTAATCGGAGGTGCGTAGCATAGTTAGAATTAATCGAAAAATGACCAAATTGGACAGCACCTGATAGGCCATCTGGACGGCGTCCAAAATGGCTGGACGGCGTCCAGTATTGAAGTACTGGACGGCGTCCAAAAGACTGGACGGCGTCCGAGTCTGAAGGGCTGGACGGCGTCTAAGAATCTAGACGGCATCCAGATCTGTATCCAGGCCCTGTTTTGCTGCAACAAAGAAATGCACGAACCAAAACTCAAACAATCCCAATTTATGACCCGCAAACAATCAAAACATGTATCCTATATCATCGGGAAGGTATTTTGACAAAGGATACAACTAACCACATATCATCAATCGATTTTATCATTTATAATAACTGAATTCTCGTCAAGTGATCATTTAGAGTTCGTTTTCCAAGTTTCAAGTTCACAACTTCATTTCATGATTCGGTAGTCCAATCTACACATACGATATGCCGTTTCGAAGGTAATTAAACGTACATTGAAACTAAACACTTACTAACAACATTAACAAGCATTCAATGCATCAAAAGTTCATTTTAAGGTTCATCAAACCCTAATTAAGAATCACAAAATCAATAATCATGTTAACGCAAGGTTTTCATATCATCCAACATACCAAAACGAAACTAACGATGCTAGTAACACTTTTAACACAATGGGTTTAACATCTAACAACATTTAATCAATCAAAATCAAAGATTAAACTAACCCATTTCAAGTGTTCATGCTAGTTACACCAAATAACAAGATCGAGCATACAAATTACATACACAACATCACAATGAGCCATAGACACTAACTAACATCATTTCAAGTCAAAAACACGAATTTAGAGAAATCTAGAGTTTTAGAAATGTTACCCAAACAAGATGAAGTTGGTACCAAAATGAAGAGGATGAAGAGAGGATCACGAATATTTAATTGATTTTGTTGCTAGCTCCCTAAATCGAATTTGGATGATGATTTTGTGTTTGAAGGTTTTGAGAGCATAAAAAAAGGGAAGTAAGAAAAAGAGATAGAGAGAAATGGGAGGTTGGTGGTGGATGGTGGGTTACTAGTTAGCCAAGTTTGCCCGAGTGGCGAGATTAGTCCCTCACGTTTGTAGTCGGGTGCGGGAATTACCTAAACGGAATATTTTAAAACGCGTATTAACGGAGGATGTTAAAATCCAATAACGGAAAAATATTAAGAATGTTAGCTAACGGAGGATACGAATTTAGTTACGAAGGATATTATTAAAATAAAAATACGGGCGTTAAAATAATTTAACGGAAAAATGCGGGATGTTACAAACGGATCCTTGGATGGCTCGAAGTTCTTGAAGCAGAATCATGACACGAAAACAAGTTCAAGTAAGATCATCACTTGAAATAAGATTGTTATAGTTATAGAAATTGAACCAAAGTTTGAATATGATTATTACCTTGTATTAGAATGATAACCTACTATAAGAAATAAAGATTTCTTGAGGTTGGATGATCACCTTACAAGATTGGAAGTGAGCTAGCAAACTTAAAAGTATTCTTGATTTTATGTAACTAGAACTTGTAGAATTTATGAAGAACACTTAGAACTTGAAGATAGAACTTGAGAGAGATCAATTAGATGAAGAAAATTGAAGAATGAAAGTGTTTGTAGGTGTTTTTGGTCGTTGGTGTATGGATTAGATATAAAGGATATGTAATTTTGTTTTCATGTAAATAAGTCATGAATGATTACTCATATTTTTGTAATTTTATGAGATATTTCATGCTAGTTGCCAAATGATGGTTCCCACATGTGTTAGGTGACTCACATGGGCTTCTAAGAGCTGATCATTGGAGTGTATATACTAATAGTACATACATTTAAAAGCTGTGTATTGTACGAGTACGAATACGGGTGCATACGAGTAGAATTATTGATGAAACTGAACGAGGATGTAATTGTAAGCATTTTTTTTTAAGTAGAAGTATTTTGATAAGTGTATGGAAGTCTTTCAAAAGTGTATAAATACATATTAAAACACTACATGTATATACATTTTAACTGAGTCGTTAAGTCATCGTTAGTCGTTACATGTAAGTGTTGTTTTGAAACCTTTAGGTTAACGATCTTGTTAAATGTTGTTAACCCAATGTTTATAATATCAAATGAGATTTTAAATTATTATATTATCATGATATTATCATGTATGAATATCTCTTAATATGATATATATATATACATTAAATGTCTTTACAACGATAATCGTTACATATATGTCTCGTTTAAAAATCATTAAGTTAGTAGTCTTATTTTTACATATGTATTTCATTGTTAATACACTTAATAATATATTTACTTATCATTTAACATAATTAACCAAGTATATCAATATCTTAATATGATTCATATGTACCTAGTAAGACGTTGTTATAACGATAATCGTTATATATATCGTTTTCGAGTTTCTTAAATAAATAGTCTCATTTTTATGTATATAACTCATTGTTAAAATACCTAATGAGATACATACTTATAACAAAATCATGTTAACTATATATATAACCATATATATGTCATCGTATAGTTTTTACAAGTTTTAACGTTCGTGAATCACCGCTCAACTTGGGTGGTCAATTGTCTATATAAAACCTATTTCAATTAATCAAGTCTTAACAAGTTTGATTGCTTAACATGTTGGAAACACTTAATCATGTAAATAACAATTTCATTTAATATATATATAAACATGGAAAAGTTCGGGTCACTACAAGTGTGAAGTCTACGGACCAATGGCTAACAGAAATAAAGGAACAAATAATGTCGGAACAAATAATGTCGCAGTTATTTGTTATGGATGTGGAAAATCGGGCCATTACAAAAATGCATGCCCAAACCAAGGGAATAATAATGGGCAAGGCCGTGAAAGAGCCTTCAACATCAATGCAACAGAAGCGCAAGAAGACCCGGAGCTTGTTACGGGTACGTTTCTTATTGATGAAAAACCTGCTTATGTTTTATTTGATTCGGGTGCGGATAGGAGCTATATGAGTAGAGATTTTTGTGCTAAACTAAGTTGTCCATTAATGCCTTTGGATAATAAGTGTTTACTCAAATTAGCAAACAGTAAATTAGTTAAAGCTGATAAAATATGTCAAAACCGAAAAATTAAACTAGTCGGGGAAACATTTAAAATAAATTTGATACCAGTAGAATTGGGGAGTTTCGATGTAATAATTGGCATGGACTGGATGATTAAAGAGAAAGCATAGATCGTCTGTTATAAGAACATGATTCGCATTCTGTGCGAAAAGGGAACACCCTTAATGGTGTACGGAGAAAAGAGCAACGCGAAGTTAAATCTTATTAGTAGCTTGAAGGCACAAAATGAAATGTCCCGTTCATATTGATTATAAACGTTCCATATTAATTGATTTCGTCGCGAGGTTTTTATCTCTATATGAGACGTTTTTCAAAGACTGCATTCATTTTTAAAACAACCATAACCTTTATTTTATCTATAAAGGTTTAAAAGGCATTACGTAGATTATCAAATAATGATAATCTAAAATATACCATTTACACACGACCATCACATAATGCTTTACAATAAGAATATATTACATCAAAAATAAGTTTCTTGAATGCAGTTTTTACATAATATCATACAAGCATGGACTCCAAATCTTGTCCTTATTTTAGTATGCAACAGCGGAAGCTCTTAATAATCACCTGAGAATAAACATGTTTAAAACGTCAACAAAAATGTTGGTGAGTTATAGGTTTAACCTATATATTATCAAATCATAATAATATACCACAAGATTTCATATTTCAATATACATCCCATACATAGAGATAAAAATCATTCATATGGTGAACACCTGGTAATCGACATTAACAAGATGCATATAAGAATATCCTCTATCATTCCGGGAAATCCTTCGGACATGATAAAAACGAATTCGAAGTACTAAAGCATCCGGTACTTTAGATGGGGTTCGTTAGGCCCAATAGATCTATCTTTAGGATTCGCGTCAATTAGTAGATCGGTTTACTAATTCTTAGGCTACCAAGCAAAAGGGGCATATTCGGCTTCGATCATTCACCCATATAATGTAGTTTCATTTACTTGTGTCTATTTCATAAAATATTTATAAAACTGCATGTATTCTCATCCCAAAATATTAGATTTTAAAAGTGGGACTATAACTCACTTTCACAGATTTTTACTTCGTCGGGAGTAAGACTTGGCCATTGGTCGATTCACGAACCAATAACAAATATATACATATATATATCAAAGTATGTTCAAAATATATTTACAACATTTTTAATACATTTTGATGTTTTAAGTTTATTAAGTCAGTTGTCCTAGTTAGTAACCTACAACTAGTTGTCCATAGTTAGATGTACAGAAATAAATTAATATATATTATCTTGAATCAATCCATGACCCAGTGTATACACATCTCAGGCTAGATCACAACTCAAAGTATATATATTTTTGAAATCAATCTCAACCCTATATAGCTAACTCAAACATTACTGCATATAGAGTGTGTATGGTTGTTCCAAATAATATATATACATGGGTCGATATGATATGTCAAAACATTTGCATACGTATCTATAGTATCCCAAGATTACATAATATATTAGAATACATGTATAATACAATATAAGTTAGATAGGATATGATTTGTATAGAATTGTTACAGTATTTCCCGTAGCTACAACAATCAAAAAATATCCAATCTTGTTTTACACATAACTTCTTCGTTTTAAATCCGTTTTGAGTGAATCAAATTGCTATGGTTTCATATTGAACTATATTTTATGAATCTAAACAGAAAAAGTATAGGTTTATAGTCGTAAATATAAGTTACAAGTCATTTTTGTAAGAGGTAGTCATTTCAGTCGAAAGAACGACGTCTTGATGACCATTTTGAAAAACATACTTCCACTTTGAGTTTAACCATGATTTTTGGATATAGTTTCATGTTCATAACAAAAATAATTTTCCCAGAAGAACAACTTTTAAATCAAAGTTTATCATAGTTTTTAATTATCAAACCCAAAACAGCCCGCGGTGTTACTACGACGGCGTATGTCCGGTTTTACGGTGTTTTTCAGGTTTCCAGGTTTTAAATCATTAAGTTAGCATATCATATAGATATAGAACATGTGTTTAGTTAATTTTAAAAGTCAAGTTAGAAGGATTAACTTTTGTTTACGAACAAGTTTAGAATTAACTAAACTATGTTCTAGTGATTTCAAGTTTAAACCTTCGAATAAGGAAGTTTTATATATATGAATCGAATGATGTTATGAACATTATTACTACCTCAGGTTTTGTGGATAAACCTACTAGAAATGAGAAAAATATATCTAGCTTTAAAGGATCCTTGGATGGCTTGAAAGTTCTTGAAGCAGAATCATGACACGAAAACAAGTTCAAGTAAGATTTCCACTCGAAATAAGATTGTTATAGTTATAGAAATTGAATCAAAGTTTGAATATGAGTATTAACTTGTATTATAAGGATATCTTACTATAAATAAGAAAGATTTCTTGAGGTTGGATGATAAATTTACAAGATTGGAAGTAAGCTAGCAAACTTGGAAGTATTCTTGATTTTATGAAACTAGAACTTATAGAATTTATGAAGAACACTTAGAACTTGAAGATAGAACTTGAGAGATCAATTAGATGAAGAAAATTGAAGAATGAAAATGTTTGTAGGTGTTTTTGGTCGTTGGTATATGGATTAGATATAAAGGATGTGTAATTTTGTTTACATGTAAATAAGTCATGAATGATTACTAATATTTTTATAATTTTATGAGATATTTCATGCTAGTTGCCAAATGATGGTTCCCACATGTGTTAGGTGACTCACATGGTCTTCTAAGAGATGATCATTGGAGTGTATATACCAATAATACATACATCTAAAAGCTGTGTATTGTACGAGTACGAATACGGGTGCATACGAGTAGAATTGATGATGAAACTGAACGAGGATGTAATTGTAAGCATTTTTGTTAAGTAGAAGTATTTTAATAAGTGTCTTGAAGTCTTTCAAAAGTGTATGAATACATATTAAAACACTACATGTATATACATTTTAACTGAGTTGTTAAGTCATCGTTATTCATTACATGTAAATGTTGTTTTGAAACCTTTAGGTTAACGATCTTGTTAAATGTTGTTAACCAATTGTTTATTATATCTAAAGAGATGTTAAATTATTACATTATCATGATATTATAATATATTAATATATCTTAGTATGATATATGTACAGTTAAATGTTGTTACAACGATAATCGTTACATATATGTCTCGTTTCGAAATCATTAAGTTAGTAGTCTTGTTTTTACATATGTAGTTCATTGTTAATACACTTAATGACATGTTTAATTATCATTTATAATGATTAAACATAGTGTATCAATATCTTAATATGATTCATATGTATTTAGTAAGACGTTGTTATAACGATAATCGTTATATATATCGTTTCGAGTTTCTTAATTCAATAAACTCAATTTTATGTATATAACTCATTGTTAAAATACCTAATGAGATACTTACTTATCATAATATCATGTTAACTATATACATAATCATATATATGTCATCATATAGTTTTTACAAGTTTTAACGTTCGTGAATCACCGGTCAACTTGGGTGGTCAATTGTCTATATGAAACCTATTTCAATTAATCAAGTCTTAACAAGTTTGATTGTCTAACATGTTAGAAACACTTAATCAAGTAAAAAATAATTTCATTTAATATATATAAACATGGAAAAGTTCGGGTCACTACAGTACCTACCTGTTAAATAAATTTCGTCCCGAAATTTTAAGCAGTTGGAGGTGTTGACGTATCTTCTGGAAATAAGTGCGGGTATTTCTTCTTCATCTGATCTTCTCATTCCCAGGTAAACTCGGGTCCTCTACCAGCATTTCATCGAACTTTAACAATTGGTATCTTGTTTTGCTTAAGTCTTTTAACCTCACGATCCGTTATTTCGACGGGTTCTTCGACGAATTGAAGTTTTTCGTTGATTTGGATTTCGTCTAACGGAATAGTGAGATCTTATTTAGCAAAACATTTCTTCAAATTTGAGACGTGGAAAGTGTTATGTACATGTCATAACCCGTCCTTAACCGTAAGAACGTGTTAGATAACGTATGATTTCATTGCGAGGTATTGACCTCTATATGCGACATTTTTAAAAGAAAAACTGCATATATTATACATTACAAACCATGATTCTTATTTTTGATACAAGCTTTGGACGAAATAAAGATGATTATCGTTTAGCGATAATCTTCGACTTACAAACTTTACAAATGATAATAACAACCTGATTTCTAGCATATTTTACAACACAAGTTCTTGGATATGCAGTCTTATTTTTGACACAAATATGCGTACGCAAGATCCTGCTTAGATTCAACATGATGCAGCGGAAGCTTCTAATTATCACCTGAGAATAGACATGTTTAAAACGTCAACATAAAGTTGGTGAGATATAGGTTTAATGCCGGCAGCGATATAAATATAGACCACAAGATTTCATATATAAACATTTTAATAAAAATATTCTAAGTGGTTGAGCACTTGGTAACCATACTTAACATTTAATCACGTCGCATATTCCCTTTATTATGAAATCTTACTACACCGTACCAAGTGTAGTCACGAAACGAAGTACTGTGCAACCGTTGAATACTGGTCGTCCAGTCCGGTTGGGGTTGTCAGGCCCGATAGATCTATCAACAGGATTCGCGTTTACAATACCGCTGTAAATAACAGTTACCAAGCTACAGGGAAGTATGCCAGTGGTACAACTCAACGTAGAATATATTTTTCAGTTACTTGTGTCCATATCGTAAAACATAAAATACATGTATTCTCATCCCGAAATATTTAGAGTTTAAAAGTGGGACTATATACTCACTGTTGTCTTGAAGATATATATAATTTGACTTGGTCTCCGGTTGATATCACGAACCTATCCATATATAATATATCAATACCTTTTCTTTTTAAACAAACGTCACATATATATACTTGTTATACTTTTAATACCTTGAATAATTCCTTAGTCCGTAGTTAGCAGTTCGTTGTTAGTAATTCAATTTTAATGGTTCATTTTTAGATGTTTAATATACCCGCAATGAAATAAATAAAACCCCCTAACGAAATAAATAAAACCCCATCGTATATGTATTGGTCGAGATTAATCTTGACCCACGGTACCGGTGTTGTCAAATGACGTGTTGCGTACATAAAGTACCGGTGTTGTCAAATGACGTGTTGCGTACAAACATGGGATCTTATGATTAATCTTCTCGTGTTGTTTGCGGGTGATGCTGAACCATATAAAATTGAATTATAAGTACATATATATAAAATATCATGTTATCTTAGAAATATGTGATTTTATTTAATTTTTCCCAATTAATCCCGAAGTTAAACAAGTCTTAGATATCCGATCTCGTTTTGGTCATAGTTTCTTCGTTACAACTCCGTTTTCGTTGATTCAACTTGTCACTTCCTTGGATCGAGTCCCTCTTTAAGACTATGAACTGTAAATACCTTAGTTTGTATTCGAAATCACAGGTCATAGGTCAAACTTTAGTGAAACTTATGAAGTTAATCATTTTCCATCATGTAAACAACCTTAAATGATTATTTTTCTAAAAATACTTATACTTTGAGTTAAATCATGAAATTTTTATGTGTTATCATATTCATAGTAAAAATCATTTTTCCAGAAAATAAACCTCCAATTCAAAGTTTAAGATGGTTTTTAATTATCCAACCCAAAACAGCCCCCGGTTGCACACCGACGTCGTAAATTCAGTTTTTAAGGTGTTCTTTGAAAAACCAAGTTATACCTTGTTAAATTAGCATATATTTATGATATATTACAGGTCTTGAAGTATTTTAAAAGTTAAGTTAGAAGGATCTATTTAGTTTGCAAACAAGTTTGAAAACATTCAAACTATGTTCTTGTTGTTAAAATTTTATACCACAAAATAAGATAGCTATATATATATGAATCGAATAAGGTTATGAACATAGTTACTACCTCAAGTTCCTTGGACAAGGTTGCTGTAAAAGAGGAGTAAGAACCTAGAACTAAAAGGGTGATGGAATTGGATGAAAGATTGGAAGTAAGTTTGTGTTCTTGGAAGGATTTCTTGAAGTATTTTTGTATGGTTTTCTTATGGTGATTAAGTAAGGTTTTTGAAGCTAAATGATAGGGAAAATGCTTGGAGATGATCAAGTATGAAGTTAAGAGTATTTTGAGAGAAAAATGGGAGTGTAAGTATGAGAAAACGGGGTGAAGAAATGGTGTGCATGCATAAAAAAGTTTTTAGGTTATAAAGGAAAAAAAAGATACCTAACTTTGTTTTCTTGCTAAATAATTCATGCTACTTGACAAATGGTTGGTTCCACATGTTTCTTAATCATTTAAGGCTGCTAAGGAGCAGATTTTTATTGGTATATACCAATAGTAAATACATCTAGAAGCTGCGTATGATACGGGTACATATACTCTAGGTATACGTATAGAAATCTTTGAGGAAACGGAACGAGGATTCAAATATAGCTATCTTTTGTAAATATACTTATATTGTTTTATGTATGTAAGCCCTTTAAAAGTGATAAAATACATATCTATACGATGCATGTATAAGTAATATAGGTTATAAGTATTTACGTCGAAAAACATTACGTATAGTTATCGTTTTGAAAACTTAAGTTAGTAGTTTTAAAATATACTTATAACTTATTGTTATTAATACAAAATGAGATATTAAAACATTCTTAGATCATGTTAAATATGTATATATACATATATATACACAAACGTATAATTATCATATGTTATATAGTTCGTGATATCATCGGTCAAACTAGACGGTCAAACGTTGTGTAAACTCTTTTCGGAAATATAAATCTCGACAATTTGGATGGCTTATCATGTTGGTAATGAGACGACCCGACCCAATCCATAGGGACGAATACAATAACATATGATTACATCGCGAGGTACTTGACCTCTAAATGATACATTTTACAAACATTGCATTCATTTTTAAAAGACAATCTTTCATTACATCGAAAGTTGACATGCATGCATACCATTTCATAATATCCAAACTATAAATGACCTAATCTGTCATTTACTTAATAATAATCTTTAATGAACTTCAACGACTCGAATGCAACGTCTTTTGAAATATGTCATGAATGACTCCAAGTAATATCTTTAAAATGAGCTAATGCACAGCGGAAGATCTCTTTCAAACCTGAGAATAAACATGCTTTCAAGTGTCAACCAAAAGGTTGGTGAGTTCATCAGTTTATAGTAATCATTTCATTTTCATCATTTTAATAGACCACAAGATTTCATATTTCCAATTCTCATAAATAAACGTCCCATGCATAGAGACAAAAATATCATTCATATGGATTGAACACCTGGTAACCGACATTAACAATATGCATATAGAATATCCCCATCATTCCGGGATCCTCCTTCGGACATGATATAAATTTCGAAGTACTAAAGCATCCGGTACTTTGGATGGGGCTTGTTGGGCCCGATAGATCTATCTTTAGGATTCGCGTCAATTAGGGTGTCTGTTCCCTAATTCTTAGATTACCAGACTAAATAAAAAGGGGCATATTCGATTTCGATAATTCAACCATAGAATGTAGTTTCACGTACTTGTGTCTATTTTGTAAATCATTTATAAAAATTGCGCATGTATTCTCAGCCCAAAAATATAAAGGGTAAAAAGGCAAATGAAACTCACCATACTGTATTTTGTAGTAAAAATACATATAACATCATTGAACAAGTGTAGGGTTGGCCTCGGATTCATGAACCTATATTAATTATATATATTTATATGACGGTCAATATTTATCTAACAATTTAGGCCAAGTCATAGTGTACCACAATCCTAATGCTCGAGTCTGACTCAACAGTATAGTAACATGTTATATTACCCATGCTCACTTAGGTCAAAAGTCAAAGGTTAAAGTAAAAACGAGGTCGCATGCAAAAATACAATAACTTATACAAAAAAAAAATTTTCCGGTCAAACATGACTAAACGACCACTTCAGCGATTTTTAGAAAAATTATCGGAACTCCGATTGATAAACGGTCCAAGGATAAAAGTTACACATTACCAAAAAGATTAAGCATAAATTTTACAGAAGTAAACTAAAACTAGACAACTCGTAGTTGCCAACGCGGTTTCGGCGTTTCAAAGTTAATTTTTCAGCTTTAATAAAATTTACAAAAGTGACCGAGTAGCCTACTTTGGAGATTTTTAGAAAATTCCTCGAAACTCGAATTGACAAACGGTCAAAGCCTTCAAATTCTCGTTACCACAAAGATATAACATGATTTTTGGTAAAAGTAAACATACATCAGGCCGACCATGACAACTGATACAAAACTGACATTTTTAATAAAAAGTTTCAGCTCTTTTTAGAATTTTAAAATGTGATCAAACAGTCAACATTGACGATTTTTAGAAAAATCGTCGAGTCTCAAATTGACAAACGGCCAGAGTCGTTTGTTAGACCTTACAGCAAAGAATTCAGTGGTATTTTTGTTTTAATCTGAAACAACGCAGATCATCGAGAATTTCAGTTTCCGTATCGACGTTTCATCAAAATTTACAAAACTTCTTTTGTCCATAACTTGACAACCGTTCAACGAAACGATTTGATATCTAAATGAAAAGTTCTTAATTTTTCGCTAGCTTTCCAAAGACATGCATATTTTATACCTTATTTCATCCCTAGTATAACAACCTTTAAGATTCAACATAACTTATCTAAGGGCAATATCAAATATACAAGCATGCACAATCCTATTTTCTCGAGCACTAGTCAGGGATACACTATTAGTATATAAAAATTAAATTAGGAGTACTCACGTATCAATATTGAGATTCAATATTGCAGGAAAGGTATGTAGACACAACGGAGATGATAAACACTAGGGTGACCTCACGAACACACCCATGAACCATTCCCATCACCTCCATGGCTATAACCCATAATTTCCTTAGCCCTATCCTACTCGCAAAACTTGTCTTGAAAAGACCCGCTCATGACCTCGTCGTAGTATTTTATGTATTATAATAATAATAATAATAATAATAATAATAATACGATTAATAATAATATTAATCTTTAATAATAATAATAATAATAAATATTAGTATAAAGAACGATTGATAGATTGAGGAATGGATGAATTATGAACCAGAAGAAGAAATGTGTTCAATTTATAATGAAGTTGAGCTCACCTAACACTAATTAGATTGCCGACACCCTTATTCACATTTAACTCATTTCATACGTAACATAAGTAAATATATAAATAATTTAATATATAATATATTTAATCTTTAGGATTAATTAAATATTATATTATATTTACGTTCATTGTAAAAATATAATTTTTACAAAAATGACACGGTCGTGGTCTCAGGACTCATGTACCACTTTCGGTTTTTCGGGCGCACTTTCGTACGTTTAGAAAACTAGCCTTTTACTTTACGTGACGTGTACCTTTTACAAAAATTAGACTTACTCAACAATAAATTACCTTTATAAAAATATAACTTATAAAATTGAGTATTGTGGTCATTTCCTTTTATAAATTAAAGTCTCGTTGTTTGTCAAAATATTTTATTTTAAATTAAACATTTTGTGACACGTACCTTTATTAATAACTAGACTTAAATTAATTAAAACTAACCCACTCAAAGTGTAACTTAAATCTTTTGAGTGTTTTGGTCATTTCCTTTTATAAATCGACGTCTCGTTATATAACAAAATATATATTTAATCTTATTAGTTTGAATCAAAACGTTTTATGACTAAAATAAAATATATGTACATTTAAAATTTATAAATTTATACATAATACATATGTTTGAAATATTTATCTAATAATATAATATTTCACTTTTCAAAATTAATTATATTTCAAAGACCAATATATATATAACATTAAAATCGTGTGAATACAAGATATTGTTATATCACCTAACAGTTATGCTCGAAAACTTAATCTGATATAACTTATTTATGCGTCAACCTTTACTTTAATTTCTCAAAGGCTCTAGTTAAAATATCTAATTATAAATCGAATCAATGAACAAGGGTTACTATCTTTTACCTAACTAATATATCTAATATACATAATCACGTTCTATATACGGCGCAAGTTGTCAACCAAGTGTTATGAAATTCAACCCTCCACCAACCTTTGACTAATGCTCGATAAGAATACTGTCGTTCTTGCATGCGTATCATTTCACTAAATTTCCGAATACCGTTAAAAATGTAATAGTCTCTTAAATCATAGTGGACCTTACGATGGAGACTCGTGATCATAATTCAATGTATCTGATAATTCAATCATTTGATATTATCTTTTAATCTCGTCGATAAACTTACATCGAACAAATACGTTCATGTAAAGTATTATCTATTCAATACCTTGATAGTATTTTCAAGTTCACTAAATAGATCTCATAACTTATTTTCATATCAACTAATCCGTTCAATTAATATTTCTTAATTTAAAATCACATATATGTATATGTATATATATATTTATTTACACATAATTGTTCGTGAATCGTCAAGCATGGTCAAAGGGTATTTGATTACATGAATATAGTTTCAAAACTTTCGAGACTCAACATTACAGATTTTTGCTTATCGTGTCGGATATATATAAAGATTAAAGTTTAAATTTGATCGGAGATTTCCGGGTCATCACATTACCTACCCGTTAAAAGAAATTTCGTCCCGAAATTTGGTAGAGATTGTCATGGCTAACAGTAAGAGTGTTTTCATGACGTATATGAACTGATAATTAGGGTTTTATCATTATTGATTAATATAGATAAAATGATTTGTTTTTGTGAAGAGCACGAATGAAGCTATCACTTAAGAGTGAAAATGAATAAAAGTAAGTTTGACTTAACCGGTGTCGTAGTCAAGATTGATTTCCGAAATTTAAGGAATTTAGAAGAAATCTTCATATTAAGATTTGATTCTTCGATAATTAAGGAGATTCAGATCTTCTTTGATTAAACGCGATAATCTGCTTCGATTGCTCTGTCGAAAATTTTCCTATAAATCCACCCTCTCTATTTCCTTACAACTCACACCTTATATTCTTTCTTTCTCAATTCCTACTTTAAAGTATTCGTTAATATGCTCCATCCCATCCTGATTCTTGATATCCTCTTAACTTTCATATCTGTCATTCTTCTTTTTAATCTGCCACCGGAAGAATCTATTTACTTCTACTATACTCTTGGGTTTATAGTTTTTCTAGTTGTCCCGTGTCTTTATATTGCTATTTTCATTGACATCTATGGTTTATAATTTACGGGTGGTTGTTGGGTTTTATATCTTCCCTTATACTTCGATGTCCCTACTTCTGTCTTCTATAATCATTGTCATCCATAGTTAATGCTCCCTTCTATTTGTTGTGATCTATACTCCAATTTCTGTTTCGGAGCTTTGTCCTTTCGTTTCTTCTTCTTGCGATTTAACATCTCTTGTAATGGTCCAGAATTCGTAGGTATAGATTTCAGAATGAACATAGTAATTGTTCTAAGAAGGAAATGGTAATGGTAAAATATTGATTTGTTAAATTACCAGAATACCCTGGAAAAGACCGAATCATCAAGAAATATTTTCTTGATATATTTAGAGGTTAGATAGAATGTAAGAGTCGTGTAAATGACACATGATGACGGTATGTCCTGTGAATCATCACGTCCATTAGAAACTCAGCATGAATTACTGTAATATAATGACGTTGATCAAGTGTCATTATATTATACTATCCCATGCATCAGTTCCCAACACCACTTCAAAAACATTCATATTCAAATTTTTCAGAATTTAGAAACTAACACAGTTTCTTTTATGTTGCAGATATTACGGAGAGATAAATGATACTTGATAAGAATAGTTGTGAAAATATCTCCAAAGATATGGAGAATCTGTATAATGGAAGATACGAAGATATCTTATAATATTTTAGATATGATGATGATGAAGAATATCTGTCTGTGAAGGTTTAGAATAAGAAGTAAGGTGTTTGCTAACGAGTTCAGCAGGCACTGAATCATTTGGATCCTTTGAAGGCAGATTCAGTCTCTGTGATTTGTCCATGGCTTCCTTCATACTTTGCTCAATCCGTTTTTCAGTACCAAATTCTTTCTTTTTCTGTGCTTTACCAACTCACTATCTTTTATCATCAGACTTTTGACCGTTTAAACCATCTACCATTTTTATGTTTCCTCTGCATTTAATGCTATAATATCTGAATCTCTGGTTATCAATCCGCGGTGGGTTCAGAAGAATCGTGTTTTAGATGATTAAACGCTGGTGGTAATATGGTGTAATATGAAAGGTTTTCCAGTAATAATGACGAAAGGGCAACGTATTTATCGGGGTTAAAATAAGACTAGTCCGACTGAAACGTCGAAGTTGACTTGCTGAAGCTGTGACAAAATCGGCTACTTTGAAAAGGAATTGAAATGTTTTTTTTTTTTTTTTTTTTTTTTTTTTTTTTTTTTTTTTTTTTTTTTGCTAATAAATGCTAAAGAATATGACGAGGGTACGTGTTAAACTACGACTTTGGTTTCGAGAGCTTTTCAGGTACAAGACTTCGGATAATGTGTGGTTGGATCATCATCTCGATTGTTCAATGTTTGAAGTGTCTTCCAGGATTTTGAAGGGTTTTAAATGCAGATTGTCATAGTCAATATCCAAATGATAAAATCGTCCTGATTCCCGAATGAAATTCATCTATTTCTGAGTGTTACGAATAAAAGTGATGTTCTATCACAGTTTTGAAGTCAAAGTATAGCTTTGAAAAAAAAAATAAGGATCTAAGAATAATGATTTCGGTTGTATCTCGAGTTGAATTCTGAAATTCCCAAAATCAGAATATGTAATTAGATTCGAATGAGTATGGTTGTTTTGAATTCTATAGAAGAATGTATATTAGTTTAGTTGATGATTATTGAATCAGAATTGAAGATTGTGACATATTAATTGTGATTTTATATATCTCTCGGGTATTACCTACCCGTTAAAAATTTCACAAATAATATTTTGAACAAGAATTTTCATTACAATCTTTATGAAAATATATATGGGTATATTTTCCTCGGATGTAATACTGAATTAATATCATATTGAGCTCATTTGATTTTCGGATTGAATTAGAAATGAATTTTCTCTAAAACATTAGAGATTACATAATCTTTGCGAAGTATTTCACTAATGTAATCAATGCTTCAATATTTATATGTACTTCCTTAGTGAATCATGCTGATGCTCATAGAACTCTTGCTAACTTCGCAAGATACGAATATTGTTTTCCCGTAAATTTCGGGTATATCGAAGATGAAAGTGTATAATCAAACATGTTATTGAATGATACACTTGATTTATTATGAACCGGAGTTCATTAGATTGAAACAGAGATTGTGGTTAACGATGATTAAGTTGTTAATGAAGGATGTACATCATAAGATATTAGTAATATGAATTTAAACGAGTAGTATCTACTCTTTTTCAATTCATACTTAATAGTTTAGTACAAAAAGATTTATTATAATTCCAGAATTCATATATATAAAATATATAATAATTCTTCAGAAGGAATGAGTTAATACTATATAACTCGTTGATACAACATATTCGTTGTTGATTGGTAACGATTTCCACATTGATTCTTGAACTGATGGGATTTGTGATGTCATAGATGTTGCTGATTCTGACGATGCTGACGTTACTGACTATACTGGTGATGCTAACGGTACTGTTGATGCTGATGATACTTCCGGTAATTGCTAGTAATGCTTGTATAACAAGTAAATCGCGCACCATCCTTGTTAGGGTTTCGATTCTTCCTTGACTCATTTTGGTTCACTCATCTGATTTAAGGTTAGGGTGGAAATAGATAATCTCTAAGACTTTAGAGATTACATAATCGCCGTAGAATATTCCTCCGACGAAGTTATGAATCAATACTTCATCGTTTGTTGTTGTTGGTACTCCTTGATATCTATGATGCGTGTGATGTTGATATCCGAGGTATAGATTATGATGTTGAGGCGTGTGATGCGAATGTGATTGTTGATGGTGGTAATGGTACTGTTGGTGTTAATGATGATGATACCGTTGATGCCGGCGATTTTGTTGATGTTTAGGGTATTGAGGTTTGCGATGTTGATGTTACTGACGGTACTGATTATGCTGCTGGTGCTGCTGATGGTGTTTGTAATCCTTGCACCATAAGCTCCAAAGCCGTCACACGAGCATGAAGTTCGTTAACTTCTGCTAGTATACCGGGATGATTGTCGGTTGAGACGAGCGGATAAATAAAATCTAGAATTTGATGTAGTATATAATCGTGACGAGATACTCTGGAAATGAGAGAGAAAATGGTTTCACGAACAGGTTCGCCGGTAAGTGCTTCAGGTTCATCGTCAATAGGGCAATTTGGTGGATGGAAAGGATCACCTTCTTCTTGTCTCCAATAATTGAGGAGGCTACGAACCCATCCCCATTTCATCCAAAATAGATGATGACTGATGGGTTGATCCATTCCGGTCACACTGTTTTCGGAGCTCGTGTGGAAATCCATATCGGCATAGCTATCGGAATCTGAGGAGTTTGAACTGGTTGAAGGATCCATCTCGTATGATTAGGAAAAGAAGTTTTGGTATGAAGTAGGTTGTAGAATTTAGATTTGGTATTCTTCAATTACATAGTTTGCATATGTATATATATAATACCAAAATCCCATAAACTACGGAGAATCTTTGAAAAATGTCAGTCAAAGTTCACAGTAACAGATATGCTAAGATAAGAATTCGTCTATACACTATTATGCAATAAATGCAGGAAAGCGCGTCTAGACTTAAGAATGATAAGCAGGTAATTTTCGACACGAAATGATAAGCAAAACTTTTGACATGCAGACACGGTCGAAGTCCAGATTCACTAATGCATCTTAACAACTAACAGTAAGACACACTAATGCAAGACCTGGTTCGCTAAGACCACCGCTCTGATACCACATGAGACGACCCGACCCAATCCATAGGGACGAATACAATAACATATGATTACATCGCGAGGTACTTGACCTCTAAATGATACATTTTACAAACATTGCATTCATTTTTAAAAGACAATCTTTCATTACATCGAAAGTTGACATGCATGCATACCATTTCATAATATCCAAACTATAAATGACCTAATCTGTCATTTACTTAATAATAATCTTTAATGAACTTCAACGACTCGAATGCAACGTCTTTTGAAATATGTCATGAATGACTCCAAGTAATATCTTTAAAATGAGCTAATGCACAGCGGAAGATCTCTTTCAAACCTGAGAATAAACATGCTTTCAAGTGTCAACCAAAAGGTTGGTGAGTTCATCAGTTTATAGTAATCATTTCATTTTCATCATTTTAATAGACCACAAGATTTCATATTTCCAATTCTCATAAATAAACGTCCCATGCATAGAGACAAAAATATCATTCATATGGATTGAACACCTGGTAACCGACATTAACAATATGCATATAGAATATCCCCATCATTCCGGGATCCTCCTTCGGACATGATATAAATTTCGAAGTACTAAAGCATCCGGTACTTTGGATGGGGCTTGTTGGGCCCGATAGATCTATCTTTAGGATTCGCGTCAATTAGGGTGTCTGTTCCCTAATTCTTAGATTACCAGACTAAATAAAAAGGGGCATATTCGATTTCGATAATTCAACCATAGAATGTAGTTTCACGTACTTGTGTCTATTTTGTAAATCATTTATAAAAATTGCGCATGTATTCTCAGCCCAAAAATATAAAGGGTAAAAAGGCAAATGAAACTCACCATACTGTATTTTGTAGTAAAAATACATATAACATCATTGAACAAGTGTAGGGTTGGCCTCGGATTCATGAACCTATATTAATTATATATATTTATATGACGGTCAATATTTATCTAACAATTTAGGCCAAGTCATAGTGTACCACAATCCTAATGCTCGAGTCTGACTCAACAGTATAGTAACATGTTATATTACCCATGCTCACTTAGGTCAAAAGTCAAAGGTTAAAGTAAAAACGAGGTCGCATGCAAAAATACAATAACTTATACAAAAAAAAAATTTTCCGGTCAAACATGACTAAACGACCACTTCAGCGATTTTTAGAAAAATTATCGGAACTCCGATTGATAAACGGTCCAAGGATAAAAGTTACACATTACCAAAAAGATTAAGCATAAATTTTACAGAAGTAAACTAAAACTAGACAACTCGTAGTTGCCAACGCGGTTTCGGCGTTTCAAAGTTAATTTTTCAGCTTTAATAAAATTTACAAAAGTGACCGAGTAGCCTACTTTGGAGATTTTTAGAAAATTCCTCGAAACTCGAATTGACAAACGGTCAAAGCCTTCAAATTCTTGTTACCACAAAGATATAACATGATTTTTGGTAAAAGTAAACATACATCAGGCCGACCATGACAACTGATACAAAACTGACATTTTTAATAAAAAGTTTCAGCTCTTTTTAGAATTTTAAAATGTGATCAAACAGTCAACATTGACGATTTTTAGAAAAATCGTCGAGTCTCAAATTGACAAACGGCCAGAGTCGTTTGTTAGACCTTACAGCAAAGAATTCAGTGGTATTTTTGTTTTAATCTGAAACAACGCAGATCATCGAGAATTTCAGTTTCCGTATCGACGTTTCATCAAAATTTACAAAACTTCTTTTGTCCATAACTTGACAACCGTTCAACGAAACGATTTGATATCTAAATGAAAAGTTCTTAATTTTTCGCTAGCTTTCCAAAGACATGCATATTTTATACCTTATTTCATCCCTAGTATAACAACCTTTAAGATTCAACATAACTTATCTAAGGGCAATATCAAATATACAAGCATGCACAATCCTATTTTCTCGAGCACTAGTCAGGGATACACTATTAGTATATAAAAATTAAATTAGGAGTACTCACGTATCAATATTGAGATTCAATATTGCAGGAAAGGTATGTAGACACAACGGAGATGATAAACACTAGGGTGACCTCACGAACACACCCATGAACCATTCCCATCACCTCCATGGCTATAACCCATAATTTCCTTAGCCCTATCCTACTCGCAAAACTTGTCTTGAAAAGACCCGCTCATGACCTCGTCGTAGTATTTTATGTATTATAATAATAATAATAATAATAATAATAATACGATTAATAATAATATTAATCTTTAATAATAATAATAATAATAAATATTAGTATAAAGAACGATTGATAGATTGAGGAATGGATGAATTATGAACCAGAAGAAGAAATGTGTTCAATTTATAATGAAGTTGAGCTCACCTAACACTAATTAGATTGCCGACACCCTTATTCACATTTAACTCATTTCATACGTAACATAAGTAAATATATAAATAATTTAATATATAATATATTTAATCTTTAGGATTAATTAAATATTATATTATATTTACGTTCATTGTAAAAATATAATTTTTACAAAAATGACACGGTCGTGGTCTCAGGACTCATGTACCACTTTCGGTTTTTCGGGCGCACTTTCGTACGTTTAGAAAACTAGCCTTTTACGTTACGTGACGTGTACCTTTTACAAAAATTAGACTTACTCAACAATAAATTACCTTTATAAAAATATAACTTATAAAATTGAGTATTGTGGTCATTTCCTTTTATAAATTAAAGTCTCGTTGTTTGTCAAAATATTTTATTTTAAATTAAACATTTTGTGACACGTACCTTTATTAATAACTAGACTTAAATTAATTAAAACTAACCCACTCAAAGTGTAACTTAAATCTTTTGAGTGTTTTGGTCATTTCCTTTTATAAATCGACGTCTCGTTATATAACAAAATATATATTTAATCTTATTAGTTTGAATCAAAACGTTTTATGACTAAAATAAAATATATGTACATTTAAAATTTATAAACTTATACATAATACATATGTTTGAAATATTTATCTAATAATATAATATTTCACTTTTCAAAATTAATTATATTTCAAAGACCAATATATATATAACATTAAAATCGTGTGAATACAAGATATTGTTATATCACCTAACAGTTATGCTCGAAAACTTAATCTGATATAACTTATTTATGCGTCAACCTTTACTTTAATTTCTCAAAGGCTCTAGTTAAAATATCTAATTATAAATCGAATCAATGAACAAGGGTTACTATCTTTTACCTAACTAATATATCTAATATACATAATCACGTTCTATATACGGCGCAAGTTGTCAACCAAGTGTTATGAAATTCAACCCTCCACCAACCTTTGACTAATGCTCGATAAGAATACTGTCGTTCTTGCATGTGTATCATTTCACTAAATTTCCGAATACCGTTAAAAATGTAATAGTCTCTTAAATCATAGTGGACCTTACGATGGAGACTCGTGATCATAATTCAATGTATCTGATAATTCAATCATTTGATATTATCTTTTAATCTCGTCGATAAACTTACATCGAACAAATACGTTCATGTAAAGTATTATCTATTCAATACCTTGATAGTATTTTCAAGTTCACTAAATAGATCTCATAACTTATTTTCATATCAACTAATCCGTTCAATTAATATTTCTTAATTTAAAATTACATATATGTATATGTATATATATATTTATTTACACATAATTGTTCGTGAATCGTCAAGCATGGTCAAAGGGTATTTGATTACATGAATATAGTTTCAAAACTTTCGAGACTCAACATTACAGATTTTTGCTTATCGTGTCGGATATATATAAAGATTAAAGTTTAAATTTGATCGGAGATTTCCGGGTCATCACAGGTAAGGTTTAATTTATGTAAATATTAATCTTATAAGTATAGAATGATCGAAAAAGTGCGGGTCATTACAGTAGAGCCGCGAGTTGTTGTGGTAATTCAAGTCGGTAAGCTACTGGTCTGACCCGATCAATAATCTTGAATGGTCCTATATACCTTGGATTTAATTTCCCTCGTTTATCAAATCGAACAACGCATTTCCAAGGTGAAACCTTAAGCATGACCATCTCTCCAATTTCAAATTCTATATCTTTTCTTTTAATGTCGGCGTAGCTCTTTTGTCGACTTTGGGCGGTTTTTAACCGTTGTTGAATTTGGATGATCTTCTCGGTAGTTTCTTGTATTACCTCCGGACCGGTAATCTGTCTATCCCCTACTTCACTCCAACAAATTGGAGACCTGCACTTTCTACCATAAAGTGCTTCAAACGGAGCCATCTTAATGCTTGAATGGTAGCTGTTGTTGTAGGAAAATTCTGCTAATGGTAGATGTCGATCCCAACTGTTTTCAAAATCAATAACACATGCTCGTAGCATGTCTTCAAGCGTTTGTATCGTCCTTTCGCTCTGCCCATCAGTTTGTGAATGATAGGCAGTACTCATGTCTAGACGAGTTCCTAATGCTTGCTGTAATGTCTGCCAGAATCTTGAAATAAATCTGCCATCCCTATCAGAGATAATAGAGATTGGTATTCCATATCTGGAGATGACTTCCTTCAAATACAGTCTTGCTAACTTCTCCATCTGGTCATCTTCTCTTATTGGAAGGAAGTGTGCTGATTTGGTGAGACGATCAACTATTACCTAAATAGTATCAAAACCACTTACAGTCCTTGGCAATTTAGTGATGAAATCCATGGTAATGTTTTCCCATTTCCATTCCGGGATTTCGGGTTGTTGAAGTAGACCTGATGGTTTCTGATGCTCAGCTTTGACCTTAGAACACGTCAAACATTCTCCTACGTATTTAGCAACATCGGCTTTCATACCCGGCCACCAAAAATGTTTCTTGAGATCCTTGTACATCTTCCCCGTTCTAGGATGTATTGAGTATCTGGTTTTGATGAGCTTCTCTAAGTACCATTTCTCTCATATCTCCAAATTTTGGTACCCAAATCCTTTCAGCCCTATACCGGGTTCCGTCTTCCCGAATATTAAGATGCTTCTCCGATCCTTTGGGTATTTCATCCTTTAAATTTCCCTCTTTTAAAACTCCTTGTTGCGCCTCCTTTATTTAAGTAGTAAGGTTAGTGTGAATCATTATATTCATAGCTTTTACTCGAATGGGTTCTTTGTCCTTTCTGCTCAAGGCGTCGGCTACCACATTTGCCTTCCCCGGGTGATAACGAATCTCATAGTCGTAATCATTCAACAATTCAATCCATCTGGCTGCCTCATGTTCAGTTGTTTCTGATTAAATACGTGTTGAAGAATTTTGTGGTCGGTATATATAATACTTTTGACCCCATATAAGTAGTGCCTCTAAGTCTTTAATGCAAAAACAACCGCACCTAATTCCAAATCATGCGTCGTATAATTCTGCTCGTGAATCTTCAATTGTCTAGACGCATAAGCAATTATTTTCGTTCGTTGCATTAATACACAACCGAGACCTTGCTTTGAGGCGTCACAATATATCACAAAATCATCATTCCTTTCAGGTAATGAAAATATAGGTGCCGTAGTTAACTTTTTCTTTAACAATTGAAACGCTTTTTCTTGTTCATCCTTCCATTCAAATTTCCTCCCTTTATGCGTAAATGCAGTTAAGGGTTTTGCTATTTTGGAAAAATCTTGGATGAATCTCCTGTAATAACCAGCTAGCCCGAAAAATTGGCGTATGTGTTTCGGAGTTTTTGGGGTTTCCCACTTTTCAACGGTTTCAATCTTTGCTAGATCCACCTAAATACCTTCTTTGTTCACTATATGACCGAGGAATTGAACTTCTTCCAACCAAAATGCACACTTTGAAAACTTAGCGTACAGTTTTTCTTTTCTCAGCAACTCTAGCACTTTTCTCAAATGTTCTTAGTGCTCTTGATCATTCTTCGAGTAAATAAGTATGTCATCGATGAAAATAATGACAAACTTGTCAAGATATGGCCCACACACTCGGTTCATGAGGTCCATGAACACAGCTGGTGCGTTAGTCAATCTAAACGGCATAACCATAAACTCGTAATGACCGTAACGCATCCTAAAAGCATTTTTCGGAATGTCATCCTCTTTCACCCGCATTTGGTGATATCCAGAACGTAAATCAATCTTCGAATAAACCGACGAGCCTTGTAGTTGATCAAATAAGTCGTTGATTCTCGGTAATGGGTAACAGTTCTTGATGGTAAGTTTGTTCAACTCTCGGTATTCGATACACAACCTGAATGTACCATCTTTCTTCTTGACAAACAAACAGGAGCTCCTCATGGTGATGTACTTGGTTGAATGAAAAGTTCCTGTAACTGACTTTGTAATTCTTTCATTTCGCTGGGTACGAGTCTGTATGGAGCATTAGCTATTGGTGTAGCTCCTGGTAAAAGGTCTATTTGAAATTCAACGGATCGATGTGGGGGTAATCCCGGTAATTCTTTCGAAAATACATCAGAAAATTCTTTTGCGACGGGAACATCACTGATGTTCTTTTCTTCAGTTTTAACTTCCTCGATGTGTGATAGAATGACATAATAACCTTTTCTTATTAGTTTTTGCGCCTTCAAACTACTAATAAGATTTAACTTCGCGTTGTTCTTTTCTCCGTACACCATTAAAGGTTTTCCTTTTTCACGCATAATGCGAATCGCATTTTTGTAACAAACCACCTCTGCTCTTACCTTCTTCAACCAGTCCATGCCAATTATTACATCAAAACTCCCTAACTCGACTGGTATTAAATCAATCTTAAACGTTTCATCACCCAGTTTAATTTCTCTATCCCGACATATGTTATCTGCTGAAATTAATTTACCATTTGCTAATTCGAGTATAAATTTCTTATCCAAAGGCGTCAATGGGCAACTTAATTTAGCACAAAATTCTCTACTCATATAGCTTCTATCCGTACCCAAATCAAATAAAACATAAGCAGATTTATCGTCAATAAGAAATGTACCCGCAACAAGCTCAGGGTCTTCCTGTGCTTCTGCCGCATTAATATTGAAAACTCTTCAACGGCCCTGCCCATTAGTATTCCCCTGATTCTGGAAATTTCTAATAATGTGGCCTGGTTTTCCACATTTATAACAAACAGCATTGGTATTACTTGCTCCGACACTATTCGTTCCGGCATTACTTGTTCCAACACTATTTATTCCTTTAGTTCTGTTAAACTTTGGTCCGTAGACCTCACACTTTGTCGCGCTATGACCATTTCTTTTACACCTGTTGCAAAATGTCGTGCAAAACCCCTGATGATTTTCTTCACACCTATGACATGGCTATTTTTGGTTTTTGTTGTCGTTGTTGTTATTGAGGTTGTTGTTGGGATTGTTATTGTTGTTGAAACGGTTTTTGTAGTTGTTGTTGTTGTTGGGATGTTTGTTGTAGTTATTGTTAGGATTGCGGTTATTATTGTTGAAACGGTTTTTGTAGTTGTTGTTGTTGTTGTTGGGATGTTTGTTGTTGTTATTGATGTTGTTGTTGGGATTGTCAGTATCATCAGCACTAGCAGCACCTGTAGCATCATAAGCTCTGCCAGTTCAAGAATCGTCATGGACATCATCACTGATCAACAACGAATATATTGTATTAACGAGTTATGAAGTAATAACTCATTCTTTCGGAAGAATTTATATATATATTTTATATATATGAATTCTGAAACTATAATGAATCTTTCGTACTAAGCTATTGAGTATGAATTGAAAAAGGGTAGATACTACTCGGTTAAATTCATATTATTAATATGATATGATGTACATCATTCGTTAACAACCTAATCATCGTTAACTACAATATCTGTTTCAATTAAATGAATTGATTTTCATAATAAATCAAGTGTATCATTCAATAACATGTTTGATTTTACACTCTCATCTTCGATGTACTCGAAACTTACCGGAAAACAACATTCGTATCTTGCAAAGTTAACAAGAGTTCTATGAGCTTAATATGATATTAACTCATTAAATCTGTATTACATCTGAAGAAAATATACATACATATATTTTCATAAAGACTGTAATGAAAAATTCTTGTTCAAAATATTATTTGTGAAATTTTTTTTTTACGGGTAGGTAATACCCGAGAAATATATAAATTCACAATTAATATATTACATTCTTCGATTCTAATTCAGTAAATCATCAACTATACTCCTTATTTTCACAAAAGTATACCTTCTTTTATAAGAAATCAAAGCAACCATACTCATTCAAATTCAATTACATATTCTGATTTTCAAATCTCAGAATGCAACTCGATATATAAGCAAACCCATCACTCTTAGATCTTTACATTTTTCAAAGCTATACTTTGACTTCAAAACTGTGATAGAACATCACTTTTATTTATAACACTCAGAAGGATATGAGAATCAATCGAGATTCATGATGATTTCATCCTTTGGATATTGACAATGACAAGCTGCATTTAAAACAATTCAAAATTTCGGAAGACACTTCAAATAGTGAACAATCGAGATGATGATCCAACCACACATTACCTGAAGTCTTGTACCTGAAAAACTCTCGAACCCAAAGTTATAGTTTAACACATACCCGTGTTGAATCCTTTATCATTTATTAGCAAAAACAACCTTACGAATCCTTTTCAAAGTAGCCAGTTTTGTCACAGCTCCAGCAAGTCAACTTTGACTTTTCAGTAAAACTAATTTTATTATAATCTCGATAGATACGTTGCCCTTTCACCATCGTTACTGGGGACCCTTTTAAATCTCGCCACATTAGCAGTAAACTTATCAACAACTTCATTAACCTTCGACTTAAGCCTCTCCGAAAAGTCACTATACTTATTCATTAAAACCCATCATGTACTCACCTATATCCCGTAACGGTAATTGTCATACCAACTACTGGGAATCAGCAATCAGTATTTTGAATTTCGCAGCGATTCTACGCCAACAGTTATATGTATACATATAACGTCTACCTCTAAGACTTACATACTTCGAATGTGAAGTCTCTGAAAAACATCCCAAACTATGAACTAGTTCTCTGAAATTGGAAAGAAAAAAAAAATGCTGATAAAGCAGCAAAAACTGTAAACGACTTTAACAGTCAAAAGTTTGATGATAAAGAATGGTATGGTGGTAAAGCTGAGAAAAAGAGAAGGTTTGGAACTGGAAAACGGATTGGGAAAAGTATGAAGGAGACCAAGGACAAATACAAGGACCAAACTCTGTATTTAAAGAATCCTGATGATTCTGTTTCTGATGAAGTCTTTAACGAATACCTTACTCCTTACTCTAAAACCTTTGCGGACAATATTCTTCATCATCATCTTATCTTAAATATTCTAAGATATCATCATATCTTCCATTATAAATATCCTCCATATGCCTGAAGATATTCCATAACCATTCTTATTTGAAATCATTACTTCGCGCTATCTGTGTTACATCATAAAAGAAACTATTTTAGTTTCTAAATTTTGAAACCTTCAAGTTTAAAATATGAATGTTTTGAAGTAGTGTTGGGAACTGAAGCATGAGTTAGTATAATATAATGACAGTTGATTAACGTGATTATATTACAGTAAGTCATGCTTAGTTTCTAATGGAACGTGATGATTCACAGAACATACCATCATCATGTGCCATTTACACGACTCTTACATTCTACTCAATCTCTAAACATATTAAGAACATAATATTCTGGTAATTTACCAAATCAAGATCATGCCATCACGATTTCCTTCTTAGAGCATTAACTATGTTCATCCAAAACTTCATACCTACTAATTCTGGACCATTACATGCGGTGCTTAATGACAAGAAGAGGAAACGAAAGAATGAAGTTTCGAAGTGTAAATGAGGGTATAGATCGCAGAAAATAGGAGAGAGCATTAACTATGGATGACACTGATTATAGGAAACAGAAGCATGGACTTCGAAGAATAAGGAAAGATATAAATCCCGACAACAACACATAAATTACAAACCGTGTATATCAATAAGTATTGCAACGTAAAGATACGAGAGAACTAAAAACACTATAAAGCCAAGAGTATGGAAAAAGTGAATAGACTCCTCCAGCGGTAGATGAAAAAGAAGAATGATAGATATAAAAGTTAGGAGTATATCAAGAATCAGTACTGGATGGAGCATATTGATGAATGCTTTAAAAATATGAATCAGGGTAGAAAGAATGGAATGTGTGAGCTGTGAAAATAAGGAAACGAAGGGAATGGATTTATAGGAAAATATCCGACAGAGCAATCGAAACAGATTATTGCATTTAATCAAAGAAGATCTGATTTCCTATATCGCCGAAGAACCAAATCTTATTACGAAGATTTTCTTTAAATCCCATAAATTCTGAAAATCAATCATAACTACGTCATCAGTTAAAACGATTCTACATTTACTCATTTCCCTCTCTTGCGATAGCTTCGATTATACTCTTCGCGTAATCAAATTTTTTTTTATCTATATTACTCAATGATGATAAAACTCGATCCATCGACTCATATTCGTCATGAAAACATTTTTATAGTTAGCCATGACGACCCCGATCAAATTTCGGGACGAAATTTCTTTAACGGGTAGGTACTGTGATGACCCGGGAATTTCCGATCAAATTTAAACTTTAATCTTTATATGTTTCCGACACGATAAGCAAAATCTGTAATGTTGAGTCTCGAAAGTTTTGAAATCTATATTCATGTAATCAATTACCCTTTGACCATGTCTGACGATTCACGAACATTTATGTGTATATAGATATGTATATATAATATATACTTATTAATTGAAAATATTAAGGTATTAGATGTATAATACTTTACATAAATGTGTTTGTTACGATATTTGTTCAATATAGTTATTAATGGAATTAAAAGATAATATCATATGATTGAATTATCAGATACATTGAATTATGATTACGAGTCTCTATTACGAGGCCCACGTTAATTTGAGAAATCGTTTTTTTTAACGGTATTCAGAATAAATGGTAAAGTGATTTTCAAATGAGAACAAAGAATCACTTATCTAGTGTCAGATAGAAGTTAATGAAGAATTGAATTTCATAATACTTGATTGATCTATTTTCAAAAGTGCGAAAACATTTTTCGTTATAATAGAACTTGTTATTAAAATATCTTTGTTTAAATAACTTAAGTTGGAATATTGGTTGTTAGATATATAAATAACTTGTAACGTGTATTTAAAACGTGTTTATGTATATTGTACTATATAAAAATGTATAATTATTAAATATAGAAGATATGTTAAAAATTACCTAATTAATAATAAATTGTAATATTAGTATAGTAAAGGTAATTACAAATTTGAATATAAGTGCTATATTAAGATCATTAATTTCATTATTAATATTAATACTAATAATAATATTAGTAACAGTAATATTAAATTTAATACGCATAATATGTTATATTAATATTAGTATTTCTAACAATATTAATATTATTAATATCATTATTATTATTATTATTATTAAAATTACTAAAATAATTATAAGTATTGTTATTTTTCAAGATACAAACTTGTTATAATTATCATTAAGGTTATTATGATTAATAAAAAACATTATTTTTGTTATTTATATTATTATTATTTTTATATTTAAAGTACCATTATTATTATATTTATATTTATAATAATTATATAAAAAAATAATAATAAGTACAAATAGATTCCCAGTTTGTTACATATCACGATCAAGCTTTAAAATTTTTATTTTATGTTTGCATTTTGTTATCTGTCAACTTCAAAAACAAAGATTTTTACATTATAAATGAACTACTGAAGTTAAGGATTGAATTACAAACCAAAAATCACAAAATAAGCTCGACACCTCTGTTCTTGGTAATTTTTACCATATTTCAAATTCGAACAAATTTCCAAAATGTAATAATACAGTCTTGTTAGAAATCGTCTATCTAAACTATCTGTAAGTTTTCAATCCTCGATTCTTTCTATCGAATTCTAATTTGGGAGTCAAAGTTTTGGTTTTAAAAGTCAGCTGAGTGTTCTTGAATCAAATTCGAATTTGTTTTGATGTTTCCAGTTAATTTGATGATCCATAAAGATTATAGGGATGATTTGCAACACAATTCATGTTGTAATCATAATCTATAACAGTCTTAATCTAAAAATCATCTTTTGAGTTCATGGGTTCTTGACAGTGATATACAAAAACTTGAACTCGAAAAAAATTTCAAAAACTAAAAATGCAGAGTTATTAGGAATCATTTACTTAAACTTTCTGTAAAATCTCAAGTTCCAATTCTTAATAACGAATTCGAATTTGCGAGTCAAAGTTATTTTGTCAAAAGTCAACTAATTTGTTCATCGAGAAATTAGAGCTTATTTTGATGTTTTAAGTTCAATTGACGATTCCAATAGTTTTTAGGAATGATTTGAAACATATTTCATGTTGTAAAGATTGTCTAAAACGAACTCAAAACTGAAAACATTTTTTTTTTTTGGAAGCTACGAGCTTCAGTAGTAGGCTCGTTTTCAGTTTTTTTTGAATTTTCTTAATTACAAGAACACTTTTATTTTTTGTTTCATGATTGTTTATAAATCCTAAGTTCAAAACCCTTTCGTTTGTTGTTGTTAAATTGCCTCTGTTTGATTTTAATTATGGTGAAGAAGATGATGAACTAGTTGAAACAAGTACTAGATATATATATTTAGGTTGTTGTATAATCAGAAAAACAAGAATGGTAGAATGGTTAAGTGTGTTTGCGGGTGAGCGAGAAGTCTTGGGTTCAAACCCTGTTCGGGACATATTTTTTTTGAAAAGCTTTGGAAGGTATATTTCATTACCAAAATTATTATTATTATTATTATTACTGTTATTGTTACTAAAATTATAATTTTTATCATTATTATTATTATTACTAATATATGTATTATTACTATTGTAATGATTAAGATTGTTATTATTATCAAAATAACACAAACTATTATTATTGTTATTAATATTAGTATTAGTATCATTAGGTACTTATTAGTATTATTAGAATCATTATTAACATATGTACTATCATTATTATCATTATCATTCTTATTATTAGTATTATCATCATTAATAAAGTTATTATTAGTAGACTATTATTAGTAAAATCATTAATATCAAAACTATCATTTTTAACAAATAGATATTTGGTACATAAAACCTACTTATTATATATACTACAACTATATTAATAATCTATATAACTATATACAAGACATATTAACATTTCTTATATAAATACCGACATACAAACAAATTTGATATTTTTAATATAATACTAAATATATACATGGATATATTAATATAACTAAATGTATAGATTCTAATCATTTTAAATATATATACAATAAATATATATAACATATACTTTAAGATATAATATAAGTATATATTTTTAAATGGAATTTAATATACATTATATAAACTACAAACACATAAATAATATATAATTAATAAAGGAAATTATGTGATTTCCATTATATGTTTTAATAGATATAAAATTGATATAGGTTCGTGAATCTGAGGCCAACCCTATACTTGTTCAGTGCTGTTATATGTATTTTTACTACAAAATACAGTATGGTGAGTTTCATTAATCCCTTTTTAAATGCTTTTGCAATATATATTTTTGGGACTGAGAATACATGCGCTGTTTTTATAACTGTTTTACGAAATAGACACAAGTAATTGAAACTACATTCTATGGTTGGATTATCTAATCGAATATGCCCTTTTTTATTAAGTCTGGTAATCTAAGAATTAGGGAACAGACACCCTAATTGACGCGAATCCTAAAGATAGATCTATCGGGCCCAACAAGCCCCATCCAAAGTACCGGATGCTTTAGTGCTTCGAAATTTATATCATGTCCGAAGGAGGATCCCGGAATGATGGGGATATTCTTATATACATATTGTGAATGTCGGTTACCAGGTGTTCAATCCATATGAATGATATTTTTGTCTCTATGCATGGGACGTATGATTATGAGAAATGAAAGTATGAAATCTTGTGGTCTATTAAAATTATGAAATGATTATTTATGTTATCCTAATGAACTCACCAACCTTTTGGTTGACACTTTAAAGCATGTTTATTCTCAGGTATGAAAGAAACATTCCGCTGTGCATTTGCTCATTTTATAGATATTACTTGGAGTCATTCATGACATATTTCAAAAGACGGTGCATTCGAGTCGTTGAAGTTCATTAGAGATTATTATTAAGTAAATTACGGATTAGGTCATTTATAGTTGGATATTATGAAATGGTATGCATACCTGTCAACTTTCGATGAAATGAAAGATTGTCTTTTAAGAACGAATGCAATGTTTGTAAAATGTATCATTTAGAGGTCAAGTACCTCGTGATGTAATCAACTATTATGAATCGTTTATAATCAATATGGACTTCGTCCGGATAGATTAGGACGGGGCGTTAAAGTTGGTATCAGAGCGGTGATCTTAGTGAACCAGGTCTTGCATTAGTGTGTCTAACTGATAGTTGTTAAGATGCATTAGTGAGTCTGGACTTCGACCGTGTCTGCATGTTAAAAGTTTTGCTTATCATTTCTAGTCGGAAATCATCTACTTACCATCCTTAGGAAATTACTTAAGTCTAGACGCGTTTTCCTGCATTTATTGCATAATAGTGTATAGACGAATTCTTATCTTAGCACATCTATTACTGGGAACTTTGACTGACATCTTTTCAAAGATTCTCAGTAATTTATGGGATTTTGGTATTATATATACATATGTAAATTATGTATTAAAGAATACAATATCTAACTCTTATAATCTATTTCATACCAAAAAAAATTCTCTCCCTGATCATACGAGATGGATCCCTCAACCAGTTCGAATTCTTCAGATTTCGACAGCTATGCCGATATGGATTTCCACTCGTGCTCTGAAAGCAGCGTGACCGGAATGGATCAACCAATTTCCCATCATCTATTCTGGATGAATTGGGGATGGGTTCGTAGTCTACTCAATCATTGGAGACAAGAAGAAGGCGATCCCTTCCATCCACCACATTGCCCTCTTGGTGATGAACCTGAAGCACTTACAGGTGAACCTGTTTGAGACACCATTTTCTCACTCATTGCTAGAGTATCTCGTCATGATTATATACTATCCCATATTACGAATCTTATTCATCCACTCGTTCCAACCGCCAATCATCCCGGTGTACTAGCAGAAATTTACGAGCTTCGTGCTCGAGTAGTGGCTTTGGAACACCTGGTGCAAGGATTACAAACACCATCAGCAGCACCAGCAGCATAACCAGTACCGCCAGTAACATCAACATCGCAAGCCTCAATATCCTAAGCACCAGCAGCATCACCGGCATCAACGGTATCACCATCATCAACACCAACAGTATCATTACCACCATCAACAATCACATCCGCATCACACGCCTCAACATCACAATCTGTACCTCGGATATCAACATCGCATGCATCATAGATACCAAGGAGTACCAACAACAACAAACGATGAAGTATTGATTCATAACTTCATCGGAGAAACATTCTGTGGTGATTATGTAATCTCTAAAGTCTCAGAGATTATCTATTTCCGCCTTAACCATAAATCATATAAGTGGACATAGATGATAAAGAGAAGAATCGAAACCCTGACAAGAATGGTGCACGATTTATAAGCTAGACTTGTTATACAAGCATCATCAGCAGTCACCGACAGTATCACCGGTGCCAACAATATCGTCAGCATCACCAGCACCGTTAGTGTTGTCAGTATCATCAGCACTAGCAGCACCTATAGCATCATAAGCTCTGCCAGTTCAAGAATCGTCATGGACATCATCACTGATCAACAACGAATATATTGTATTAATGAGTTATGAAGTAATAACTCATTCTTTCGGAAGAATTTATATATATATTTTATATATATGAATTCTGAAACTATAATGAATCTTTCGTACTAAGCTATTGAGTATGAATTGAAAAAGGGTAGATACTACTCGGTTAAATTCATATTATTAATATGATATGATGTACATCATTCGTTAACAACCTAATCATCATTAACTACAATATCTGTTTCAATTAAATGAATTGAGTTTCATAATAAATCAAGTGTATCATTCAATAACATGTTTGATTTTACACTCTCATCTTCGATGTACTCGAAACTTACCGGAAAACAACATTCGTATCTTGCAAAGTTAGCAAGAGTTCTATGAGCTTAATATGATATTAACTCATTAAATCTGTATTACATCTGAAGAAAATATACATACATATATTTTCATAAAGACTGTAATGAAAAATTCTTGTTCAAAATATTATTTGTGAAATTTTTTTTTTACGGGTAGGTAATACCCGAGAAATATATAAATTCACAATTAATATATTACATTCTTCAATTCTAATTCAGTAAATCATCAACTATACTCCTTATTTTCATAAAAGTATACCTTCTTTTATAAGAAATCAAAGCAACCATACTCATTCAAATTCAATTACATATTCTGATTTTCAAATCTCAGAATGCAACTCGATATATAAGCAAACCCATCACTCTTAGATCTTTACATTTTTCAAAGCTATACTTTGACTTCAAAACTATGATAGAACATCACTTTTATTTATAACACTCAGAAGGATATAAGAATCAATCGAGATTCATGACGATTTCATCCTTTGGATATTGACAATGACAAGCTGCATTTAAAACACTTCAAAATTTCGGAAGACACTTTAAATAGTGAACAATCGAGATGATGATCGAACCACACATTACCCGAAGTCTTGTACCTGAAAAACTCTCGAACCCAAAGTTATAGTTTAATACATACCCGTGTTGAATCCTTTATCATTTATTAGCAAAAACAACCTTACGAATCCTTTTCAAAGTAGCCAGTTTTGTCACAGCTCCAGCAAGTCAACTTTGACTTTTCAGTAAAACTAATTTTATTATAATCTCGATAGATACATTGCCCTTTCACCATCGTTACTGGGGACCCTTTTAGATCTCACCACATTAGCAGTAAACTTATCAACAACTTCATTAACCTTCGACTTAAGCCTCTCCGAAAAGTCACTATACTTATTCATTAAAACCCATCATGTACTCACCTATATCCCGTAACGGTAATTGTCATACCAACTACTGGGAATCAGCAATCAGTATTTTGAATTTCACAGTGATTCTACGCCAACAGTTATATGTATACATATAACGTCTACCTCCAAGACTTACATACTTCGAATGTGAAGTCTATGAAAAACATCCCAAACTATGAACTAGTTCTCTGAAATTGGAAAGAAAAAAAAAATGCTGATAAAGCAGCAAAAACTGTAAACGACTTTAACAGTCAAAAGTTTGATGATAAAGAATGGTATGGTGGTAAAGCTGAGAAAAAGAGAAGGTTTGGAACTGGAAAACGGATTGGGCAAAGTATGAAGGAGACCAAGGACAAATACAAGGACCAAACTCTGTATTTAAAGAATCCTGATGATTCTGTTTCTGATGAAGTCTTTAACGAATACCTTACTCCTTACTCTAAAACCTTTGCGGACAATATTCTTCATCATCATCTTATCTTAAATATTCTAAGATATCATCATATCTTCCATTATAAATATCCTCCATATGCCTGAAGATATTCCATAACCATTCTTATTTGAAATCATTACCTCTTCGCGCTATCTGTGTTACATCATAAAAGAAACTATTTTAGTTTCTAAATTTTGAAACCTTCGAGTTTAAAATATGAATGTTTTGAAGTAGTGTTGGGAACTGAAGCATGAGTTAGTATAATATAATGACACTTGATCAACGTGATTATATTACAGTAAGTCATGCTTAGTTTCTAATGGAACGTGATGATTCACAGAACATACCGTCATCATGTGCCATTTACACGACTCTTACATTCTACTCAATCTCTAAACATATTAAGAACATAATATTCTGGTAATTTACGAAATCAAGATCATGCCATCACGATTTCCTTCTTAGAACATTAACTATGTTCATCCAAAACTTCATACCTACTAATTCTGGACCATTACATGCGGTGCTTAATGACAAGAAGAGGAAACGAAAGAATGAAGTTTCGAAGTGTAAATGAGGGTATAGATCGCAGCAAATAGGAGAGAGCATTAACTATGGATGACAATGATTATAGGAAACAGAAGCATGAACTTCGAAGAATAAGGAAAGATATAAATCCCGACAACAACACATAAATTACAAACCGTGTATATCAATAAGTATTGCAACGTAAAGATACGAGAGAACTAAAAACACTATAAAGCCAAGAGTATGGAAAAAGTGAATAGACTCCTCCAGCGGTAGATGAAAAAGAAGAATGATAGATATAAATGTTAGGAGTATATCAAGAATCAGTACTGGATGGAGCATATTGATGAATGCTTTAAAAATATGAATCAGGGGAGAAAGAATGGAATGTGTGAGCTGTGAAAATAAGGAAACGAAGGGAATGGATTTATAGTAAAATATCCGACAGAGCAATCGAAACAGATTATTGCATTTAATCAAAGAAGATCTGATTTCCTATATCGCCGAAGAACCAAATCTTATTACGAAGATTTTCTTTAAATCCCATAAATTCCGAAAATCAATCATAACTACGTCATCAGTTAAAACGATTCTACATTTACTCATTTCCCTCTCTTGCGATAGCTTCGATTATACTCTTCGCGTAATCAAATTTTTTTTATCTATATTACTCAATGATGATAAAACTCGATCCATCGACTCATATTCGTCATGAAAACATTTTTATAGTTAGCCATGACGACCCCGATCAAATTTCGGGACAAAATTTCTTTAACGGGTAGGTACTGTGATGACCCGGGAATTTTCGATCAAATTTAAACTTTAATCTTTATATGTTTCCGACACGATAAGCAAAATCTGTAATGTTGAGTCTCGAAAGTTTTGAAATCTATATTCATGTAATCAATTACCCTTTGACCATGTCTGACGATTCACGAACATTTATGTGTATATAGATATGTATATATAATATATACTTATTAATTGAAAATGTTAAGGTATTAGATGTATAATACTTTACATAAATGTGTTTGTTACGATATTTGTTCAATATAGTTATTGATGGAATTAAAAGATAATATCATATGATTGAATTATCAGATACATTGAATTATGATTACGAGTCTCTATTACGAGGCCCACGTTAATTTGAGAAATCGTTTTTTTTAACGGTATTCAGAATAAATGGTAAAGTGATTTTCAAATGAGAACAAAGAATCACTTATCTAGTGTCAGATAGAAGTTAATGGAGAATTGAATTTCATAATACTTGATTGATCTATTTTCAAAAGTGCGAAAACATTTTTCATTATAATAGAACTTGTTATTAAAATGTCTTTGTTTAAATAACTTAAGTTGGAATATTGGTTGTTAGATATATAAATAACTTGTAACGTGTATTTAAAACGTGTTTATGTATATTGTACTATATAAAAATGTATAATTATTAAATATAGAAGATATGTTAAAAATTACCTAATTAATAATAAATTGTAATATTAGTATAGTAAAGGTAATTACAAATTTGAATATAAGTGCTATATTAAGATCATTAATTTCATTATTAATATTAATACTAATAATAATATTAGTAACAGTAATATTAAATTTAATACGCATAATATGTTATATTAATATTAGTATTTCTAACAATATTAATATTATTAATATCATTATTATTATTATTATTATTATTAAAATTACTAAAATAATTATAAGTATTGTTATTTTTCAAGATACAAACTTGTTATAATTATCATTAAGGTTATTATGATTAATAAAAAACATTATTTTTGTTATTTATATTATTATTATTTTTATATTTAAAGTACCATTATTATTATATTTATATTTATAATAATTATATAAAAAAATAATAATAAGTACAAATAGATTCCCAGTTTGTTACATATCACGATCAAGCTTTAAAATTTTTGTTTTATGTTTGCATTTTGTTATCTGTCAACTTCAAAAACAAAGATTTTTACATTATAAATGAACTACTGAAGTTAAGGATTGAATTACAAACCAAAAATCACAAAATAAGCTCGACACCTCTGTTCTTGGTAATTTTTACCATATTTCAAATTCGAACAAATTTCCAAAATGTAATAATACAGTCTTGTTAGAAATCGTCTATCTAAACTATCTGTAAGTTTTCAATCCTCGATTCTTTCTATCGAATTCTAATTTGGGAGTCAAAGTTTTGGTTTTAAAAGTCAGCTGAGTGTTCTTGAATCAAATTCGAATTTGTTTTGATGTTTTCAGTTAATTTGATGATCTATAAAGATTATAGGGATGATTTGCAACACAATTCATGTTGTAATCATAATCTATAACAGTCTTAATCTAAAAATCAACTTTTGAGTTCATGGGTTCTTGACAGTGATATACAAAAACTTGAACTCGAAAAAAATTTCAAAAACTAAAAATGCAGAGTTATTAGGAATCATTTACTTAAACTTTCTGTAAAATCTCAAGTTCCAATTCTTAATAACGAATTCGAATTTGCGAGTCAAAGTTATTTTGTCAAAAGTCAACTAATTTGTTCATCGAGAAATTAGAGCTTATTTTGATGTTTTAAGTTCAATTGACGATTCCAATAGTTTTTAGGAATGATTTGAAACATATTTCATGTTGTAAAGATTGTCTAAAACGAACTCAAAACTGAAAACATTTTTTTTTTTTTTGGAAGCTACGAGCTTCAGCAGTAGGCTCGTTTTCAGTTTTTTTTGAATTTTCTTAATTACAAGAACACTTTTATTTTTTGTTTCATGATTGTTTATAAATCCTAAGTTCAAAACCCTTTCGTTTGTTGTTGTTAAATTGCCTCTGTTTGATTTTAATTATGGTGAAGAAGATGATGAACTAGTTGAAACAAGTACTAGATATATATATTTGGGTTGTAGTATAATCAGAAAAACAAGAATGGTAGAATGGTTAAGTGTGTTTGCGGGTGAGCGAGAAGTCTTGGGTTCGAACCCTGTTCGGGACATATTTTTTTTGAAAAGCTTTGGAAGGTATATTTCATTACCAAAATTATTATTATTATTATTAATGTTATTGTTACTAAAATTATAATTTTTATCATTATTATTATTATTACTAATATATGTATTATTACTATTGTAATGATTAAGATTGTTATTATTATCAAAATAACACAAACTATTATTATTGTTATTAATATTAGTATTAGTATCATTAGGTACTTATTAGTATTATTAGAATCATTATTAACATATGTACTATCATTATTATCATTATCATTCTTATTATTAGTATTATCATCATTAATAAAGTTATTATTAGTAGACTATTATTAGTAAAATCATTAATATCAAAACTATCATTTTTAACAAATAGATATTTGGTACATAAAACCTACTTATTATATATACTACAACTATATTAATAATCTATATAACTATATACAAGACATATTAACATTTCTTATATAAATACCGACATACAACAAATTTGATATTTTTAATATAATACTAAATATATACATGGATATATTAATATAACTAAATGTATAGATTCTAATCATTTTAAATATATATACAATAAATATATATAACATATACTTTAAGATATAATATAAGTATATATTTTTAAATGGAATTTAATATACATTATATAAACTACAAACACATAAATAATATATAATTAATAAAGGAAATTATGTGATTTCCATTATATGTTTTAATAGATATACAATTGATATAGGTTCGTGAATCTGAGGCCAACCCTATACTTGTTCAGTGCTGTTATATGTATTTTTACTACAAAATACAGTATGGTGAGTTTCATTAATCCCTTTTTAAATGCTTTTGCAATATATATTTTTGGGACTGAGAATACATGCGCTGTTTTTATAACTGTTTTACGAAATAGACACAATTAATTGAAACCACATTCTATGGTTGGATTATCTAATCGAATATGCCCTTTTTTATTAAGTCTGGTAATCTAAGAATTAGGGAATAGACACCCTAATTGACGCGAATCCTAAAGATAGATCTATCGGGCCCAACAAGCCCCATCCAAAGTACCGGATGCTTTAGTGCTTCGAAATTTATATCATGTCCGAAGGAGGATCCCGGAATGATGGGGATATTCTTATATACATATTGTGAATGTCGGTTACCAGGTGTTCAATCCATATGAATGATATTTTTGTCTCTATGCATGGGACGTATGATTATGAGAAATGAAAGTATGAAATCTTGTGGTCTATTAAAATTATGAAATGATTATTTATGTTATCCTAATGAACTCACCAACCTTTTGGTTGACACTTTAAAGCATGTTTATTCTCAGGTATGAAAGAAACATTCCGCTGTGCATTTGCTCATTTTATAGATATTACTTGGAGTCATTCATGACATATTTCAAAAGACGGTACATTCGAGTCGTTGAAGTTCATTAGAGATTATTATTAAGTAAATTACGGATTAGGTCATTTATAGTTGGATATTATGAAATGGTATGCATACCTGTCAACTTTCGATGAAATGAAAGATTGTCTTTTAAGAACGAATGCAATGTTTGTAAAATGTATCATTTAGAGGTCAAGTACCTCGCGATGTAATCAACTATTATGAATCGTTTATAATCAATATGGACTTCGTCCGGATGGATTAGGACGGGGCGTTAAAATAGGCACAACTCTGTGAATCGTCGTTCATACGTGGTAATGTCGAACCCTTGTGTTCGTAACTCTCTAAGCTCTACCTTGAGCTTATTGACTTCGTTTTTAGGACGGTACTGCTCGTTCATCAATTGTTTGAATGCCGACCACGGTAGTGCGTAAGCAGCATTTTGTCCTACCTGTTCAAGATAGGTGTTCCACCACGTTAACGCAGTACCTGTGAAGGTATGCGTAGCGTACTTAACTTTGTCCTCTTCAGTACACTTACTTATGGCAAACACCAATTTGACTTTCTCGGTCCACCGTTTCAATCCAATTGGTCCTTCGGATCCATCAAATTCCAAAGGTTTGCAGGCAGTGAATTCTTTGTAGGAGCATCCTACACGATTTCTTGCGGCGTTAGCTGCATTCCTAGATTCAGAATTATTGTTGGTATGTAGCGCAGCCTGTACTGCGGCTATGTTTGCAGCAAGAAAGGTACGAAATTCCTCTTCGCTTATATTCATGGTGTGTCAAGTAGTCGGTGCCATTTCCTTCAAAATAGCCAACTGAATCGAGTTAATCATACAGAATATTAAGAGTAGTCAATAGTATTTTGTAGCATAATATGAACTCATTTATAAAAGCTTTTTCTTCATATTAGCGTCTTATAAGTTTAAATTTGGGTACTACCAACCCGTTAAGTTCATACTTAGTAGCTAATATACAATTCAACTACTACAATTCCATATGAAAAACTGATTATAATAATATATCACATATAAATATTCTTCAAACTTACAACATCGCTATATTACATATAACATGAAATATAGTACAGTTTGATACAGGATAGTTTTGAAGATAAATCTAGTTAATACGAAAGTTATTCAGCAAAGGAAATAAAGACACGTAATTCATAAGTCCAGAAACAAGTCATGCATTCTTGTTTTACTAAGACAACTTCCCATCCTTGGTCTTGTGGAAAATAACCGTTATGACCATTGGCTAGGCAGCATGTTGTAATGTCGTCAAAAGGACGAGGGTTTCGTAATGTCCAACAGCCCCGTAATAATCTAAAAACCTTGTTTCTCACCCCAACTACTGAATCCGTCACTTGTGGGAAGGTTTTATTTAAAAGCTACAATCCGATGTTCTTTTTCTCACTTTGGTAAGAAGCAAACATAACTAACCCGTAAGCATAGCATGCTTCTTTATGTTGCATGTTAGAAGCTCTTTCTAAATCACGAAATCCTATGTTGGGATATGTTGAGTCAAAATAGGTTCTTAACCCGTAGCGTAAAATTGCATTTGGGTTCCCTGCATTTAACGCTTTAAAGAAAACACGGCGTAACTTACGGTCTCCCCAATGTGATATACCCCACCTATCAAAGGAAAGATTTTTATAAACTAAGGCATTTCTGGAAAGTCTTTCAAATGTTTGACAAGTTAATTTTGCCGTAATTAATTGTGCTGATGAATTCTGACCGACTCTAGACAAGATTTCCTCAATTATATCCTCTGGTAGATCTTCTAAAATATTCAGTTGTCTACCCTTAACGTCCATTTTGTTTTTATACTGTAAAATAGACAAGGATTAGATTCGTAAAAGATAATTAACAAACAATACAAGCAATTTTTACATAGAACATAAAAGTACAAGCACACTACAATACATATAATACACAACATGATTACAACTCTCTAATCTGAATCACTGGTTTCTTCTTCTTCGGACTTGATTCATTTTCCTAATTTTCTAGGAATATATGGTGTTCCTCTAATACGAGCTATCGTTTTCCACAATAGTTTAGAAAAACCTGGTGGTTTAGAGGTTCCCGGGTCATTGTTACATTTTAGGAAAAACAGATGTTGCCGATACATATGAAGTTCATTGGGGTTGGAATCGGGTTTCTCTATTTTTATACTTTTTCCCTTATTATTTTCTTTCGCTTTATTAAATTGGGTCGGGGTAATTTCTATAACATCATCGGAATCCTCATCGGGATTGATGTCAAAGCTAAGGGGTATAAAATACTATTGAAGTTTATAACGAAACACTATTAAATACGATACAATTTTACACAAGATATTTATTTATTTAGAGAATGGATATACTTAAACCTTGCTACAACACTTATAGGTAGTGTACCTAATCGTACAGTAGTGTAGTTTTTAGTAAGTCCGGTTCGTTCCACAGGGAAATCTTTAAACAAAGCTTAACGCTATATTAGTTTACTTTTATAAAAATACAAATACATATATATAAGTAATATTATTATTATAAAGGGGGGTTTTTACCGTTTAATGACCGGTTTGTCGATTTTAAAACTTTAGTCGCAGTTAAAACCAAATGTAAAATAATAAATAAATACAAGACTTAATTTTAAGCGTAAAGTAAATAACGATAATGAAATTGCGAATAATAAAAGTGCGATAAAATAAACTTGCGATAATTAAAAAGTACGATAATTAAAAATGCAATTAAATACAAAATAAAGGAAATTAAATATGAAATAAAAGAATTATGCTTATTTAAACTTCCGTAATCATGATGTTTGACGTGTTGATTTTAGTTTTATGCCCATGGGTTAATTGTCCTTTGTCCTGGATTATTTAATATGTCCGTCTGGTTTTTGTCCATAACAGTCCATCAGTCATAAATATAAAGTGCGAGTGTCCTCGTCAAATTATTCTTATACCCGAAGTTAAATATTCCAACTAATTGGGGATTCGAATTGTAACAAGGTTTTAATACTTTGTTTAATGAATACACCAGGTTATCGACTGCGTGTAAACCAAGGTTTTACTACTTTGTTAACAATTACACCAATTACCCTTGAATGTAATTCACCCCTGTTTCAACAAGTTTATTAACTATTAATCCATTTCCGTGTCCGGTTAAATGAACGATTATTCGTACATATAAATACCCCGCCCATCGTGTCCGATTGAGTGTATATGGTAATTTATAGGGACGCCCAATTGTAAATCTTTATATTAACATTAACAAACTATCATTTAGTTAAACAAATATAAAGCCCATTAATAGCCCATAGTCTAATTTCCACAAGTGTCGTTCTTTTGTCCAAACCCCAATTATGGTACAAAGCCCAATTACCCAATTTTAGTAATTAGCCCAACATCATGATTACTTCGTTTTAAATAAGCATAATAATAACTTAGCTACGAGACATTAATGTAAAAAGGTTGAACATAACTTACAATGATTAAAAATAGCGTAGCGTTACACGGACAGAATTTCGACTTACACCCTTACAATATTCGCTAACATACCCTTATTATTAGAATTATAATTAAAATTAAAATATAAATTATAAATATATATATATAATTTACGTATGATAAGAAGAAGAAAAAGATTGATGAAAATGATCAGAATTCGGTTTGCTTTATAGGGAGTTTCAAAACTGGGGGCTCCGCGACTCGCGGTGAAATCATCTTCAACCTCCGCGAGTCGCGGAGAATGAATTTACAGCTCAGTCCCATGGAGTCTTCAAACTCCTCGAGCATTCAGTGTCTCTGCATAAAGTAACAATTTCGGTATTTGAATAGGTTTGATTATTTGAACATTTACCTCCATGTGACCATTTTCCGCATTTGTGACATCGTTCTAGGTGTCGTGCTCTTCTTTTCGCTGCGGATTTTGATTTTCCTTTACCAAATTGTAACTTATTATCTTCGCATCTGGATTCTTTTCTAACTCCGTCCATTCTTTCTCTAATTACTGATACTATTTCACTCGGTAGTATGTCATTATTACGTTTAGTGATCAAAGCGTGTAGCATTAGACCATGGTTTAGTTCACAGGCAGTCTTCATTTTGTAAAAACCTAAAAAAAATAAAAATTCAGAATGGGGGGAGAAGACTAGTTCTTTAGGGTCTGCTAGGGAAAGACCATTCGAGTTCCATTTTCGAGAACTACACGAAAACAGACAATCTAACTCTAACAGAAATACATATTATCCTTTAAAGACTTGATTCTCCCCATACTTAATTAGCTGTGTTGTCGAAATTGTGATTAACTTCGTTGTCGACTTCCATCGGACCATGTATGTAATGTTTAACTCTGTGACCATTAACTTTAAATTCAATCCCATTTGAATTTATTAATTCTATCGTTCCGTATGGAAAAACTCTTTTGACTATGAATGGTCCAGACCCTCTTGATTTCAATTTTCCAGGAAATAGCTTGAATCGTGAATTGAAAAGAAGAACTCTGTCTCCTTCTTTTAATTCTTTTGAACTTCTGATTCTTTTATCATGCCATTTCTTCGTTCTTTCTTTATAGATTAACGAATTTTCGTATGCTTCATGTCTTAATTCTTCCAATTCGTTTAGTTGACTTAATCGTAGACGTCCGGCTTCATGTAAATCAAGATTACATGTCTTCAAAGCCCAAAATGCTTTGTGTTCAATTTCTACTGGAAGATGACATGCTTTTCCATAAACAAGTCTAAAAGGTGTGGTTCCAATTGGAGTTTTGTAGGCTGTTCTAAAAGCCCAGAGTGCATCCTCCAATTTAATGGACCATTCCTTCAGATTTGATCCTACGGTTTTCTCTAAAATACGTTTTAAAGCTCGGTTGGTATTTTCAACTTGTCCATTTGTTTGTTGATGATATGCGGTGGAGATTTTATGAGTTACTCCATATCTTTTAAAACTTTTTCAAGTTGATTATTACAGAAATGAGTACCCCGATCACTTATTAAAGCTTTCGGTGTTCCAAACCTTGCAAAAAGACGTTTTAAAAAGTTGACTACAACTCGTGCATCGTTAGTTGGGAGAGCTTGTGCTTCCGCCCATTTAGATACATAATCAATGGCTACGAGTATATATAGATTATTATGAGATTTTGGAAATGGACCCATAAAGTCAATACCCCAAATGTCAAATACTTCACATACTTGGATGACATTTTGTGGCATTTCATCACGTTGATTTATTTTTCCGGCCCTTTGACATGCATCACAGGATTTGCAAAGAAGGTGTGCGTCTTTGTAAATTTTAGGCCAATAGAATCCAGCATCATAAACTTTTCTTGCTGTTAGTTGAGGCCCATAATGCCCTCCTGTTGGTCCTGTGTGACAATGGTTTAATATTTTACTAGCTTCATCTCCAAATACACATCGGCGTATTATTCCATCGGGACAACTTTTAAACAGATGTGGATCTTCCCAGAAATAGTGTTTTATATCACTGAAGAATTTCTTTCGTCTTTGGTACGATAATCCTTTTTCAAGGAATCCACAAACTAAGTAGTTTGCATAGTCTGCAAACCATGGGATTTCTTTATAATCTATCTTCAATAGATATTCATCAGGAAAGTTGTCTTGTATGGCCGATTCATTTAGAACTTCTAACTCAGGATTTTCAAGACGAGAAAGATGATCAGCGACGAGATTTTCTGCTCCTCTTTTATCTCGGATTTCAATATCAAACTCTTGTAAGAGTAAGATCCAACGGATTAATCTTGGTTTAGCATCTTGTTTTGAAAATAGGTATCTAAGAGCAGAATGGTCGGTATAGACTATCGTTTTGGATAGAACGAGATATGAACGAAATTTGTCAAAAGCAAAGACAATAGCAAGGAGTTCTTTTTCAGTAGTTGTGTAATTCGTCTGTGCTCCTTGTAATGTCTTACTAGCGTAATAAATAGGTTGAAATCGTTTTTCAATCCTTTGTCCTAAAACTGCTCCCATTGCAAAATCACTTGCATCGCACATTAGTTCAAATGGTAGATTCCAATTTGGTGTTATCATGATCGGCGCATTAGTGAGTTTCTCTTTAAGAATATTAAAAGATTTGATACACTCATCTGAAAAGATGAATGGAGCATCCTTTTCTAGGAGTTTATTCATAGGGGTGGCAATTTTAGAAAAATCTTTTATGAAACGTCGGTAAAAATCGGCATGCCCTAGAAAACTCCTAACTCCTCTAACATTTGTGGGATGTGGAAGTTTAGCAATTACATCTACTTTAGCTCTATCCACTTCAATTCCTTCTTTTGAAATTTTATGTCCAAGAACGATGCCTTCTTTAACCATGAAATGGCATTTCTCCCAATTAAGTACTAGATTTGATTGTTCGCATCTAATTAGCATTCGTTCCAGATTAATTAGACATGATTTAAATGTATCACCGAAGACTGAAAAGTCATCCATGAATACTTCCATGCATTCTTCTATCATGTCGTGAAAAATCGCCATCATGCACCTTTGGAAGGTTGCAGGGGCGTTACAAAGTCCAAATGGCATGCGTTTGTAAGCAAAAGTACCATAAGGGCACGTGAATGTGGTTTTCTCTTGATCTTCGGGTGCTATTGGAATTTGAAAATATCCGGAAAATCCATCTAGAAAACAATAGTAACTATTTCCGGCTAATCTTTCCAACATTTGATCTATGAAAGGTAAGGGAAAGTGATCTTTTCTGGTGGCGTCATTTAATTTTCTATAATCAATACATACACGCCATCCTGTTACAGTCCTAGTAGGAATAAGCTCATTTTTCTCATTTGTAATGACAGTCATGCCACCCTTCTTAGGTACACATTGAACTGGGCTTACCCATGGACTATCAGAGATTGGATAAATTAAACCTGCATCTAGCAGTTTAATAATCTCTTTCTTAACTACATCTTGCATATTAGGATTTAGTCTTCGTTGGCGTTGCACATACGTTTTATGACCTTCTTCCATAAGGATTTTATGTGTGCAATACGAAGGACTTATTCCTTTAATATCATGAATCTTCCATGCAATGGCTGGTTTATGAGCTTTCAACACAGAAATGAGTTGTGATTTCTCATTTTCAGTAAGAGAAGACGATATTATTACAGGTAATTCAGATTCACCATGTAAATAAGCGTATTCCAAATGGTTTGGAAGTGGCTTTAACTCTAATTTCGGAGGTTCTTCTATCGATGATTTGTATCGATATCTGTCTTCTTCTTTTAGCATTTGAATTTCTTCTGTTGTTGGTTCATATCCATTAGCTATAAGTGTAGCTAACATTTCAGCTTCATCAATTGGTTCATTACCTTCTCCTAAAGAACATTCTCCTGTTCCTTGTAATTCTGGAAATTCTTCTAATAATTCTGCATGTGCATCTATAGTTTGAATATAATAACATGTATCATCTGCAGATTGTGGTTGTTGCATTGCTCTATCAACTGAAAAGGTAACACTCTCATCCTCTATACTTAGGGTCAGTTTCTTACCGAACACGTCTATCATTGCTTTAGCCGTGTTTAAGAATGGTCTTCCTAATATGAGAGGAACTTGAGAATCTTCTTCCATGTCCAAAACAACAAAATCTACTGGAAATACTAAAGTACCAACTTTAACTAGCATGTTCTCCATTATCCCTCTAGGATATTTTATTGATCTATCGGCTAGTTGTATGCTTATTCTGGTTAGTTTCAATTCTCCAAGGTCTAGTTTAGTGTATAGTGAATACGGCATTAGATTTATACTAGCACCTAAGTCTGCCAATGCTTCTATTGAACTAAGTCTACCCAGAAAACATGGAATTGTGAAACTTCCTGGATCAGATAGTTTTTCTGGTATTTTATTCAACAGCACTGCTGAACAATTAGCATTCATAGTAACAGCCGAGAGTTCTTCCATTTTCTTTCTATTTGAAATTAGATCTTTCAAGAATTTAGCATATCTAGGCATTCCTGAAATCACATCAATGAAAGGAAGATTTACATTTATCTGTTTAAACATATCCAAGAATTTGGATAGCTCGGCTTTAAGTTTCTCTTTCTTCATTTTACTCGGGTAAGGAAGTGGTGGTTGATATGGTTTAACATAAGGTTTATCCTTAACTGTGTTATCTTCATTAACCTTTTCAACTACCGGTTCTTTTTCCTTATCTTGATCAGGTTGTGGTTCTTGTGGATTAGGAATAGCTTCATCAGAAGTTACAGGTATTTCAGGTGGTTTAAGTGTTGTACCACTTCTTGTGGTAATAGCTTTAGCTGTTTCATTCCGGGGGTTAGCATTTGTATCACTAGGTAGACTTCCCGGTTTTCTTTCACCTATTAACCTTGCTAGGTTACTTACTTCTTGTTCCAGATTTTGAATAGAAGCTTGTTGATTTCTAAATGCTTGAGCATTTTGTTCATTGGTTTGTTTCTGAGAGGTGAAAAACTGCGTTTGAGTTTCAACTAGCTTCGTCATCATATCTTCTAAATTCGGCTTTTTATCATCGGTTTGTTGTGGTGGTTTGTTTTGAAAATTTGGTCTTTGCTGATTGTAATTATTATTGGATACTTGTTGACTGCTAGGACCTTGTTGGTTGTTGTATGGAATATTTCGGTTATAATTTTGGTTTTGATTGTAAATCGGTCTTGGCGGTTGATAATTATTCTGATAATTATTTCCAGGCCTTTGGTTTATGTATGAAATATTCTCTCTTTGTTCCATTGTTAATTCAATACTGAGACAATCTTTTGTCAAATGTGGTCCTCCACACTGCTTACAACTAATTCGTATTGAGTGAATATCTTTAGTCATCTTTTCCATTCGTCTCTCCACAGCATCTATCTTTGCGGAAATGGAATCTAAGTCATGGCTAGAATCGGCTCTAGCTGCTTTAGATGATCTAACGATGTCTTTTTCTTGGTGCCACTCATGTGAGTGGGAAGCAGTGTTATCAATAATTTTGTAAGCATCAGTTTCGGTTTTCTTCATAATAGAACCACCAGCTGCTATATCTATGTCTTTCCTTGTAGTGATGTCGCATCCTTGGTAGAATATTTGTACTATTTGACAGGTGTCTAAACCATGTTGCGGACATCCTCTTAATAACTTTCCATATCTTGTCCACGCCTCATATAGAGTTTCATTTGGCTTATGTGTAAACGTAACAATTTCTGCTTGAAGTCTTACGGCTTTAGATGCAGGAAAGAATTGTTTAAGAAATTTGTCAACTAAAACATCCCATGTATCAATCGCCCCTTCAGGTAACGATTCCAACCAATCTTTGGCTTCTCCCTTTAAAGTCCAGGGAAATAACATGAGATATATCTGTTCATCCTCCACTTCTCGGATTTTAAATAGTGTGCAGATCCTATTAAAGGTACGTAGATGTTCATTTGGATCTTCCTTCGGCGCACCACTAAATTGGCATTGATTAGTCACCATGTGTAGAATTTGTCCTTTGATTTCATAATCTGGCGCATTAATGTCTGGATGAGTAATTGCGTGACCTTGGCCAGTGCGTTTAGCTCTCATTTGGTCTTCCATACTTAAAGGTTCCAGATTCTCCATAATTGAATTTGTTGAATCGGTATCACTAGATGATTCTGATTTAATGGTTCGTTCCTCAACAATCTCTGTTTGAATGATTGGTGGCTCCGGAGGAAAGTTTAATGGTTCAGGATCTACGAACCGTTCCTGAATATTCTCCGGATTCTCAATTGTGAGGTCGGGTTCAAAAAATGGATTATCGGAAATTTGAACTGAAGTACTTGGTCGACTGGATGACGATTCTAAAGAAAAATCAACGGCGGTTATATTTGCTAAATGTCTTGATCGAGTTACAGGTGGTGAACGTACAAAAGGTGGTGAACGTCTTGCTCGGTGCATTCACTGAATATCCTATTAGTTTTTAAAAAGGAAAGAAAAATTATATAAGTTATCCAATCAATAGACTTTTCTGATTTTGCCCACGTTTCGAATAGCCAAAAGATGCAGCAGAGGGGCAGGATTCGTTTGGTCTCAATATAATTGAGGACTGTTTGGCTCCAATAACCCGGTCCACGTACAAATCCAACTATTACTACGAACCAGAAAATTTTGATGTCTATCAATTTAACCACTTAAAATAAATTTTCTTAATTTTAAGAAATTTAGAATAGAAGTAGAATAAAAATCTATGTCCTAAAACTAGAATAGCGAGAAATAAGAGAGAAAAAGAGTTCGTCGCAAAAGGTCGAAAAAGAAAAATGGTTGAAAAATAAAAGGTGACGAAAAAAAAATAAAAGAAACTTATAAAACTTAAAAATACTTGACTAACCTAATCTTATTACTACAACTAACTTAAAATTATAATCGCAAATTGAAATTACTAATTGGAATGATAATTGATACATAGTAAAAGGTGTCTAAAAATATTAAAGCTTATAGGAAAAACTAAATCCCAAATGGAAATAACTTAAAAAGAAACTAAAACTTAAAAAGGCGTCGCAAAATTCTAAAGTACCTAAATCTTAGTCTAAAGAAAAAGCACTTTAGGAATTCTACGGCAAAGCCTAAAAATCTAGGAGTAAAAATGACTATGGCAAAAACTAAGTTAAAATTAAATATGAGCGAAAAAAATACAAATATTACGCTACAATAATTAAAAAAAACAAAATATAAAAATATACAAAAAGTTGTAAAAATTACAATTTTTATAAAAATATTATTTTTATATTATTTATTTTATTAAACTATTAACTTTACAATTTAATTAAACTAATTTAACTAAAATATAAATTAAATAAAACTTAAATTAAAAATAAACTTAATTATAATAATAATAATAATTAGGGTTAATAATAATAATAATTAATAATAATCCGTAATAAATGCAGGATTAGGGCTTTGTCGCCTGTCAGAAAGTCTCCGCGAGTCGCGGTAATAAATGCAGCAAACCCCGCGAGTCGCGGGGTTCAGAATTTCAACTCTGGAGCAGTTTTAAAATTTACGCGTTTTTTATTTATTTATTTATTTATTTTATTTTCTGTTTTTAAATATGTGTATTAATAAAACTTTTATATTTAAAACTTTAAAAAAAAATAGAATCACTTTATAATTTTATAAATAAAAATCTTAAAACTAGATTTATATATATATATATATATATATATATATATATATATATATATATATATATATATATATATATATATATATATATATATATATATATATATATATATATATATATATATATATATATATATATATATATATATATATATATATATATATATATATTTTTATATATTTATATGTTTTTAAATAAAAACAAAATACTTAAATAAAACTTATGTTTTAATAAAAACAAAGAAACTTTATAAAACTTAAATATTTATCAAACTCCTAAAAATATTTATATTTTTGTTTTTCTTTTTATATTTTCGAATATTTAAAACGTTTTTTTTTTTTTTTACAAAAACGAATTTTAATAAAAGTAAACTAATTTTTTTTTTTAAATTAGCGTTGCGCTTCCGGCTTTTAAGAGAGTTCCCCGGCAGCGGCGCCAAAAATAACTTGATGTCAAAGCTAAGGGGTATAAAATACTATTGAAGTTTACAACGAAACACTATTAAATACGATACAATTTTACACAAGATATTTATTTATTTAGAGAATGGATATACTTAAACCTTGCTACAACACTTATAGGCAGTGTACCTAATCGTACAGTAGTGTAGTTTTTAGTAAGTCCGGTTCGTTCCACAGGGAAATCTTTAAACAAAGCTTAACGCTATATTAGTTTACTTTTATAAAAATACAAATACATATATATAAGTAATATTATTATTATAAAGGGGGGTTTTTACCGTTTAATGACCGGTTTGTCGATTTTAAAACTTTAGTCGCAGTTAAAACCAAATGTAAAATAATAAATAAATACAAGACTTAATTTTAAGCGTAAAGTAAATAACGATAATGAAATTGCGAATAATAAAAGTGCGATAAAATAAACTTGCGATAATTAAAAAGTACGATAATTAAAAATGTAATTAAATACAAAATAAAGGAAATTAAATATGAAATAAAAGAATTATGCTTATTTAAACTTCCGTAATCATGATGTTTGACGTGTTGATTTTAGTTTTATGCCCATGGGTTAATTGTCCTTTGTCCTGGATTATTTAATATGTCCGTCTGGTTTTTGTCCATAACAGTCCATCAGTCATAAATATAAAGTGCGAGTGTCCTCGTCAAATTATTCTTATACCCGAAGTTAAATATTCCAACTAATTGGGGATTCGAATTGTAACAAGGTTTTAATACTTTGTTTAATGAATACACCAGGTTATCGACTGTGTGTAAACCAAGGTTTTACTACTTTGTTAACAATTACACCAATTACCCTTGAATGTAATTCACCCCTGTTTCAACAAGTTTATTAACTATTAATCCATTTCCGTGTCCGGTTAAATGAACGATTATTCGTACATATAAATACCCCGCCCATCGTGTCCGATTGAGTGTATATGGTAATTTATAGGGACGCCCAATTGTAAATCTTTATATTAACATTAACAAACTATCAATTAGTTAAACAAATATAAAGCCCATTAATAGCCCATAGTCTAATTTCCACAAGTGTCGTTCTTTTGTCCAAACCCCAATTATGGTACAAAGCCCAATTACCCAATTTTAGTAATTAGCCCAACATCATGATTACTTCGTTTTAAATAAGCATAATAATAACTTAGCTACGAGACATTAATGTAAAAAGGTTGAACATAACTTACAATGATTAAAAATAGCGTAGCGTTACACGGACAGAATTTCGACTTACACCCTTACAATATTCGCTAACATACCCTTATTATTAGAATTATAATTAAAATTAAAATATAAATTATAAATATATATATATAATTTACGTATGATAAGAAGAAGAAAAAGATTGATGAAAATGATCAGAATTCGGTTTGCTTTATAGGGAGTTTCAAAACTGGGGGCTCCGCAACTCGCGGTGAAATCCTCTTCAAACTCCGCGAGTCGCGGAGAATGAATTTACAGCTCAGTCCCTTGGAGTCTTTCTCTACCGACGGTTTTTATTTATAAATATAATATATATATATATAATTAATATAATTAATTATATATTATATTATATTTATATACATAGTTAACTTGTAATTTTTAGTCCGTTGCGTCGAGCGTTAAGAGTTGACTCTGGTCCTGGTTCCGGATTTTCGAACGTCCTTGTGTACAATTTAATATCTTGTACTTTGCGTTTTGAATCTTGTACTCTTGTAATTTCGAGACGTTTCTTATCAATAATTGGAACCTTTTTGATTGTCTTTTGTACTTTTGACCTTTTTGGTCGTTTGCGTCTTCAATTCGTCAAATCTGTCTTTTGTCTTCACCTTTTATTATTTAAACGAATATCACTTGTAAATAGAACAATTGCAACTAAAAGCTTGTCTTTCTTGAGGAATAATGCTATGAAATATATGTTCGTTTTTAGCATTATCAGGGATCCGATTCATCGGAAAATTGGTAATCTTCCCAATATTTTGCTTCCTCTGCAGAAACACCATTGACCATTATTAACTTTGGTCCGTTGGTTGAGGATTTTCTTTTATTTAATCAATTTACTATAGGTATCAATATTTCTTCCTCCGGAACCTCTTCTTCTTCCGGTTCCTCCTCTTTCGGTTCCTCCTCTTCCGGTTCCTCCTCTTCCGGTTCCTCCTCTTTCGGTTCCTCTTCTTCCGGTTCCTCTTCGGGAATTTGTGAATCTTCCCAAAATATATTCGACTCTTCATTATTATTAGGTGAATCGATGGGATTTGTACTAGTGGTAGACATCTATCACATAATATCAAACACATTAAGAGGTTAATATATCACATAATATTTACATGTTAATAATATACAGTTTCCAACAAAAGTGTTAAGCAATCGTTTTTAAAGAAAACACGGTCGAAGTCCAGACTCACTAATGTATCCTAACAAACTCGATAAGACACACTAATGCAAATTTTTGGTTCTCTAAGACCAACGCTCGGATACCAACTGAAATGTCCCGTTCATATTGATTATAAACGTTCCATATTAATTGATTTCGTCGTGAGGTTTTGACCTCTATATGAGACATTTTTCAAAGACTGCATTCATTTTTAAAACAACCATAACCTTTATTTTATCTATAAATATTTAAAAAACATTACGTAGATTATCAAATAATGATAATCTAAAATATACCGTTTACACATGATCATTACATAATGGTTTACAATAAGAATATATTACATCAAAAATAAGTTTCTTGAATGCAGTTTTTACATAATATCATACAAGCATGGACTCCAAATCTTGTCCTTATTTTAGTATGCAACAGCGGAAGCTCTTAATAATTACCTAAGAATAAACATACTTAAAACATCAACAAAAATGTTGCTGAGTTATAGGTTTAACCTATATATTATCAAATCATAATAATAGACCACACGATTTCATATTTCAATATACATCCCATACATAGAGATAAAAATCATTCACATGGTGAACACCTGGTAACTGACATTAACAAGATGCATATAAGAATATCCCCTATCATTCTGGGAAATTCTTCGGAAATGATAAAAACGAATTCGAAGTACTAAAGCATCCGGTACTTTGGATGGGGTTCGTTAGGCCCAATAGATCTATCTTTAGGATTAGCGTCAATTAGTAGATCGGTTTACTAATTCTTAGGCTACCAAGAAAAAGGGGCATATTCGGCTTCGATCATTTACCCATATAATGTAGTTTCATTTACTTATGTCTATTTCGTAAAACATTTATAAAACTGCATGTATTCTCATCCCAAAATATTAGATTTTAAAAGTGGGACTATAACTCACTTTCACAGATTTTTACTTCATCGGGAGTAAGACTTGGCCACTGGTCGATTCACGAACCTATAACAAATATATACACATATATATATATATATATATATCAAAGTATGTTCAAAATATATTTACAACATTTTTAATACATTTTGATGTTTTAAGTTTATTAAGTCAGTTGTCCTCGTTAGTAACCTACAATTAGTTGTCCATAGTTAGATGTACAGAAATAAATTGATATATATTATCTTGAATCAATCCACGACCCAGTGTATAAACGTCTCAGGCTAGATCACAACTCAAAGTATATATATTTTTGGAATCAACCTCAACCCTGTATAGCTAACTCAAACATTACTGCATATAGAGTGTCTATGGTTGTTCCAAATAATATATATACATGGGTCGATATGATATGTCAAAACATTTGCATACGTGTCTATGGTATTCCAAGATTACATAATTTATTAGAATACATGTATAATACAATATAAGTTAGCTAGGATATAATTTTTATAGAATTGTTATGATATTTCCCGTAGCTACAACAATAAAAAAATATCCAATCTTGTTTTACCCATAACTTCTTCGTTTTAAATCCATTTTGAGTGAATCAAATTGCTATGATTTCATATTGAACTCTATTTTATGAATCTATATAGAAAAAGTATAGGTTTATGGTCAGAAATATAAGTTACAAGTTGTTTTTGTAAGAGGTAGTCATTTCAATCGAAAGAACGACGTCTTGATGACCATTTTGAAAAACATACTTCCACTTTGAGTTTAACCATGATTTTTGGATATAGTTTCATGTTCATAAAAAAAATCATTTTCCCAGAAGAATAACTTTTAAATTAAAGTTTATCATAGTTTTTAATTATCAAACCTAAAACAGCCCGCGGTGTTACTACGACGACGTATGTCCGGTTTTACGGTGTTTTTCGTGGTTCCGGGTTTTAAATCATTAAGTTAGCATATCATATAGATATAGAACATGTGTTTAGCTGATTTTAAAAGTCAAGTTAGAAGGATTAACTTTTGTTTGCGAACAAGTTTAGAATTAACTAAACTATGTTCTAGTGATTTCAAGTTTAAACCTTCGAATAAGGTAGTTTTATATATATGAATTGAATGATGTTATGAGCATCATTACTACCTCAGGTTTTGTGGATAAACCTACTGGAAATGAGAAAATTAGATCTAGCTTCAAAGGATCCTTGGATGGCTTGAAAGTTCTTGAAGCAGAATCATGACACGAAAACAAGTTCAAGTAAGATTTTCACTCGAAATAAGATTGTTATAGTTGCAATTGAATCAAAGTTTGAATATGAGTATTACCTTGTATTAGAAAGATATATTACTGTAAATAAGAAAGATTTCTTGAGGTTGGATGATCACTTTACAAGATTGGAAGTAAGCTAGCAAACTTGGAAGTATTCATGATTTTATGAAACTAGAACTTATAGAATTTATGAAGAACACTTAGAACTTGAAGATAGAACTTGAGAGAGATCAATTAGATAAAGAAAATTGAAGAATGAAAGTGTTTGTAGGTGTTTTTGGTCGTTGGTATATGGATTAGATATAAAGGATGTGTAATTTTGTTTACATGTAAATAAGTCATGAATGATTACTAATATTTTTGTAATTTTATGAGATATTTCATGCTAGTTGCCAAATGATGGTTCCCACATGTGTTAGGTGACTCACATGGGCTGCTAAGAGCTAATCATTGGAGTGTATATACTAATAGTACATACATCTAAAAGCTGTGTATTGTACGAGTACGAATACGGGTGCATACGAGTAGAATTGTTGATGAAACTGAACGAGGATGTAATTGTAAGCATTTTTATTAAGTATAAGTATTTTGATAAGTGTCTTGAAGTCTTTCAAAAGTGTATGAATACATATTAAAACACTACATGTATATACATTTTAACTGAGTCGTTAAGTCATCGTTAGTCGTTACATGTAAATGTTGTTTTGAAACCTTTAGGTTAACGATCTTGTTAAATGTTGTTAACCAATTGTTTATTATATCTAAAGAGATGTTAAATTATTACATTATCATGATATTATGATATATTAATATATCTTAGTATGATATATATATACAGTTAAATGTTGTTACAACGATAATCGTTACATATATGTCTCGTTTCGAAATCATTAAGTTAGTAGTCTTGTTTTTACATATGTAGTTCATTGTTAATACACTTAATGACATGTTTACTTATCATTTATCATGATTAAACATAGTGTATCAATATCTTAATATGATTCATATGTATTTAGTAAGACGTTGTTATAACGATAATCGTTATATATATCGTTTCGAGTTTCTTAATTCAATAAACTCAATTTTATGTGTATAACTCATTGTTAAAATACCTAATGAGATACTTACTTATCATAATATCATGTTAACTATATATATAATCATATATATGTCATCATATAGTTTTTACAAGTTTTTACGTTCGTGAATCACCGGTCAACTTGGGTGGTCAATTGTCTATATGAAACCTATTTCAATTAATCAAGTCTTAACAAGTTTGATTGCTTAACATGTTGGAAACACTTAATCAAGTAAAAAACAATTTCATTTAATATATATAAACATGGAAAAGTTCGGGTCACTACACAAAAGCTGTAGTGACCCGAACTTTTCCATATTTATATATATTAAATGAAATTGATATTTACATGATTAAATATTTCCAACATGTTAAGCAATAAAACTAGTTAAGACTTGATTAATTGAAATGAGTTTCATGTAGACAATTGACCACCCGAGTTGACCGGCGAATTCACGAACGTTAAAACTTGTAAAAACTATATGATGATATATATATATATATATATATATATATATATATATATATATATATATATATATATATATATATATATATATGTGGTTAACATGATATTATGATAAGTAAGTATCTCACTAGGTATATTAACAATGAGTTATATACATAAAAATGAGATTACTAAGTTAAGAAACTCGAAACGATATATATAACAATTATCGTTATAACAACGTCTTACTAAATACATATGTATCATATTAAGGTATTGTTACACTATATTTAACATGATAAAATGATAATTATATATATCATTATGTATGTTAACAATGAACTACATATGTAAAACAAGACTACTAACTTAAGAATTTCGAAACGAGGCATATATGTAACGATTATCGTTGTAACGACATTTTAATGTATATATATCATATTAAGATATATTCATACATCATAATATCATTATAATGTAATAATTTAACATCTCATTAGATATAATAACAATGGGTTAACAACATTAAATGAGATCGTTAACTTAAAGATTTCAAAACAACACTTACATGTAACGACTAACGATGACTTAACGACTCAGTTAAAATGTATATACATGTAGTATATTAAGAAGTATTAGTACACTTTTGAAAGACTTCAAGACACATATCAAAGTACTTCTACTTAACAAAAATGCTTACAATTGCATTCTCATTCATTTTCATCAACAATTCTACTCGTATGCACCCGTATACGTATTCGTACAATACCCAGCTCCTAAATGTATATACTATTGGTGTATACGCATAATAATTCAGATCTTAGGAGCCCTAGATAGTCAACAAACATGTGGAACCAACCATTTGGAAACTAGCATGAAATATCTCACAAAATTACAAACTAATGGAGGCTATATGTCAAGCCTCCATTCACGTTTTCAACCATCACCAATAACACTTTCATTTTGCAACTTACATGCATCAAACTACTCTCTATCAAGTTCTCTCATATTGTTCTAAGTGTTCTTCATTATTTTCTTCATAATCTAGCTCAATCTAGCTCATAAATCCTAACCTAGATCAACATACAAAACAACAACTCAAGAACACATCAAGAACACTTTCAAGTTTACTAACTTACTTCCAATCTTGAAAATCCATTTCAAGTGATCATCCAATATCAACAAATCTTTGTTATTTATAGTAGGTTATCTTTCTAAATCAAGGTAATACTCATATTTAAACTTTGATTCGATTTCTATAACTATAAGCTATCTTAATTTGAGTAATGATCTTACTTGAAATTATTTTCGTGTCATGATTCTGCTTCAAGAACTTCCAAGCCATCAAAGATCCATTCAAGCTCAAGATTATTTTTGTCAATTCCAGTAGGTTTACCGAATATATTTGAGGTAGTAATGATGTCCATAACATCATTCGATTCATATATATATATATATATATATATATATATATATATATATATATATATATATATATATATATATATATATATATATATATATATATATATATATATATAACTATCTTATTCGAAGATTTGAACATGTAATCACTAGAACATAGTTTAGTTAATTCTAAACTTGTTCGCAAACAAAGTTAATCCTTCTAATTTAACTTTTAAAATCAACTAAACACATGTTCTATATCTTTATGATATGATAACTTAATGATTTAAAACCTGAAAACACGAAAAATACCGTAAAACCGGACATACGCCGTCGTAGTGAAACCGGGGGCTGTTTTGAGTTAGAAAAATAAAAACTATCTTAATCTTTGAATTGGAAGTTTGTTTTCTGGAAAAATAATATTTCATATAAACATGATGCTATATCCAAAAATTATGGTTAAACACAAAGTTGAAGTATGTTTTTCAAAATGGTCATCAAGATGTCGTTCTTTCGACGGAAATGACTACCTCTTTAAAAAGCGACTTGTAACCTGTATTTCCAACTATAAACATATACTTTTTCTGTTTAGTTTCATAAATTTCAGATCATTATGAAACCATAGCAACTTGATTCACTCAAAACGGATTTGTAACGAAGAAATGACGGATAAAACAAAATCGGATAATTTTGCTAGTTTTAGCTACGAAAATTTTGTAACAAATCTATACTAACCATAACTTAACTAACTTATATTGTATTATACATATATTCTAACATATATTATGTAATCTTGAGATATCGTAGACACGTATACAATGTTTTGACATATCATATCGACGTCATCTATATATATTATTTGGAACAACCATAGACACTCTATATGCTGTAATGCTCGACTTAGCTATACAGGGTTGAGGTTGATGCTAAAATAATATATATACTTTGAGTTGTGATCTAGCCTGAGACTTGTATACACTGGGTTGTGGATTGATTCGAGATAATATATATTGATTTATATCTGTACTACTAACTGTGGACAACTAGTTGTATATTACTAACGTTGGACTCTTAACTAAACAAACTTAAATCATTAAAACGTAATAAAAATATTGTAAATATATTTCGATCATACTTTGATATATGTATATACTTGTTATAGGTTCATGAATCGACCAGTGGCCAAGTCTTATTTCCGACAAAGTAAAAATCTGTGAAAGTGAGTTATAGTCCCACTTTTAAAATCTATTATTTTTGGGATGAGAATACATGCAGTTTTATAAATGTTTTACAAAATAGACACAAGTGATCGAAATTACATTCTATGTTAAATTATCGAACCGAATATGCCCCTTTTTAGCTTGGTAGCCTAAGAATTGGTGTTTATGATAATTGCCACCAATTGACGCGAATCCTAAAGATAGATCTATTTGGCCCAACAAGCCTCATCCGAGTTATGGATGCTTTAGTACTTCAATTTATCATGTCCGATGTGAGTCCCGGAATGATGGAGATATTCTATATGCATCCTGTTAAGGTCGGTTACCAGGTGTTCATCATATGAATGATTTTTATGCAGATTGCATGTTATTGAAAAATAGAAATGAAAATCTTGTGGTCAATTATTACGAATTGATAAATATATAGGTTAAACCTATAACTCACCAACATTTTTGTTGACTTTTTAAATTCTCAGGTGATTATTAAGAGCTTCCGCTGTTGCATTCTAATTTAAGAACAAGAATTGGAGTCAGCATGCTTGTAATATATTGTTTAAAAACTGCTTCTAATTTAGAACACGTTACGGTCATTATGAGTTTATGGTTATGCCGTTTGGATTGACTAACGCACCAGTTGTGTTCATGGACCTCATGAACCGAGTGTGTGGACCATATCTTGACAAGTTTGTCATTGTTTTCATCGATGACATACTTATTTGCTCTAAGAATGACCAAGAGCACGAAGAACATTTGAGAATGGTGCTAGAATTGTTGAGGAAGGAAGAACTATATGCTAAGTTTTCTAAGTGTGCATTTTAGTTAGAAGAAGTGCAATTTCTCGGTCATATAGTGAGCAAAGAAGGCATTCAGGTTGAACCGACAAAGATTGAAACCGTTGAAAAGTGGGAAATCCCGAAAACTCTAACACACATACGACAATTTTTAGGATTAGCTGGTTACTACAGGAGGTTCATGCAAGATTTTTCCAAAATAGCAAAACCCCTGACTGCCTTAACGCATAAAGGGAAGAAATTTGACTGGAAGGATGAGCAAGAGAAAGCGTTTCAATTATTGAAGAAAAAATTAACTACAGCACCTATATTGTCATTACCCGAAGGGAATGTGGATTTTGTGATTTATTGTGTCGCTTCAAAGCAAGGTCTCGGTTGTGTGTTAATGCAACATACGAAGGTAATTGCTTATGCGTCTAGACAATTGAAGATTCACGAGCAGAATTACATGACTCACGCTTTGGAATTGGGCGCTGTTGTTTTTGCATTAAAAATGTGGAGACATTACTTATATGGGGTCAAATGTATCATATATACCGACCACAAAAGTCTCCAACATATATTTGATCAAAAGCAACTGAACATGAGGCAGCGTAGGTGGGTTGAGCTGCTAAATGATTATGACTGTGAGATTCGCTACCACCCGGGAAAAGCAAATGTTGTAGCCGACGCCTTAAGTAGAAAGGAACGGGAACCTATTAGAGTGAAAGCCATGAATATAATTATTCATACTAACCTTACTACCCGAATAAAAGAGGCACAACAGGAGGTTTTAAAAGGAGAAAGTTTTGAGAAAGAAATACCCAAAGGATTGGATAAACAGCCTAATACTCGGGAAGACGGAACCCGGTATTTGGCTGAAAGAGTTTGGGTACCAAAGTATGGGGATTTGAGGAAGTGGTACTTAACGAAGCACATAAAACAAGATACTCATTTCATCTCAGAGCGGGGGAAATGTACCAAGACCTCAAGAAAAAATTTTGGTTGCCGGGTATGAAAGCCGATATTGCCACATATGTAGGAGAATGTTTGACTTGTTCTAAAGTCAAAGCAGAACATCAGAAACCATCAGGTCTACTTCAGCAACCCGAAATCCCTAAATGGAAATGGGAAAAAATTACCATGGATTTCATTACTATTGCCAAGGACTGCAAGTGGTTATGACACGATTTGGGTAATAGTCGACCGTCTTACCAAGTCGGCTCACTTTTTGCCAATGAAGGAAGATGATAAGATGGAGAGATTGGAACGACTATACTTGAAAGAAGTAGTCTCCCGACATGGAATACCAATCTCTATCATCTCTGATCGTGATGGCATGTTTATTTTAGGATTTTGGCAGTCGCTACATAAAGCATTAGGGACTCGTCTAGACTTAAGTACTGCCTATCATCCACAAACATATGGGAAAAGTGAAAGGACGATTCAGACCCTTGAAGACATGCTACGAGCATGTGTTATCGATTTTGGAAATGGTTGGGATCGACACCTACCACTAGCAGAATTTTCCTACAATAACAATTACCACTCGAGTATTGATGCGACACCATTCGAGGCACTTTATGGTAGAAAGTGTAGGTCTCCGATTTATTAAAGTGAAGTGGGGGATAAACAGATTACGGGTTCGGAGATTATTCAGGAAACTACTGAGAAAATTATCCAGATTCAACAACGGTTGAAAACAGCTAGGAGTCGGCAAAAGAGCTACGCGGATGTTAGAAGAAAACCTTTAGAATTTGAAGTTGATAACATGGTCGTGCTTAAGGTATCACCTTGGAAAGGTGTCATTCATTTCAGCAAACGGGGGAAGCTAAACCCGAGGTACATTGGACCATTCAAGATTATTGATCGTGTTGGGCCAGTAGCTTATCGACTTGAACTACCTCAACAATTCGCTGGTGTACATAATACCTTTCACGTCTCAAATTTGAAGAAATGCTTAGCCAAAGAAGATCTCACTATCCCTTTAGATGAAATTAAGATTAACAAAAAACTACAATTCGTTGAAGAACCCGTCGAAGTAATGGATCGTGAGGTTAAAGGACTTAAGAAAAAAAAATACCAACTGTTAAGGTTCGATGAAATGCTCGTAGAGGACCTGAGTTTACCTGGGAGTGTGAAGATCAGATGAAGCAGAAATACCCGCACTTATTTCTAGAAGATGCGACAACACCTACGACTGCTTAAAATTTCGGGCCGAAATTTATTTAACGGGTATGTACTGTAACGACCCGGATTTTTCCATCAATATATATATGAGATTAATATTTACATAAAAAAATGTTTTCAACACGTTAAGCAATCAAACTTATTAAGAATAGAATGTTTGACATGAATTTTACATAAACGTTTGACCACCCAGTTTGTCCGACGATTCACGAATGTCATAACTTGTAAAAATGATATAATGGGATATATATATATATATATAGGCACATATATATATATCTAACTTGATAAAATGATAATTAAGTATCTCATTAAGTATTTTAACAATGAACTATATACATAAAATGAGACTACTAACTTAAAAATTCGAAACAATACATATATGTATCGATTAACGCTGAAATAAATCCTAAATCATAATGAATACATATGTATCATATTATGATGTATTAATACACTTTTGAAAGACTTAATTACATATATCAAAATACTTATACTCAACAAAGATAACTATACTCGTATTCCCATTCATTTTCATCAAGAATTTTACTCGTATTCATACGGTATTTCTACCCGTATTATACGCAGCTTCTAGAAGTATTTACTATTGGTATATACCAATAAAAATTTGCTCCTTAGCAGCCTAAAATGATTAAGAAACATGTGGGAACCAACCATTTAACATCTAGTATGAATAATGAACTAGAAACAAACTTAAGAATCTTTTTTCCTTTATAACAAGTAATCCCATTTTTATGATTACACCCCATTTTTCCATTCCATTTTCTCATACTTACACTCCAAATTCTCTCTCAAAATACTCCTAACTTCATACTTGATCATCCCCAAGCATTTTCCCCATCTTTTAGCTTCAATTACAACCTATAATCATCATAAGAAAAGCAATCAAGAATACTTCAAGAAGATCATCCATTTCAAGTTCATACTTCCAAGATTTCAATCCTTTCTAAGAACTCTTTTAAGAACAAGAAATCCCTAATCATCTCAGCTAATATCTAAGTTTTAATCAAGGTAATAAAATTATTTAAACTTTGGTTCAATTCATGTAATCATAACTATCTTAAATCAAGTAGTAATCTTACTTGAACTTTGTTTCATTCCATGATTCTACTTCAAGAGTTTCCAAGCTTTCAAAAACATCATCAAGCTCAATATCAAATCTTTATTTTTCCAGAAACTTTGTTCATTTGATTTGAGGTAGTAACCTTGATCATAATCTTGTCCGGTTCATACTTATATAACTATCTTATTCGGAGTATATAACTTGTAATCACTAGAACATAGTTTAGTTAATTCTAAACTTGTTCGCAAACAAAGTTAATCCTTCTAACTTGACTTTTAAAGAAAATCTCACACATGTATTATATATATATGATATGCTAACTTAAGGATTTAAAACTTGAAAACACGAAGAACATCGTAAAACTAAACATATGCCGTCATAGTGAAACCGATGGCTGTTTTGGGTTGGATAATTAAAAACTATCGTGAAATTTTATATAAAAGTTTGTCTTCTGGGAAAATGATATTTCATATGAACATGATAATATATCCAAAAATTATGGTTAAACTCAAAGTAGAAGTATATTTTTCAAAATAGTCATCAAGATGTCGTTCTTTCGAAGGAAATGACCACCTCTTTCAAAGTTGATTTGTAATCTATAACTCTGACTATAAACCACCACTTTTTCAGTTTAGTTTTAGAAAATTGAGTTCATTTCAAAACCACAGCAATTTGATTCACTCAAAACCGATTTGTAATGAAGAAATTATGAGCAAAATAATATTGGTTAGAAATAACTAAATTGACTACGGGATTTATTTAACAAGATCTATACTATCCATATCCTAGCTAACTTTGCCTATATCATATATGTATTTATACATGTCATGACTATTTCCTTGTATTATATTAGTCTTGGTTAAGTCCGAGACAATATAATATAATCTTGATTAGTTAAGACAATAGTTATACAATACGTCAGATAAATCGTAAGACACATGTACACAATATGTCTAGATTAATTCTAAGACAATAGTTGTGTAATGGGTCATGATTGAGTCTTAGGCATTACGTATACAATACGTCTTGATTAAATTCTAAGATTATATATTAGACTATATATGGACTACTAACATTGGACTACTAAAGATTGAAAATATGATATGAAGATAATTGTATCACACTTTGATATATATATATATATATATATATATATATATATATATATATATATATATATATATATATATATATTGTTATAGGTTCATGAATCGATTCGAGACCAAGTCCGATTTTCAACAAATTGAAAATCTATTCAAGTGAGTTATAGTCCCATTTTTTTACTATCAAATATTTTTGGGATGAGAATACATGCAGCTTTGTAAATGTTTTACAAAATAGACACAAGTACTTGAAACTACATTCTAAGGTTGGATTACTATACCGGATATCGCCCATTTTGCTTGGTAACCTAAGAATTAGTGAACTGGCCACTAATTGACGCGAATCCTAAAGATAGATCTAGAGGCCTAACAAACCCCATCCAGGTTATGGATGCTTTGGTACTTCAATTTTTATACAGATGAGAGGTTCTGCGCATACTGATTGTGAGATGCCTGTATGCGGGGGATATTCTATATGCATTTTGTTAATGTCGGTTACCAGGTGTTCATACCATGAATGATATTTTTATACAGATTGCTATATGCCTGTATGCTATTTATGAAAAATGAAATCTTATGGTCTATTATTACAATTTGTTATATAGGCTAAACCTATAACTCACCAACATTTTTGTTGATATTTTAAGCATGTCTTATTCTCAGGTGATTATTAAAAAGACTTCCGCTGTTTGCATGCTATCTTGGTCAAGATTTTGAAGTCAGCATGCATGTATAATATTAAAACTTTCATTCGAAATTCATGAGAGTAATATATTTTGTAAACCATTATGTATTACTCGATGTAAAAACGTGGTATTTTAGATTATCATTGAATGATAATCTAGGTTATGTCTTTTAAACCTTTTTAAATAAATAAAGGTTATGGTTTGTTTTTAAAATTAATGCAAGCTTTGAAAAACGTCTCATATAGAGGTCAAAACATTGCGATGAAACCAATTAATATGAAACGTTTATGATTGATATGAACGGGGCATTTCATGATGCATGTTGACTGGGTTATGGTCATGCAAGAAGAGATTCAACAATTTCACCGGTTAGATGTTTGGAAGTTGGTAACTAAACCAAATGGAGTAAAGTCGTTGATCTCAAATGGGTGTGGAAATGCAAGTATGAAGAAGACGGCAATGTTATTCGTAACAAAGCTAGACTGGTAGCAAAAGGTTATCAGCAAGATCCTAATTTCAACTACAACGAAGTGTTTGCTCCTTTATCCAGATTGGAAGCTATCCGTATATTCTTGGCATTTGCATCATTTGTGAAGTTCAAAGTGTATCAAATGGATGTCAAGAATGCCTTTCTTTATGGCAATCTTAATGAAAGAGTATATGTCAATCAACCACCGGGTTTTGAGGATCATCTTCATCCTGACAAACTTTACTGATTACGGCTAGCCCTTTATGGATTACATCAATCCCCGAGAGCTTGTTATGGACGTCTGTCAAGTTACCTGATCGAAAAAGGATATCAAATGGGCACGATAGACTGTACTCTATTTACGAAAGTACAAGATGACGACATTATCTTGGTTCAAATTTATGTCGATGACATCATTTTTGGTTCTACAAAGCAGGAACTCGTTGATGAGTTTGAACAAGTTATGAAGGACGAATTCAAAATGAGCTAATTGGGTCTCTTACATTATTTTCTTGGTTTGCAAGTCGAACAGACTGATAACGGAATTTTTCTTCATCAAGTATGTAAATGATATACTTGAACGTTTCAGTATGACTCAAGAACGTCCAGTTTCGACCCCGCTAGCTGTAAATCACGGTATTTTGCTAGATTATGAAGGGGAGTCTGTTGATCCAACATACTATCGAGCAATCATCGGATCACTCATGTATCTTACTGCATCAAGGCCGGATATAATGTCCATGACATGTCTATGAGCTCGTTACCAAGTTAATCCTCATATAGTTCATCTTACAGCTGCCAAACAGATTTTGTGTTATCTGTTACATTCTCCAAATCTCAGCATCTATTATTCCAATGACGAAAAGTTTGATCTTGTAGCATACAGTGATTTAGACTATGCAGGATGCAAAATCAAAAACAACTCTACACCAGAAGGGTGTCAGTTTCTAGGTGAAAGGTTGGTGACCTGGCAATGCAAGAAAGAAACAGACTGCGGTTGCACTTTCTACATGTGAAGCTGAATACATTGTTGCTGCTAGTTATTGTTTGCAAGTTGTCTGGATTTAACAACAACTTCGCAATTACGGACTAAGCATCTCTTTCCCTCCTCTTTATATTGATAATACTGCATGCTAATGCTGTCACTAAGAATCATGTACAACATTCTAAGGCTAAGCACATAGGAGTTAAGTATCACTTTATTAGAGACTATCATGAGAAAAAGATAATAGAGGTTAATAGAATAGGTACTAAGAACCAGAGGGCTGACCTTTATACTAAGGCTTTTGATAAACCTAGGTTTTCCTCCTATTAGAGATGAATGACATTCTTGATCGAGATAAAGTAATTTCAGATGACGCACTATGAGGGTTAATCAAGCTTTTAGACTTTGCATGTAGGGTGCATGACATATAGATAAATTTTAGATTTTCCTTATTTGTATCTCATGTTATATTTGCTATTTGCATACCTCTGCATGATTTATTTCATGTCTGCATGCTAGTATGTAGCTATTTTCTGTTTTTCATTTTGTTTAAAATGCTAAAAGACAAAAAGATTTTATATTTTTAGTACTTTAGGGGGAGGATTTGTATCAACAGAAAATACCTAAAAAGCGTAAAATGCCTCATCCGAAAATCTTAAAAAGTTAAAATTTCAGAAAATAAGTTTGTTTGGTTAATATGTTGTTGGAGATGAAGAAAGTACTATACTGAGAATTAGCAATTGATTAGTAAGGACTGATTTGAACATTTATGTTTATCTGTTGTGTGATGTATTGATAGACGTGACTGATGAATTCTTGGCATTAAAAAATCATACTAAGAATAACAGTCATCTAAGAATCATAAGTCATGGACGATCGGTAGCATTTGAAGGTAGTCACCTAATTATCTCTGAATTTGTATCTAATGATCATTGTTGAGGAACTCAACAGTTGGTTGAGGGTATCCCCTATCATAATTGATAATCATAAGAAAAGGTTGGTGTTGAATGTCCCCAAGCAATATTCAAATGTAGTTGCACCAATTCAGCCTAACAGCTATGATTGGGATGTTCAAAAGATCATTTAAGGAGTTAAGGGTTATCCGTTTGGCTAGTGCATACCACTTTGTCACGGGACCAAAACTTAATAATCGAAACTAAACCCCGAAAATTCAGGGAAAATTAGTTTATGTCGAAGTAAGTGTCCCTTCTCACTTTGATGTGTGCAGCGGTGTATACGAAATACTATTATTTTTAATACAAAATATGATACAAATTACACAAGTTTTATTTATTTATTTATGGGATATACCTAAACCTTGCTACAACACTTATAGGCAGTGTACCTAATCGTAGAGTAGTGTAGTTTTTAGTAAGTCCGGTTCGTTCCGCAGGGAGCTAGTTGATTACGTACTATATTTTTATAAAACTATATTTATACAAAAAAAAAAATATATATATATATATATATATATATATATATATATATATATATATATATATAAGTAGTAATATATAAAAGGGGGGTTTACCGTTTAATGACCGGTTTGTCGATTTTATATTTTAAGCGTAAAGATAAATGACGATAATTAAAGTGCGTAAAGTAAATAACGATGACAATAAATAAAATTACGATGAAATATGAAATAAAAGTATTATGCTTATTTAAACTTTCGTAATCATGATTTTGACGTTTTGATTTTAATTAATTGTTACCCGGGTTAATTGTCCTTTGTCCTGGATTTATTTGAAACCTATCTGGTCTTTGTCCATAATAGTTCATCGGTCATAATTACAAAATGCTCGTCAAATTAACCTTATTCCCGAAGTTAAATATTCCAACTAATTAGGGATTTAAACTGTAACAAGGTTTTAATACTTTGTTAATAATTACACCAGGTTATCGACTGCGTGTAATCCAAGGTTTTAATAATTTGTTAAAAATTACACCAATTACCCTTGTATGTAATCCACCCCTATTTTAATGAGATATGAATATTAATTTACCCACTTGATCAGTTTGAATAATCAATTACCCAACCCGAATAATTAATTAAATGATTGTAAAGGATGTCGTATAAACGTCACTAAATAGGACATTCATAATTATTTAATAATTATTAGATTAACTAATTTGAAGATAAGTTCAACTGATTCCAATGAGTTGTCGCTCAATTAGACAATACCCCCCATCTATTAATAGTTCATGGTCCAATGTCCACAAGTGTCGGTCTTTTGTCCAAACCCTAATTATGGTACAAATCCAATAACCCCGTCTTAATATTTAGTCCAACATTACGATTACTTCAACTTAAATAAGCATAATAATAACTTAGTTACGATACATTAATTTAAAAAGGAAGAACATAGCTTACAGTGGTGATTAATTGCGTAGCGTTACCCGGACAGAGTTTCGACTTTAAAACCCGTAAAACATTTCTTACAATAACCCAACTAAACCATAATTTATTATTAATCTTAAATTAAAATTATAATTATAATATAAGTATATATGTAAAATGAGAGAGATAGCTAGATCAGAGGTGTAGAATTCGAGCAGAATGCGTGAGCTTTTATAGGCCCACTTTGAACTGTACAGCTCCACGAGTGCGGTACTTTTATGCCTTACAGCTCCGCGAGTGCGGAGCTTCGGATTCCAGCTCACCAAATTGAGTTAAACGTGGGCTGCTGAATATTATAATATATAATATAATAATATATAATTTCATATAATTATATATATATATATATATATATATATATATATATATATATATATATATATATATATATATATATTATATTCTTGTGCATAGTTGACTTGTAATTTTAGCTCCGTTGAGTTGTACGTTAATGCTCGGTTTATGTCTTAGTTTCGGATTTTCAAACGTATTTTCGTACGCTTAGATATCTTGTACTTTGCGTTTCGCAACTTGTACTCTTGTAATTTTTAGACGTTTCTTATCAATAAATGGAATCACTTAGATTTTATGTTGTACATTTGAGCTTTTTGGTCATTTGCGTCTTCAAATCGTCGTTTTTCTTCTTTTGTCTTCGCACTTATTTATTTAAACGAATATTACATAAAAATAGAACAATTGCAACTAAAAGTTTTACATATTGGAAGGATATTGATACTAAATATATGTTCATTTAGAGAACTATCAAATATCTCCACACTTGAACGTTGCTTGTCCTCAAGCAATATAGAACTTGAAATTAAATCACACTTCACTCGAATCACTTTTTTATTCTCGCACTTTGTACAACAGTGATTTTGATATAGCGGTATAAACAATGATAGTAACAATGTGGTTTACAGTCCCACATGAATATAAAAATTTAGATCCTTTAAGAAAATTGGATCTTTATGAAAACATTTGATCTTTTGAAAATTCATTCTAGCTTTTACCCTAGATAAGTTTTCCGGAATAACCCTTCACCGGTGTTTGCAAAATGTTTTTGTGGGTTTTGTGGGTTTCAGATTTTAAAATTTTAGCTCAAAACTTGTGGTTTTGTGTCACCCACTTACTAACCTTGTATTAGAAAAGCACACGTCCAGTATACTTGTCCCGTATATTACCTTTCGGTAAACTACCGTCCAGTTGTAAAGGAAAGCGATGAACAAGCAACTGTTAAGGCAATGTCTAATCACATACAGATGTTCATGGTCCACAATGTGTCGGATGCAGTTACTATCCTTTATAGGAGAAATAGTAAAGATCACCCTATAGTTTTTCAGTCTGGCACAAAATTCTATCTTCGACCATGCTATGCAACCACCGTTCTTACAGTTGACACCCAATTTGATTCAGATGACCTAATGAATTCAGGTGAATTCTTAGGATTTTACGTTCAATGGTAATGAACGCATTGAAAATGGGTTTTCAGAAAACAAATCGATTTTAATTTGATCAAAATATTTTCTCGTTCAAGCTCGAGTTTAGATATCATTGAATTCCATGAGTTTGAATTTTCAATCTTTAAGGTCAATCTTAAGGATTGAGTAATATCAGTCTTAAAAGCTGATTTTTAATCTTTAAGGAGATTATCCTTTCTGGGGGTCTGATTCATTAGTCTTATCAAGCTAATTTGCACGGCGCTCTCCCCATTTTACGAGACAGATCCTCTCATGATTAGGATAAGTCTGACCATTTGGCGACCCTGTTTGATGCTGAGGTTCGTGGATTTCCTGCTGATTTTAGAGATGACTTTTCTAGATTTTTCGTCAACCTACAGCTGGTCTGGACGACAACTTCCTGACCTAAATCAAGAAGCGCGTGTCTTTTTCAGAAGACTTTACTTCCTTCATTTCTTTTTCCGGAAGACTTTACTTCCTTTTAAATCAAGTGTCACATTTCTTTCAAATATATTATTAGAAATCGGGTAAAACAGTTAATTTTGTCCAAAACAAAAGTACCTTCAATTATTTGTACAAAAATATGTGATATGTGATTTAAATAACTTGGTAAATTCTTCCCACACTTAGCTTTTATTTATTTCTTTCTTTGCCTTTTTATTCTCCTTTATTCCATTTTAAATGAATTCTAACGTTTTAGATTGTTTCTCAATTTATGTCCTTTCTGAGGCAACAATAATTTCGGTATTATCACCTACTTTTATTGTTCATAAATATGTATAAACGTGATTTTGAATTCATTTAGTTGAAATTTTTACAAAATTTTACTAGAAGTGGGTAGTCAGTATATAAGACTAGGGCTGTTCTTTATTATCAGAGAGCACAAGATTCTAATATAACTACTGCTTTACTAGTAAAATTTAACGGTGGCTATTAAACCAAGTGTATAAGTCAAATGTTTAAAATCCGAAAGAATTTAATCCCTTCCCACACTTAAGATCTTGCAATGCCCTCATTTGCATGAAATCGGACTATAATTATAAATTAATGTAACAACCCGTCTTTATCCACCAGGACGAAGTCATCAACATTTGATCCCATTGCGATGATCGACTCCAAGTAATGACCTTAACATGAGCAAATGCACAGCAAAAGACTTAATTCGTACCTGAGAATAACATGCTTTAAAATGTCAACATAAAGTTGGTGAGATATATAGGTTTGATGCTAGCAGCATTATAACTATGGACCACAAGATTTCATATAGATAAACATAATACACTCGCAAGTGTATGAAAAAGTAGTTGAGCACTTGGTAACCATACTTAACATTTAAATCATCGCAGCATATTCTTAAATAATCGCTACACCGTACCAAGTGTAGTATACAGAAACGAAGTACTGTGTAACCGTTGAAAACTGGTCGTCCAGCCCGATTGGGGTTGTCAGGCCCGATAGATCTATCAACAGGATTCGCGTTTACATTCCTCATGTAAATATTAGCTACCAAGTATAAAGAAATATGCCATGGTACAACTCAACGTAGAATTTATTTTTGATCACTTGTGTCCATAACGTAAATCATAAAATGCATGTATTCTCATTCGAAAATATTTAGAGTTTAAAAGGGACTATATACTCACCTAATGTATTTTGTAGTAAAAATACATATAATCATTGATCAAGTATAAGGTTGGTCTCGGATTCACGAACCTATATCAATTGTATATCTATTAAAACATATAATGGAAATCAAATAATTTTCCCTCTATATAATATTTATTTATTAAGTGTTTTAATTATATAATACTCATATTCAATTTTTAATCATATATATACATATATTACCTTATATTATATCTTCAATTATATGTTACATATATTTATTTTGTAGAATAAATAAATGTGTGTATATATATATATATATATATATATATATATATATATATATAGCTATATTGATATATGTAAATAAATAATTAGTAGTATATCAAAATCCGAAATGTGCTACATGTAATATTTATATAATAATTGTTAAAGTGTATATTCTAAAAAATTTTATATAATACTAATATAATTGTATTATATATCAATTATACTTTTATGTATCTAATATTTATTTGATAAAATGATGTTAATAATAATAATATAAATCATGTTAATATTGAAAATAATAATAATAATAAATGTAACAATAATAATGATAATTTTAATAATAATATGGTACAATAATAATGATAATAATAAAATTAATAGCTACCTCATAGTGTTAAGCTTTTAAAAAGAATATTAATGACCCAGCTCGGGCTCGAACCCGCGACCTCCCGGACACCCGTTCACTCCCTTAACCGTTCGACCATTTAAATTTTTCTGTAATTATTCCCACTCATAATATACTTAACCGGTTTCCTGTAATCCTTCTTCTTCTTCCCAATTACCACACGTTCAGAAAATACAGAAAAATCATATCGACCAATATTTATTCAAATTACGACTTTCAATTTGCAACAGAAACATTCTTAAGTAATATCTGATTTAATCAGATAAACAGAAAGATAAATTAAGTAGTAGTAAAACACTAAATATTGCGAAGAACACTCGGATCAAGGTTTTGAAATTTAGATCATTTGAGATGGTGATTACAAAACGAAATATGTTGCAAATCATTCATAAAATCTTTATAGATCATCAATTGAACTTAATTTATATCAGGGAACCCAAATTGAATCGATAAGCAATCGTTTAATTTTTTGTAAATCGACTTTGACTTCAAAATTAAAGATCGACAGATAAAATTTGAGTTTCATCTTTTGCAGATAGTTTAGGTAGATGATTTCAAACGTAACTGCATTTCTAGTTTTTGAAATTAGATTCAAAATCAAGTTATGGTAATAAAGTAGTATGAACAGAGACAGAAACTTATTCTTTTCTTCGTTTCTGTTTAAATTCGACTATTAAAAATGTTTGTAATTTATGATAAGAAGTATGATGAATCGTTTAACAGCTGGATTGCTTAATTTATAAAGTGTATGTGAGTGTCGACCTATAATTATTCTTATTAGATAAAACAAGTAGAAGAAACAAATAAAAAAAATAATAAAGTCAAACAGATATTTACAGAATTTGGAATTTATAACAGAGTTTTGGAATTGATATATATTCGGTGATGTGTGGAATCAATCTTGTTATAAATTAAGGAGACCAATTGCACAGGTTGAAAATGATATGAACTAATATGCGTATATTATCTGTATATATATATATATATATATATATATATATATATATATATATATATATATATATATATATATATATATATATATATATATATATATATATATATATATATATATGCGTACATAGTATTTATATATCATGTATCGGTATTATTCATCTATACCTGTATATGTAATATATATACACGTACTGTATTATGTATAGATATATATATGTATTTGATTATAATCTAATAAACATATACATATATTATTAGTAATCATTAATACTATTAATAAGTATATAAATAATATTAATAATTAATAATAATAATAATAATAAAATTAATACTAGTTATTAATAATTGTATTAAAATATAGATTAATAAATAGAAACACTAATAATAATAGAAATACTAATTTTATAAATGATAAAAACAATAGTTTGTATTAGTTTCTAATAATAACAAAAATAATGATAATGATAATATTTTATAATAATACAAATTCTAAATAATAATATCTAATAACAATCATAATAAAGTGGCATCAATGATATGTTTACTAATAATAATACTACTTATCATAATATTGCTTATAATAATAATGTTAGTAATTTTGATAATATTATAAGTTATATCAAATTTCCTATATATCTGTGTATAAAAATAAATCGTAATAGCATTAATTATAAAATTTTATTATCTAATATTAATGAAACGGATAATAATAATAACAATAGAATTAATAATGATAATAATACTAATATTAATAATAATCTTTGTACATATCAAATTTCATATATATAAATTATATTTCAAATTATAAATATCTATTTAAATATATATGTTATCTATTCACAAATAGTTGTTCGTGAATCGTCGGAAATGGTCAAAGGATAATTGATTACATGAATATATAGATTTCAAAATTTCTAGACTCAACATTACAGATTTTGCTTATCGTATCAGAAATATATAAAGATTATAGTTTAGATTTGGTCAGAAATTTTCGGGTCATTACAGTACCTACCCGTTAAAGAAATTTCGTCCTCGAAATTTGATAGAGGTCGTCATGGATAACCATAGGAATGTTTTTATGACGAATATGAGGTAATAATGGAGTTTTATCATTATTGAGAGATATAGATAAAACGATTTGATTATGTGAAGCGCACGAGTGAAGCTATCACAAAAGAGTGAAATGAGTAAATGAATATATATTCGTTTCAACCGATGACGTAGTTACTATTGACTTCCGGGATTTAAGGAATTTAAAGAAAATCTTACGTAATAAGATTTGGTTCTTTGGCGATTAAGAACATCAGAATCTTCTTTAATTATATGCAATAATCTGATCCGATTTCTCTGTCGGATATTTCACTATAAATCCACCCCTTCATTTCCTTATTTTCCACAACTCACATCTTCTACTCTTTTTCCTTAATTTCCTACTTTAAAACATTCGCCAATATGCTCCATCCCATTCTGATCCTTGATATACTCTTAATTTTCACCTCTGTCATCCTTCTCTTTCATCTACCACCGGAGGATCTTTTTTACTTCTACTATTTTCTTGGGATTATAGTGTTATTAATTTTCCCATGCCTTTACGTGGCAATACGTATTGATATGCACGGTTTGTAGTTTTGGGATTGTTATCGGGCTTTGTATTCTTCATTATTTTTCAGAGCCTCATGCTTTCGTTTTCTCTTCCTGACTTCGAGTCAAGCGAACAATGGTCCGGAATTCGTAAGTATGAAATTTGGAATGAACATAGCTAATGCTCTCAGAAAGAAATAGTAATGGCACGATTTTGATTTGTCAAATTACCAGAATATTCTGGAAAAGACCGAATCATCAAGAAATATTTTCTTGATATTTTTAGAATTTAGATAGAATGTAAGAGCTGTATAACATGACACATGATGATGGTACTGTGAATTATCACATTCCATTAGAAACTCAATATGACTTACTGTAATATAATGACGTTGATCAAGTGTCATTATATTATACTAACTCATGCATCAGTTCCCAACACTACTTCAAAACATTCATATTTTAAACTCGAAGGTTTCAGAATTTAGAAACTAGCACAGTTTCTTTTATGTGGTATCGCAGATATTACGGAGAGATAAATGATCTCGGATAAGATTAGTTATGAAAATATCTCCAGAAATATGGAGAATACGTATAACGGAGGATCTGAAGATATCTTATAATATCTAAGATAAGATGATGATGAAGAATATCATCTGGAAAGGTTTAGAATAAGGAGTAGGGTTCTTACTAACAGTTTCAGCAGGCACTGAATCATTTGGATTCTTCGAAGGCAGGTTCAGTCCTTGTGATTTATCGACAGCCTCTTTCATAATTTGCTCAATCCATTTTCCAGTTCCCAACCTTCTCTTTTTCTGAGCTTTACCAACACACTGTACTTCATCATCAAACTTTTGACTGTTAAAGTCGTTTACATTTTTCGCTGCTTCATCATCATTTCAAGAACTACTTCATTGTTCAGGGTGTTTTTCATAAACTTCACATTTGAAGTATGAAATTCTTAGGGATAAACGTTATAAATATAACTGGAGAAGTTCTGCGAGATTTTCAAAATACTGATTGCAGATTCCACCAAAGAGATGACGATCTGCTGGTACATCTGCTGATGAGGTCGTGGAATATTTTGACGACCCGAAAATTTCCGACTAAATTTAAACTTTATCTTTATATTATTCTGACACGATAAGCAATGCTTGTTAAGTTAAATCTCAAGGATTTTAAACTATGTTTATACATTTATTTAAACCTCGACCAAATTCCAATGATTCACGAACCATTAAATGAACATATATGAATATGTATGTATATGTGTATATGTTATAAATTGAAAATGTCAACAAAGTATTTAAAAGTATAATGCTTTATATGAACGTAATTGTTTCAATATGATTATCGACGAAATTAAAAAAAATATATTAAATGATTGAATTATCAGAAACATTGAATTATGATTACAAGTCTCTGTTGAGAGGTCCACTATGATTTGAGAAATATATTCCTCTTAACGATATTCGGAATAATTTGTAAAGCTATTTATAAATAAAAATAAAAAGTGTCATTTACGAAAGTTAGACAAAAGCTAGTGGAGAATTGGTTTCCATAATATTCTATTAATCTATTTTCAAACGTACAAAAACGTTTTCAGTTTAAAAAGAACTTTATTATTAAAACGTATATAACTTTTATAAATATCTAGAATCACTTTTGACAACTCATTACTTAACCAGTATAATAAATATAATGATATTTATATTTTATTTTATTAAATATATATAACGATTTAAATTAATATTATATATATTTATACGCGTATTATACATACATAGTTTTTATACTTTTACTATACTTTAACTTTACCTTTACTTTACTTTTACTTTACTTTAACTTTAATAATTCACTTTAATAATTCATACTTTAATAATTCACTTTAATAATTCATACTTTAATAATTTACTTTAATAATTCATACTTTAATAATTCACTTTAATAATTCATACTTTAATAATTTACTTTAATAATTCATACTTTAATAATTCACTTTAATAATTTATACTTTAATAATTCACTTTAATAATTCATACTTTAATAATTCACTTTAATAATTCATACTTTAATAATTCAAAAATCTATTATAAATAGAATTCAATAGGTTTCATTATTTCATAGAAACTTGAAAATATATTTCTCTAAACTCTCTCAATCGATTTATATATATATATATATATATATATATTTGCTCTGTATTATTTCAAGATATTATTAGTATACATAAAATATTACGACGGAGTGATGTCCGAGTAATTTCAAAATAGTTTTTTGAATGAGTCGAAGCTAAGGAAATTATGGGTTATAGCTATGGAGGTGATGGGTATGGTTCATGGGTATGCTCGTGAGGTCAATCTAGTATTTATCATCTCCGTTACGTCTACGTACTTTTCTACATTATTGAATCTCAATATTGATACGTGAGCACTCATAACTTAACTTTTATATATCAATAGTGTATCCCTGACTAGTGCTCGAGTATATAGGATTATGCATTCTTGTACATTCGATATTGTCCTTAGATAGGTTTGTTGAATCCTGAATTAGATACATATGCTACTGAGATAGGGTATATGATAAGCATGTCATTGGAAAGCTAGCGAAAAATTAAGAACTTTTCATTTAGATATCGAATGGTTTCGATGAATGGATTTGAAGTTATAGTCAACTGAATTTTAGTATTATTGTTAAAATGATTATTATTACTATCGTCGTTATTATTTTAATAGAAATATCATTGTTATTATAAAATATCATTATTACTATTATGTTAGTATTATCATTTTATCATAATAATATTTTTAGTAAATATAAATATTGTTATTTTTTTATAGAATAATAATAATTATTATTATAAAATAATACAACTTTTACTTATTATTATGATGATCAATATTATTTTATCAAATAAATAGGGGATACAAAGATATTTTTCACCACGCGTAATATAATTACATTAATAATACTTACCACTATAGTTTTAAGATATTAAGTGAACTTTATAAATTTTACTACTTAAGATATATAAAAGTATATTTTATCATATATAAACGTTAATATAAATTTATATTAATAAATGACTTTTATTATTATAAAATCTAATAAATATATTTAAATATATAAAACGACTATAGTTAAGTTATATAATAAACACGTATAAATTTTAGAAGTCATTTTGGGTCAAGTTGACTTTTGTTGACTTTTGCATATTAGTCTCGAGCATTAGGATTGTGGTACACTATGACTTGACCAAAAATGGTTAGACAAATATTGACCAACATGTAAATATATAATTAATATAGGTTCGTGAATCCGAGGCCAACCTTGCACTTGTTAAATGACGTTATATGTATTTTTACTACGAAATACAGTATGGTGAGTTTCATTTGCTCCCTTTTATATATATTTTTGGGACTGAGAATACATGCGCTGTTTTTTATAAATGTTTTACGAAATAGGCACAAGTACTAAAACTAATTCTACGTGGGTTTAAACCAGAAATATACCCTTAGCTTGGTAACATTAAACTACTTGTCTATGTACGGTAGGCGCGAATCCTAAAGATAGATCTATTGGGCCTGACAAACCCCATCCTAACTATGGGATGCATTAGTACTTCGAGGTTATTTTAAACACACCTGATCTGGTGTACTTCAGAGGGTAAAACATGAACGTTAAGGCTTGTTACCGGGTGTCTACAATTTATAGAATACTCTTATACACTTGCGAGTGTACATATATTTATAAACGAAAATCTTGTGGTCTATTAATATATTGAAATGATTGTTATGATAAACCTATGAACTCACCAACCTTTTGGTTTGACACTTTAAAGCATGTTTATTCTCAGGTATTAAAGAAATCTTCCGCTGTGCATTAGCTCATTTTAAGGATATTACTTGGAGTCATTCATGGCGTATTTTGAAAGACGTTGCATTCGAGTCATTGAGTTCATCAAGATTATTATTATGTCAATTATAGTTAGATGTATTATGAAATGGTGTGCATGCCGTCAACTTTCGTTGTAAAGAAAGTTTGTCTTTTAAAAACGAATGCAATGTTTGTAAAATGTATCATATAGAGGTCAAAATACCTCGCGATGTAATCAACTATTGTGAATCGTTTATAATGTATATGAACGGGTCCTTTCAGTTGGTATCAGAGCGGTGGTCTTAGCTAACCAGGTCTGCATTAGTGTGTCTAACTGATAGTCATTAGGATGCATTAATGAGCCTGGACTTCGACCGTGTCTGCATGTCAAAAGTTTTGCTTATCATTTTTGTCGGAAATTGTCTGCTTATCATTCTTAGTCTAGACACGTCTTACTGCATTGATTGCATGAATAGTGTATAGACAAAATTCATATCTTAGCGTATCTGCTAATCCATATCTTAGTGTATCTGTTACTGTAAACTTTGCCTGACATATCCCGTAATTTCCTCCGTAATCTACGAAATCTTTTGCGCTATATATATAGATATTCTATGTAATTAGAATACCACCCGATAGCCGAAAAATTATTTCATATCGAAAAATTCTTTATTCAATCGAACGAAATGGAATTCGTCATTAGTTCAAGTCCCTCGAATTCCGATATGGAATCCCACTCAAGCTCCGAAAGCAGTGTGACCGGAATGGATTAACCAATTAGCCATCATCTATTTTGGATGAATTGGGGATAGGTTCGTAGCCTCCTCAATAATTGGAGACAAGAAGAAGGTGATCCCTTCCATCCACCACATTGCCCTCTTGGCGATGAACCTGAAGCACTTACCGGCGAACCGGTCCGAAACACCATTTTCTCTCTCATTTTCAGAGTATCTCGTCACGATTATATACTACATCAAATTCTAGATTTTATTTATCCGTTCGTCCGAACCGACAATCACCCCAGTGTAATAGAAGAAGTCAATGAGCTTCGCGCTCGAGTAGTGGCTTTAGAGAATATGGTGCAAGGGTTACAAACACCAACAAATAACGAAGTATTAATTCATAATTTCAATTTTATTGAATAAATACTCCGTAAAAGTTATGTAATTTCTAAAGTCTTTAGGGATTATTCAGTTCTAGTTTCAACCGTAAATCAAATGAGTTTAATTTAATATTAACTCATTAAATCTATGTTACATCTGAAGAAAATATGCACATATATATTTTCATAAAGACTGTAATAAAATTCTATTGTACAAAATATTAATTGTGAATTTTTTTTAACGGGTAGGTAATACCCGAGAGATATATAAATTCACAATTAATATATTACATTTTTCGAATCTGATTAAGCAAATCATCAACTATACTCCCAAAATCTCACAACAATATACATTCTTGTATAGAAATCAAAGCAACCATTCTCACCCAAATTTGATTACGCATTCTGATTTTGACAAATCAAAATCCAAGTCATGATTTAACAGAAGACATCACTCTTAGATTCCTACATCTTTCAAAGCTATACTTTGACTTCAAAACCGTGTTAGAACATCATATGTATATTGACGATTACAAACTGTGTTCAAACTCTCCGAAGTTTTCGAAGACACTTCAAACAATGAACAATCGAGATGATGATCCAACCACATATTACCCACATTTATGTACCTAAAAAGCTCTCGAAGCCAAAGTCATAGTTCGACGCGTATCCGTGTCAGACCCTTTGGCATTTATTAGCTAAAATGACTTTTCAATTCCTTTTCAAAGTAGACAGTTTTGTCACAGCTCCAGCAAGTCAACTTCGACTTTTTAGTTGGACTAGTCTTATTATAACCTCGATAGATACGTTGCCCTTTCGTCATCGTTACTGGGGACCTTTCATATCTCGCCACCTTAGCAATAAACTTACCAACAACTTCAATTATCTTTGACTTTTCGAAAAATCATTATATTTACTGAAATCACATCACTTACTCATTCGCATCTTGTAACGAGAATTGTTATACGAATCATCGAAAAACAGTAACCAGTATTTTGAAATCTCGCAGCATGTCTACGCCAACAGTTATATGTGTACGTAAAACGTCTATCTCCTGGACTTACATACTTTGAATGTGAAGTTCTGAAAAATATTTTGAACTGCAAACTAGTTCTTGAAATGCTGACGAAGCATCAAAAACTGTAAACGATCTTAACAGTAAAAAGTTTGATGACAAAGAATAGTAAGGTGGAAAAGCTGAGAAAAAGAGAAGGTTTGGAACTGGAAAACGGATTGAACAGACTATGAAGGAGGCTGTGGACAAATCACAAAGACTAAATCTGCCTTCAAAGAATCCAAATGATTCAGTTCCTGCTAAAGTCATTAACGAATACCTTACTCTGTATTCTAAACCTTTACAGACAAATCTTCATCATCATCCATCAATATTAGAAATTCTAAGATATTATCATATCTTTCATTATAAATATTCGCGATATTTCTGAAGATATTTTCACAACTAATCTTATCTGAAGTCATTTATCTCTTTGCGCTATCAGTGTTACATCATATAAGAAACTATTAGTTTCTATATTCTATAAACTTTCGAGTTTAAATTATGAATGTTTAGAAGAAGTGTTGGGAACTGAAGCATGAGTTAGTATAATATAATGACACTTGATCAACGTGATTATATTACAGTAAGTCATGCTGAGTTTCTAATGGGACATGACGATTCACAGACCATGCCGTCATCATGTTCCATGTTACACGACTCTTGTATTCTATTTAATCTCTAAAAATATCAAGAATATATTTTCTTGATGATTCGGTCTTTTTAGGGTATTCTGGTAAATTAACAAATCAAGATCGTGCAATTACCATTTCCTTCTTAGAACATTAACTATGTTCATTCTGAAATTCATACCTGCGAATACTGGACCATTACAAACGTTGCTTAATCGCAAGAAGAAGAAACGAAAGGACAAAACTCCAAAATAGAAATTGGAGTATAAATCGCAGCAAATAGAAGGGAGCATTAACTGTGGATGTCAATGATTATAGAAGACAAAAGCAGAGGCTTTGAAATATAAGGGAAGATATAAAACCCAACAACCACCCAAAAATTATAAACCGTATATATCGATGCATATAGTAATATAGAGACACGGAAGAACTAAAAACACTATAAAACCCAGAGTATAGTAGAAGTAAATAGATTCTACCGGAGGCAGATGAAAAAGAAGAACGACAGATATGAAAGTGAGGAGTATATCGAGAATCAGTACTGGATGAAGCATATTGACAAATACTTTAAAATATGAGTTGAGGGAGAAAGAATAGAAGGTGTGAGTTGTAAGGAAACGAAGGAGGTGGATTTATAGTGAAATACCCGACAGAGAAATCAAGATGGATTATCGTATTAATTCGAAGAGAATCATAATCTCCTTAATCACCGAAGCATCAAATCCAACATAGATTACAAAGATTTTCTTTAAGTTCGGAGATCAATTGTGATGACGTCAAAAGATATGACGAATCACTATAATCTTATTTCCTTCGTTTACGATAACTTCCCTCATACGCTTTGAGTAATCGAATTATTTTATTCATACTTCTTAGACATGATAAAACTTCATAATCGTCATAATAACATTCTCATTGTTAGCCATAACGACCTCTATCAAATTTCGGGGATGAAATTTCTTTAACGGGTAGGTACTGTGACGACCCGAAAATTTCCGACTAAATTTAAACTTTATCTTTATATTATTCTGACACGATAAGCAATGCTTGTTAAGTTAAATCTCAAGGATTTTAAACTATGTTTATACATTTATTTAAACCTCGACCAAATTCCAATGATTCACGAACCATTAAATGAACATATATGAATATGTATGTATATGTGTATATGTTATAAATTGAAAATGTCAACAAAGTATTTAAAAGTATAATGCTTTATATGAACGTAATTGTTTCAATATGATTATCGACGAAATTAAAAAAAATATATATTAAATGATTGAATTATCAGAAACATTGAATTATGATTACAAGTCTCTGTTGAGAGGTCCACTATGATTTGAGAAATATATTCCTCTTAACGATATTCGGAATAATTTGTAAAGCTATTTATAAATAAAAATAAAAAGTGTCATTTACGAAAGTTAGACAAAAGCTAGTGGAGAATTGGTTTCCATAATATTCTATTAATCTATTTTCAAACGTACAAAAACGTTTTCAGTTTAAAAAGAACTTTATTATTAAAACGTATATAACTTTTATAAATATCTAGAATCACTTTTGACAACTCATTACTTAACCAGTATAATAAATATAACGATATTTATATTTTATTTCATTAAATATATATAACGATTTAAATTAATATTATATATATTTATACGCGTATTATACATACATAGTTTTTATACTTTTACTATACTTTAACTTTACCTTTACTTTACTTTTACTTTACTTTAACTTTAATAATTCACTTTAATAATTCATACTTTAATAATTCACTTTAATAATTCATACTTTAATAATTCACTTTAATAATTCATACTTTAATAATTCACTTTAATAATTCATACTTTAATAATTTACTTTAATAATTCATACTTTAATAATTCACTTTAATAATTCATACTTTAATAATTCACTTTAATAATTCATACTTTAATAATTCACTTTAATAATTCATACTTTAATAATTCAAAAATCTATTATAAATAGAATTCAATAGATTTCATTATTTCATAGAAACTTGAAAATATATTTCTCTAAACTCTCTCAATCGATTTATATATATATATATATATATATATATATATATATATATATATATATATATATATATATATATATATATATATATATATATATATTTGCTCTGTATTATTTCAAGATATTATTAGTATACATAAAATATTACGACGGAGTGATGTCCGAGTAATTTCAAAATAGTTTTTTGAATGAGTCGAAGCTAAGGAAATTATGGGTTATAGCTATGGAGGTGATGGGTATGGTTCATGGGTATGCTCGTGAGGTCAATCTAGTATTTATCATCTCCGTTACGTCTACGTACTTTTCTACAATATTGAATCTCAATATTGATACGTGAGTACTCATAACTTAACTTTTATATATCAATAGTGTATCCCTGACTAGTGCTCGATTATATATAGGATTATGCATGCTTGTACATTCGATATTGTCCTTAGATAGGTTTGTTGAATCCTGAATTAGATACATATGCTACTAAGATAGGGTATATGATATGCATGTCATTGGAAAGCTAGCGAAAAATTAAGAACTTTTCATTTAGATATCGAATGGTTTCGATGAACGGATTTGAAGTTATAGTCAACTGAATTTTAGTATTATTGTTAAAATGATTATTATTACTATCGTCGTTATTATTTTAATAGAAATATCATTGTTATTATAAAATATCATTATTACTATTATGTTAGTATTATCATTTTATCATAATAACATTTTTAGTAAATATAAATATTTTTATTTTTTTATAGAATAATAATAATTATTATTACAAAATAATACAACTTTTACTTATTATTATGATGATCAATATTATTTTATCAAATAAATAGGAGATACAAAGATATTTTTCACCACGCGTAATATAATTACATTAATAATACTTACCACTATAGTTTTAAGATATTAAGTGAACTTTATAAAATTTACTACTTAAGATATATAAAAGTATATTTTATCATATATAAACGTTAATATAAATTTATATTAATAAATGACTTTTATTATTATAAAATCTAATAAATATATTTAAATATATAAAACGACTATGGTTAAGTTATATAATAAACACGTATAAATTTTAGAAGTCATTTTGGGTCAAGTTGACTTTTGTTGACTTTTGCATATTAGTCTCGAGCATTAGGATTGTGGTACACTATGACTTGACCAAAAATGGTTAGACAAATATTGACCAACATGTAAATATATAATTAATATAGGTTCGTGAATCCGAGGCCAACCTTGCACTTGTTAAATGACGTTATATGTATTTTTACTACGAAATACAGTATGGTGAGTTTCATTTGCTCCCTTTTATATATATTTTTGGGACTAAGAATACATGCGCTGTTTTTTATAAATGTTTTACGAAATAGGCACAAGTACTAAAACTAATTCTACGTGGGTTTAAACAAGAAATATACCCTTAGCTTGGTAACATTAAACTACTTGTCTATGTACGGTAGGCGCGAATCCTAAAGATAGATCTATTGGGCCTGACAAACCCCATCCTGACTATGGGATGCTTTAGTACTTCGAGGTTATTTTAAACACACCTGATCTGGTGTACTTCAGAGGGTAAAACATGAACGTTAAGGCTTGTTACCGGGTGCCTACAATTTATAGAATACTCTTATACACTTGCGAGTGTACATATATTTATAAACGAAAATCTTGTGGTCTATTAATATATTGAAATGATTGTTATGATAAACCTATGAACTCACCAACCTTTTGGTTTGACACTTTAAAGCATGTTTATTCTCAGGTATTAAAGAAATCTTCCGCTGTGCATTAGCTCATTTTAAGGATATTACTTGGAGTCATTCATGGCGTATTTTGAAAGACGTTGCATTCGAGTCATTGAGTTCATCAAGATTATTATTATGTCAATTATAGTTGGATGTATTATGAAATGGTGTGCATGCCGTCAACTTTCGTTGTAAAGAAAGTTTGTCTTTTAAAAACGAATGCAATGTTTGTAAAATGTATCATATAGAGGTCAAAATACCTCGCGATGTAATCAACTATTGTGAATCGTTTATAATATATATGAACGGGTCCTTTCAAATATAAAAGGTTCTCCGGTAACGACGGCGAAAGGACAACGTATATATATCGAGGTTATAATATTACTAGTCTTGCTGAGAAGTCGAAGTTAACTCGTTGGAGCTGTGACAAAATTGACTACTTTGAAGAGGAATTGCAAAGTTATTTTTGATAATAACAACGCCAAAGGAGCTAGCACAGATATGGGTTAAACGTTTACTCAGTTTCCGAGAGTTTTTCAGGTGCATAAATCTTTTCCTCCGTAGATGAAGTGCGGTTGGTTCAACTTCTTGGTTGAGGTGTTTTCAAGAATCATGATAGGTTTGTACGCAGATTGTAATTGTCGAGGTACAAATGAGGTTTTAAAATGAAATCAAGTTGCAAACTTGAAGAATTATTTAGTTTCATATGTTATAATCAATATTTTAATTCATTTTAATTGTCCAAAGTTAGCAGTCCAATAGTCTAATTGTCCAATGGTCCAATAGTCCAATGATTCATATACAGTTATATAATATTCGAATTAATTAATACGTAACGTGACCCGTGTACCGGTCTCAGTATTGATCACAACTCAAACCATTATATATTTTGGAATCAACCTCAACCCTGTATAGCCAACTCCGACATTCACATATAGAGTGTCTATGGTTGTTCCAAAATATATATATAGATGGGTCGATATGATAGGTCGAAACCTTGTATACGTGTCCCATTATTTAAAGTGCGTAAAATAAATACAGAAACTAAATGACGATAAATAAAATTGCGAGAATGTAAATTGCGATAATTAAATTGTAATAAATTAAATGTGACCAGTTAGCTAGGAACAGTTAGCTAGGAATAGTTAGCGTGGATTCTTAACAGAATTTCTCATAGTTAATTTGTTTGTTTCTAACAAATTTTATTTTGTCCAATGTTTCTTCATTATGCCACTTGTTGAATTCTGATAGATCAAAATCCAAATATGAAATTAAATGAAAATGGTTATTCTGTGGTGAACAGACACGTATATCGGTGAGTGCAAAGGATAGTAAATGACTGTTGGATCAGCTTTGACGAATGTACAGTGTAACTTATTAATGTGAAATTTTAAATATTCCTCGGGTATTACCTACCCGTTAAAATATTTTCATCATTAACAGTTTGTACAAAAGGATTTTTAATTACAATCTTTATGAAAACATATATACATATATTTTTTTTCAGATGTAATCATGGATTTAATGAGTTAATATGATATTAAACTCATTTGATTTATCGTTAATACTAGATTACATGATCTCTAAAACATTAGAGATTACATAATCGTCATGTCGAACGAAGATAAATGAGTTAGAACAATATGTAAAGCGAAGATAATCGATGTAGAACGATATGTAGAACGAAGATCATACTCGAAGTACAGATGGGGTTATTGAGGCGTGTGATGTTGATATCCGAGATACCGATTATGATATTGAGGTTTACGACATGGTTATGGTTGGGGGTAATAAGGGTACTATTGGCATTGATGATGGTGGTGCTGATTATGCTGCTGGTGCTGCTGCTGGTGTTTGTAACCTTCGCACCATATTTTCTAAAGCCACTACCCGAGCGCGAAGCTCGTTGACTTCTTTTATTATACCAGGATGATTGGTAGTTGGAGCAAGCGGATGAATAAGATTCGAAATATGGGATTGTATATAATCGTGCCGAGATACTCTAGAAATGAGAGAGAAAATGGTGTTTCGAATAGGTTGCCGGTAAGTGCTTCAGGTTCATCACCAAGAGGGCAATTCGGTGGATGGAAGGGATCACCTTCTTCTTGTCTCCAATGATTGAGGAGGCTACGAACTCAACCCCAATTCATCCAGAATAGATGTTGACTGATTGGTTGATCCATTCCGGTCACACTGCTTTCGGAGCTTGAGTGGTATTCCATATCGGAATCTGAGGAACTTGAACTGGTGGCGAGTTCCATTTAGCATGATTGAATAAAGGATTTTTCAATATGAAATGATTTTCGAATGTAAAATGATATTCTAACTTCATAGAATATCTATATATATAGTACTAAAGATTCCGTAGACTACGGAGGAATTTACGGCATATGTCAGGCAAGTCTACAGTAATAGAAACGCTAAGATATGAATTTGTCTATACACTATTCATGCAATCAATGCAGCAAGATGTGTCTAGACTAAGAATGATAAGCAGGTAATTTCCTAAGGATGATAAGCAGATGATTTTCGACTAGAAATGATAAGCAAAACTTTTGACATGTAGACACGGTCGAAGTCCAGACTCATTAATACATGCTAACAGCTACTAGTTAGACACACTAATGCAAGACTTGGTTCACTAAGACCACCGCTCTGATACCACCTGTAACAACCCGTCCTTATCCACCTGGACGAAGTCATTAACATTTGATCTCATTGCGGAGATCGTCTCCAAGTAATGACCTTAACATGAGCAAATACACAGCGGAAGACTTAATTCGTACCTAAGAATAACATGCTTTAAAACGTCAACATAAAGTTGGTGAGATATATAGGTTTGATGCTAGCAGCGTTATAACTATGGACCACAAGATTTCATATAGATAAACATAATACACTCGCAAGTGTATGAAAAAGTAGTTGAGCACTTGGTAACCATACTTAACATTTAAATCATCGCAGCATATTCTTAAATAATCACTACACCGCACCAAGTGTAGTATACAGAAACGAAGTACTGTGCAACCGTTGAAAACTGGTCGTCCAGCCCGGTTGGGGTTGTCAGGCCCGATAGATCTATCAACAGGATTCGCGTTTACATTCCTCATGTAAATATTAGCTACCAAGTATAAAGAAATATGCCATGGTACAACTCAACGTAGAATTTAGTTTTGATCACTTGTGTCCATTACGTAAATCATAAAATGCATGTATTCTCATCCCAAAATATTTAGAGTTTAAAAGGGACTATATACTCACCTAATGTATTTTGTAGTAAAAATACATATAACATCATTGATCAAGTATAAGGTTGGCCTCGGATTCACGAACCTATATCATTTGTATATCTATTAAAACATATAATGGAAATCAAATAATTTTCCCTCTATATAATATTTATTTATTAAGTGTTTAAATTATATAATACTCATATTCAATTTTTAATCATATATATACATATATTACCTTATATTATATCTTCAATTATATGTTACATATATTTATTTTTTAGAATAAATAAATGTATATATATATATATATATATATATATATATATATATATATATATATATATATATATATATATATATATATATATATATATATATATATATATATATAGCTATATTGATATATGTAAATAAATAATTAGTAGTATATCAAAATCCGAAATGTGCTACATGTAATATTTATGTAATAATTGTTAAAGTGTATATTCTAAAATTTTTTATATAATACTAATATAATTGTATTATGTATCAATTATACTTTTATGTATCTAATATTTATTTGATAAAATGATGTTAATATTGAAAATAATAATAATAATAATAATAATAATAATAATAATAATAATAATAATAATAATAATAATAATAATAATAATAAATGTAACAATAATAATGATAATTTTAATAATAATATGGTACAATAATAATGGTAATAATAAAATTAATAGCTACCTCATAGTGTTAAGCTTTTAAAAAGAATATTAATGACCCAGCTCGGGCTCGAACCCGCGACCTCCCGGACACCCGTTCACTCCATTAACCGTTCGACCATTTAAATTTTTCTGTAATTATTCCCACTCATAATATACTTAACCGGTTTCCTGTAATCCTTCTTCTTCTTCCCAATTACCACACGTTCAGAAAATACAAAAAAATCATATCGACCAATATTTATTCAAATTACGACTTTCAATTTGCAACAGAAACATTCTTAAGTAATATCTAATTTAATCAGATAAACAGAAAGATAAATTAAGTAGTAGTAAAACACTAAATATTGCGAAGAACACTCGGATCAAGGTTTTGAAATTTAGATCGTTTGAGATGGTGATTACAAAACGAAATATGTTGCAAATCATTCATAAAATCTTTATGGATCATCAATTGAACTTAATTTATATCAGGGAACCCAAATTGAATCGATAAGCAATCGTTTGACTTTTTATAAATCGACTTTGACTTCAAAATTAAAGATCGACAGATAAAATTTGAGTTTCATCTTTTGCAGATAGTTTAGGTAGATGATTTCAAACGTAACTGCATTTCTAGTTTTTGAAATTAGATTCAAAATCAAGTTATGGTAATAAAGTAGTATGAACAGAGACAGAAACTTATTCTTTTCTTCGTTTCTGTTTAAATTCGACTATTAAAAATGTTTGTAATTTATGATAAGAAGTATGATGAATCGTTTAACAGCTGGATTGCTTAATTTATAAAGTGTATGTGAGTGTCGACCTATAATTATTCTTATTAGAAAAAACAAGTAGAAGAAACAAATAAAAAAAATAATAAAGTCAAACAGATATTTACAGAATTTGGAATTTATAACAGAGTTTTGGAATTGATATAGATTCGGTGATGTGTGGAATCAATCTTGTTATAAATTAAGGAGACCAATTGCACAGGTTGAAAATTATATGAACTAATATGCATATATTATCTGTATATATATAAGTATATATATATATATATATATATATATATATATACATATATATATATATATATATATATATATATATATATATATATATATATATATACATATACATATATATATATATACATATATATATATATATATATATATATATATATATATATATATATATATATATATATATATATATATATATATATATATATATATATGCGTACACAGTATTTATATATCATGTATCTGTATTATTCATCTATACCTGTATATGTATTATATATATATACACGTACTGTATTATGTATAGATATATATATATATATGTATTTGATTATAATCTAATAAACATATACATGTATTATTAGTAATCATTAATACTATTAATAAGTATATAAATAATATTAATAATTAATAATAATAATAATAATAAAATTAATACTAGTTATTAATAATTGTATTAAAATACAGATTAATAAATAGAAACACTAATAATAATAGAAATACTAATTTTATAAATGATAAAAATAATAGTTTGTATTAGTTTCTAATAATAACAAAAATAATGATAATGATAATATTTTATAATAATACAAATTCTAAATAATAATATCTAATAACAATCATAATAAAGTGGCATCAATGATATGTTTACTAATAATAATACTACTTATCATAATATTGCTTATAATAATAATGTTAGTAATTTTGATAATATTATAAGTTATATCAAATTTCCTATATATCTGTGTATAAAAATAAATCGTAATAACATTAATTATAAAATTTTATTATCTAATATTAATGAAATGGATAATAATAATAACAATAGAATTAATAATGATAATAATACTAATATTAATAATAATATTTGTACATATCAAATTTCATATATATAAATTATATTTCAAATTATAAATATCTATTTAAATATATATGTTATCTATTTACAAATAGTTGTTCGTGAATCGTCGGGAATGGTCAAAGGATAATTGATTACATGAATATATAGATTTCAAAATTTCTAGACTCAACATTACAGATTTTGCTTATCGTATCGGAAATATATAAAGATTATAGTTTAGATTTGGTCAGAAATTTCTGGGTCATTACAATTAATGAGGGTGATTAGTGTAGAAAAGTGATTAAAAATACCCAGTTTGTAATTACTAAGTTCGTCGAATGATAGATGGCGTGCCTCATCGTTCATTCCTTTTGTTGTAATTTCACATATGTTTTGCGTCTTATCGTCAAAATTGGTAGTTTTTGCTGAACTTAATGTCAGTCTTTGAAAGTGCGTTGTTTTACCCTGTTTTACATAAGATAAACTACAAACATATATATACATAATATTTTTATTATTTTTTATAAAACCTTTATTTATTAAAACAATTTAAATGAATAATTTTTTTAAAATTTTGTTTCCTTTTACTTTAGGTAGTTTCGGTACGTTTACCTAGTCCGTCCCTCGACAAAATTTAAAATTTGTCATTTTCTAAAGCGATTGTTTTAAAAGTAAAGATTTTTGGGTTTTTTAATTTTTTTGGCATACTTTAGATCAATAAAATTAAAAATAATGATAACAAAATTTTTTGCCCCGCCATCGGGTAAAGCAATTTCGGTTTCATGACCTAGTCTTTAACTTACGATGAATTTTAGAAATCATTTTTTTAAACTTAATAAAATAAAGTAAATTTTGTTTTTAAATTCACACAAAACTTAAATTTCAAAATTCATATTAATTTTATACAAAAACTACAAAACAAAAATTCAGAATGGGGGGAGAAAACTAGTTCTTTAGTGTCTGCTAGTGGAAAAGACCAATCGGATTCCATTCTCGGAACAACACGAGAATAGAACAACTAACTCTAGACATCAGTTTCTTTTTAGAACATTTGAATCTCCCCACACTTAGGTAGCTGTGGTGTCAAAATTGTGGTTAACTTCATTGTCAATTTCTGTTGGACCATAATCAACTTGCATATCTGTGACTTTTGCTTTAAGCCATTGGTCGGATTCCTGTGTAACATCCACAAATTCAACTAGTTTCGCCTTTTCTTTAGGCGATAGATTGGATACTAACCGGTTACATAACTTAAAGATTCCCTTAGTTCTAGCATCACGAATCCATTTAATAAGTTTCTTCATTGAACTGTTAATAACGGGATCATTTAATTTCGTATCAACAACGGGGTTCTTTGTTATCAAGTCATCATTAGATGTTACTTCATCTTCCCCACACTTAGGCGTTTTATTATTGCTAAGCACTACCGTTGGAGTTGGTAAAACAATATGCTTCTCACCGATCGTTTTTGTTGGTTCAACGGTTTTGGTTGGTGGAGATTTAGACTTTCGAATCACAAAGGTGACCGATTTATCACCATCACTAAGTGTCATTCTACCCTTTCTTACATCAAATAACACCCCGGTGGAGGCTAAGAATGGTCGACCTAAAATTAGAGGAATGTTTGAGTCCTCTTCTATGTCAATGACAATGAATTCGACTAGAAAGGTTAAATTACCCACTTGAACGGGTAGGTTTTTAGCAATTCCAACTGGGTGCCTAATGGTTTGATCAAAGAGTCGAACACTCATTTTCGTTGGACTTAGCTCACCTACACCTAATCTCTTATATAATGAAAGAGGCATAACACTCACACTCGCACCTAAATCTGCTAGTGCATCATACATGACACAATCACTAAGTAGACAAGGAACAATAAATTCACCCGGATCACCCAACCTGGGTGGAGGTTTCGGTGGAACTGTCTTCACCGGATTTACTTTTACGGTTTTTGTTTCTTGTACTTTCTTATTCTTCTTCTTCTTTCCAGAGGTATCACCAACTTTATTACCTATTACTTGCTCATACTCAACTCCTTTTCTTAGAAACGGGATGGGTGGTTTGTATGGTGCCACCACTGGCTTTACATACTCGGGTGGTGGTGGTGGTGTTGTAACTTCTTTATTGTTACTCACTTCGAAAACCTTCCCATCTTCTGATGCTGGTTTTTCATAATTCGTTGATACCATATTAACATTCTCATTCCGAGGATTTACTTCAGTATTACTCGGTAGCTTTCCTTGTTCCCTCTTACTCATCATGCTAGCAAGAGTACCTACTTGTTTTTCTAGATTCAAAATGGAAGCTTGTTGAGTTCTTAATAAACCTCTCATTCGATTGGGTTTGAGATGTAATAAATTGTGTTTGAGAATCCATTAGCTTTGCCATCATTTCTTTCAGATTTGGCTTTTTCTCTTCGGTTTGTTGTGGTGGTTTATACAAGCCATGTCTTTCTTGATTGAAAGTGTTGTTTTGAGTAGGTTGGTTATTTGGACCTTGTTGGTCGTACGAGTTATTGTTGGGTCCATTTGGATTGTAAAGAATGTTTTAATTTCAATTGAAGTTTGGCCTTGGCGGTTGATAATTATTCTGATAATTATTTTCCGGCCTTTGGTTCATGTAGGAAACATTCTCTCGTTATTCCATGGTTTGTTCAATGTGACAATCTTTCATTAAGTGTGGTCCACCGCATTGCTCACAACTAATTCATATTGCGTGAATATCTTTAGTCATCTTTTCCATTCGTCTCTCGAAAGCATCTATTTTTGCAGAAACGGAATCAAAGTCATGGCTAGAATCGGCTTTAGCCGCTTTAGATGAACGAAAGTTATCTTTTTCCTGGTGCCACTCATGCGAGTGGGAGGCTGTGTTATCATTAATTTTGTGAGCTTCAGTTGCGGTTTTCTTCATAATGGAACCACCAGCTGCTGTGTCGATGTCTTTTCGTGTAGCAACATTGACACCTTGGTAGAATATTTGTACTATTTGATAAGTATCTAAACCGTGTTGAGTACATCCTCTCAAAAACTTTCCGAATCTTGTCCACGCCTCATATAGAGTTTCATTTGGCTTTTGCGTGAACGTAAAAATTTCTCCTTGAAGTCTCACGGCTTTAGATGACGGAAAGAATCTTTTAAGAAATTTCTCAACTAAAACATCCCATGTGTCAATCGCCCCTTCAGGTAACGATTCTAACCAATCTTTAGCTTCTCCCTTTAAAGTCCAGGGAAATAACATGAGATAGATCTGTTCATCCTCAACTTCTCTGATTTTGAATAGAGTACAAATCCTATTAAAAGTTCGAAGATGTTTGTTTGGATCTTCTTTTGGCGTACCACTATATTGGCATTGATTAGTTACTATGTGTAGGATTTGTCCTTTGATTTCATAATCTGGTGCATTAATATCTGGCTTAATAATGGTGTGACCTTGGCCTGTACGTGTGGCTCTCATTCGGTCTTCCATAATTAGAGGTTCCGTTACTTCCATAATTGAATTTGTTGAATACGAATCACTAGACGATTCTGATTTGACAGTTTGTGGTTCAGGAGGAATGATTAGTGGTTCAGGATCTTGTAATTGTCCTTGAATATCCTCAGGGGTTCTTAATTGTGACGTCGGGTTCAAAAAATGGATTATCGGAAATTTGAATTGGAGTACTTGTTCGACTAGATGATGATTCTAAAGAAAAATCAACGGCGATAATATTGGCTAGATGTCTTGATCTGGTTACAGGTGGTGAACGTATGAAAGGTGGTGAACGTTTTGCTCGGTGTGACAACCCGGAAATTTCCAACCAAATTTAAACTTTAATCTTTATATGTTTCCGACACGATAAGCAATATTTGTTAAGTTAAATTTCAAGAATTTTAAACTATGTTCATACATTCATTCAACCTCGACCAAGTTCCAACGATTCACGAACCATTAAACGAATATGATTATATATGTATATGTGTATATATATTATAACTTGAAACGTAAACAAAATATTAGATTAAATACTTTATATGATTGTATCTGTTTCAAAATGTTTATCAATGGAATTAGAAGATAAGATCAAATGATTGAATTATCAGATATATTGAATTATGATTACAAGTCTCTGTTGAAAGGCCCACGTTGATTTGAGAAATCTTTTCATTTTAACAATATTCGGAAAATGGTAAAGTGATTTATAAATATGAACAAATTGTCAATCATTGAGAACTAGACAAAGGATAGTGGAAGATTGAATCTCATAAAGACTCGATTGATCTATTTAGTTTCAAACGTACAAAAACGTTATCAGTTTAAAAAGAACTTTATTATTAAAACGTATATAACTTTTATAAATATCTAGAACCACTTTTGACAACTCATTACTTAACTAGTATGATAAAGATAACGATATTTATATTTTATTTTATTAAATATATATAACGATTTAAATTAATATTATATATATTTATACGCGTATTATACGTACATAGTTTTATACTTTTACTATACTTAAACTTTACCTTTACTTTATTTTTACTTTACTTTAACTTTAATAATTCATACTTTAATAATTCACTTTAATAATTCATACTTTAATAATTCACTTTAATAATTCATACTTTAATAATTCACTTTAATAATTCATACTTTAATAATTCACTTTGATAATTCAAAAATCTATTATAAATAGAATTCAATAGGTTTCATTATTTCATAGAAACTTGAAAATAGTTTTCTCTAAACTCTCTCAATCGATTTACATATATATATATATATATATTTACTCCGTATTATCTCAAGATATTATTAGTATACATAAAATATTACGACGGAGTGCTGTCCGAGTGATTTCGAAGTTGTTTTTTCGAGTGGGATAGGATTAAGAAAATTATGGGTTATAGCTATGGAGGTGATTGAGTATGGTTCATGGGTATGCTCGTGAGGTCAATATAGTGTTTATCATCTCCGTTGCGTTTACGTACCTTTCCTGCAATATTGAATCTCAATATTGATATGTGAGTACTCATAATTTAATTTTTACATACTAATAGTGTATCCCTGACTAGTGCTCTAGTATATAGGATTATGCATGCTTGTACTTTTGATATTGCCATTAGATAGGTTATGTTGATTCTTGAATTAGTTACATATACGATTGAGATAAGGTATAAGATATGCATGTTGTTGTAAAGCTAGCGAAAAATAGTTGAATTTTGGTTTAAGAATCACTTGAATCCAAGTAACGGTTAGAAAGTTATGAAATAAACAAATTGCATAATTAATTTTGTAATTAAAATTGCTGATGATAATTAGTGAACTAATTTTCTGGGTTATAAAAAGTGTTTATTTGGATTCTACTCATTGAGTAGATGAATTTTCTTATAAAGCACGTCTCGTTTCGTTGAACGGTTGTCAAGTTATGGACAAAAGAAGTTTTGCAAATTTTGATGAAATGTCGAAACGGGAACTGAAATTCTCGCTGATCTGCGTTGTTTCATATATAAAAAAAATACCACTGAATTCTTTGCTGTAAGGTCTAACAAAAGACTCTGGCCGTTTGTAAATTCAAGTCTCGACAATTTTTCTAAAAATCATCAAAGTTGACGGTTTGGTCACATTTTAAAATTCTAAAAAGAGCTGAAACTTTTTTATTTAAAAATGTCAGTTTTGTATCAGTTGTCATGGTCGGCCTGATATGTGTTTACTCTTGCCAAAAATCATGTTATATCTTTGTGGTAACGAGAATTTGCAGGCTTTGACCATTTGTCAATACGAGTTTTGAGGAATTTTCTAAAAATCTCCAAAGTAGGCTACTCGGTCACTTTTGTAAATTTATTAAACCTGAAAAATTAACTTTGAAACGCCGAAAACGCGTTGGCAACTACGAGTTGTCTAGGTTTAGTTTACTTCTGTAATATTTATACTTAATCTTTTTGGTAATGTGTAACTTTTATCTTTGGCCGTTTATCAATCGGAGTTTCGATTATTTTTCTAAAAATAGCTGAAGTGGCCCGTTTAGTCATGTTTGACCGAAAATCATTCTTGTATAAGTTATTATATATTTGCATGCGACCTCATTTTTACTTTGACCTTTGACTTTTGACTTTAACCTTTGACATTTAACTTTGAACTTTGACTTTTCCTGTTAACTTTTCAGTTAACTTTTTGTGTTGATTTTCCCTATAAAAAAAAAACCTAAAATACTATTTTATGATTATGAAACCATTTGTGTTACGTTGTTTCACACGTCACCTTTTACTAGAATCTTAATTGAGCATGAGTAATATAACTTGTTACTATACTGTAGAGTCAGACTCGAGCTATAGGATAGGATTACACTATGACCTGACCTAAATTGCTATACAAATATTGACCAACATATAAATATATATAATTAATATAGGTTCGTGAATCCGAGGCCAACCTTGCACTTGTTCAATGACGTTATATGTATTTTTACTACGAAATACAGTATGGTGAGTTTCATTTGCCTTTTTACCCTTTATATTTTTGGGACTGAGAATACATGCGCTTTTATAAATGTTTGACGAAATAGACACAAGTAATTGAAACTACATTCTATGGTTGAATTATCGAAATCGAATATGCCCCTTTTTATTAAAGTCTGGTAATCTAAGAATTAGGGAACAGACACCCTAATTGACGCGAATCCTAAAGATAGATCTATTGGGCCTAACAAACCCCATCCAAAGTACCGGATGCTTTAGTACTTCGAAATTTATATCATGTTCGAAGGAGGATCCCGGAATGATAGGGGATATTCTTATATGCATATTGTTAATGTCGGTTACCAGGTGTTCACCATATGAATGATTATTGTTGTCTCTATGCATGGGACGAATATTTATGAGAACTGGAAATGAAATTCTTGTGGTCTATTAAAATGATGGAAATAAATGATTATGATAAACTAATGAACTCACCAACCTTTTGGTTGACACTTTAAAGCATGTTTATTCTCAGGTGTTAAAGAAATCTTCCGCTGTGCATTTGCTCATTTTAAAAATATTACTTGGAGTCTTTCATAGCATATTTCGAAGAACGTTGCATTCGAGTCATTGAGTTCATCAAAGATTATTATTAAATCAATTTATAGTTGGATAGTGGATATTATGAAATGGTATGAATGCCTGTCAATTTTCGATGTAAAGAAAGATTGTCTTTTAAAAACGAATGCAATGTTTGTAAAATGTATAATATAGAGGTCAAATACCTCGCAATGTAATCAACTATTGTGAATCGTTTATAATGTATATGAACGGGTCCTTTCAGTTGGTATCAGAGCGGTGGTCTTAGCGAACCAGGTCTGCATTAGTGTGTCTAACAGATAAGTCGATAGGATGCATTAGTGAGTCTGGACTTCGACCGTGTCTGCATCTCAATAGTTTTGCTTATCATTTTGTGTCAAAAATTAACTACTTATCATCCTTAGGAAATTACCTGCTTATCATTTTTAGTCTAAGACACGTCTTGCTGCATTGATTGCATGAATAGTGTATAGACAAAAATTCATATCTTAGCGTATCTGCTAAATCATATCTTATCGTATCTATTACTGTAAACGTTGCCTGATATATCCTGTAAATTCCTCCGTAATTTACGAAATCTTTTGTTCTATATATATGGATATTCTATGCAATTAGAATACCATCCGATAACCGAAAATCATTTCATATCGAAAAAAAAAAATCCTTATTCAATCTTACGAAATGGAATTCATCATTAATTCAAGTTCCTCGGATTTCGAAATGGAATCCCACTCCAGCTCCGAAAGCATTGTGACCGGAATAGATCAACCAATCAGTCATCACCTATTCTGGATGAATTGGGGATGGGTTCGTAGCCTCCTCAATCATTGGAGACAAGAAGAAGGTGATCCCCTCCATCCACCACATTGCCCTCTTGACGAAGAACCTGAAGCACTTACCGGTGAACCTGTCCGAAACACCATTTTCTCGCTCATTTCCAGAGTATCTCGTCACGATTATATATTACATCAAATTTTAGATTGTATTTATCCGCTCGTCCGAACCGACAATCACCCCGGTGTAATAGAAGAAGTCAACGAGCTTCGCGCTCGAGTAGTGGCTTTGGAGAATATGGTGAAGAGATTACAAACACCAGCAGCAGCATCAGCAGCATAACCAGTAACACCATCATCAACGCCAATAGTACCATTACCACCCCAACCACAACCACGTCGTAAACCTCAACTTTACACTCTGTCCCACGAGCACCAATGTCATACGCCCTGTAGATACCAAGGAATACTAACAACAATAACCAACGAAGTATTAATTCATAACTTCATTGGAGAAACATTCCGCGTAGATTATGTAATCTCTAAATTCTTAGAGATTATCTAATCTAGCCCTAACCATAAATCAGTTAAGCGAACCAAAATGATAGAAGGAAGAGTAGAAACCCTGACAAAAATGGTGTGTGATTAACAAGCTAAACTTGTTTTACCAACAGCATCAACAGTACCGTCAGCGTCACCAGCATCATCAGTACAGTCAACATTAGAATCAACAACACCTATAACATCACAAACTCCGTCAGCTCAAGAATCACTATGGACATCATTACGAATCGATAACCCGTATATTGTATCAACGAGTTATGAAGAATTAACTCATTCCCTTTGAAGAAATTATATGTATATTTTATATATTTTGAAATAAAAATAAATCTTTCCGTGCTAAGCTATTGTGTGTGAATCTTAACTACTCGGTTAATTCATATTACAAATATGCAATAATGTACGTCCTTCGGCCTCAACTTAACCAGCGTTAACTACAATCTCTGTCGTAATTCAACAAATTCCAATTCATAATAAATCAAGTATATATTTGATTTTACACTTTCATCATCGATGTACCCGAAACTTTTCAGATAACATCATTCGTACTTTGCGAAATTCACAAGAATTCCACGAACCGAACATCATACATCAACAAATAACGAAGTATTGATTCATAATTTCAATGTCATTAAAGAAATACTGCGTAAAAGTTATGTACTTTTTAAAGCCTTTAGGGATTATTCAATTCTAGTTTCAACCGTAAATCAAATGAGTTTAATTTAACATTAACTCATTAAATCTATGTTACATCTGAAGAAAATATACATATATATATTTTCATAAAGACTGTAATAAAATTCTTTTGTACAAAATATTAATTGTGAAATTTTTTTTAACGGGTAGGTAATACCCGAGAGATATATAAATTCACAATTAATATATTACATTCTTCGAATCTGATTCAGCAAATCATCCATTATACTCCCTACTTTCACAACAATATACATTCTTTTATAGAAATCAAAACAACCATACTCATTTAAAATTTAATTACATATTCTGATTTTGAAATCTCAAAATTCAACTTGAGATATGACAAAAATCATCACTCTTAGATCCTTACATCTTTCACAAGCTATATTTTGACTTCAAAACTGTGTTAGAACATCAAATGTATGTTAATGATTACAATCTGTGTTCAAACCCTTCGAAAATTTCTGAAGACACTTCGAATGATGAGCAATCGAGATGATGATCCAACCACATGTTACCCACAGTTATGTACCCGAAAAACTCTTGAAACCAAAGTAAAAGTTTAAACAACGTATCCGCGTCAGATTCTTTAGCATTTATTAGCAAAAATAACTTTGCGACTCCTATTCAAAGTAGCCAGTTTTGTCACAGCTCCAGCAACTTAACTTCGACTTTTCAGTCAGACTAACCTTATTATAACCTTAAGATATACACCATCGTTACTAGGGAACCTTTTACATTCCACCACATTATTAACAGATGTATCAACAACTTCATTACCCTTTGACTTTAGCCTCTCCAAAAAGTCATTATAATTATTCATTGAAACCCCATCATTTACTCATTCGCATCTTGTAATGAGAATTTCCATACGAATCATTGGGAATTAGCAATCAGTATTTTGAAATCTCGCAGCATGTCTACGCCAACAGTTATATGTGTATATATAACGTCTATCTTCTGGACTTAATTTGAATGTGAAGATTCTGAAAAACACTTCGAACTACGAATTGGTTCTCCGAAAATGGAAAAATACTGATGAAGCAGCAAAAAAACTATAAACGACCTTAACAGTAAAAGTTTGATGATAATGAATAGGTGTGCTGGCAAAGCGCAGAAAAAGAGAAGTCTTGGAACTGGAAAACGGATTGAGCAAAGTAGGAAGGAGGCTGTGGACAAATTACAAAGACTGAACCTGACTTTAAAGGATCCAAATAATTCAGTATCTGCTGAAGTCATTAACGAATACCTTGCTCCTGACTCTAAACCCCTGCGGACAATATTCTTCATCATCCTCTGATATTAGAAATTCTAAAATATCATCATATCTTTCATTATAAATATCCTTCATATTTCTGAAGATATTTTCTTAATTTTTCTTATTTGAAATCATTTACCTCTTCGCGCTATCTGTATTACATCATAACAGAAACTATTTTAGTTTCTAAATTCTGAAATATTCAAGTTTAAAATAGGAATATTTTGAAGTAGTGTTGGGAACTGAAGCATGAATTAGTATAATATAATGACACTTGATCAATGTGATTATATTACAGTAAGTCATGCTGAGTTTCTAAATGGAACGTGATGATTCACAGATCATAACATCATCATGTGCCATGTTATACGACTCTTGTATTCTATTTAACCTCTAAAATATCAAGAAAATATTTCTTGATGATTCGGCCTTTTCCAAGGTATTTTAGTAATTTTACAAGTCAAGATCGTGCCATCACAATTTCCTTCCTAGAACATTAACAATGTTCATTTCGAAATTCATATCTGTGAATTCTGGACCATTACAAGCGGTGCTTAATCGCAAGAAGAAGAAATGAAAGGACAAAACTCCGAAATAGAAATTGGGGTATAAATTGCAGCAAATAAAAGAGAGCATTAATTTTGAATGATAATGATTATAGAAGACAGAAGCAGAGACTTTGAAATATAAGGGAACATATAAAGCCCAACGACAAACCAGAAATTATAAACCATATATATCGATGCATATAGCAATATAAAGACACGGGAGAACTAGGAACACTATAAACCCAAGAGTATAGTAGAAGTAAATAGATTCTTCCGGCGGTAGATGAAAAAAAGAAGAATGACCGATATGAAAGTTAGAAGTATATCTAGAATCAGAACTGGATGCAGCATATTGATGAATACTTTAAAATATGAGTTGAGGGGGAAAGAATAGAAGGTGATGAAACATGACTAGGAACTTAGAAATCAGCAGATTTAACTCACACAATGGCAGAATAAGTGAATCAAACCCTCTAGTGAATAGGTTAAGTTTTTTTTTTTGATTAATTTAGTCAAACCACAACTAAATCAAGTGTGATTAGATCAACACCTAGAGCTATTATTCACCACCTGGGTGATTTGGACTGAGAGAGAATTGAAGGAGCTCACTAGATCTGAGTGTGTGTAACAAATGAGAGGCTTAACCTAAAATGAAGAACATAAGACTTTATATACCCCTGCTGTTGACACACCCATACGATTCATTCATCACACGTACGAGTTGGCTTCATCAACCGTACGGGTGATCACTCACTCGTGTCTTATCATTTAGATTGTAATTATGACTTAGCTCAGCATCAACCATGCGTACGAGCCTGTCAGCCATACTAGTGAGGCTTCACTCGTACGTCTGACTAAGTCTAACATAGTCAAACATCTAAATATCGTTTCTGCAGTTCCTGTAACCACATACAAACACGGATAGGATAATAACGAGCAATCATGGTAGCCTGTAAACTGTTGTACCTGCAATGGACGTGGGTAGATATCTAGGGACTTGCATAAAATGCATCAACAGATGGTGTGAGTTGTAAGGAAACGAAGGAGGTGAATTTATAAGAAAATCTCCGACAGAACAATTAAAATGGACGATCGCATTTAAAGCGGATCCTAATTCCCTTGATTACCGGAGAGTCAAATCTTATTAAGAAGATTTTCTTCAAATCCCTTAAAATCTGGGAATCAATCATATCTACGTCAAATGATAAGATGAATCTACACTTACTCATTTCACTCTTCTATGTTACCTTCATTCGTACTCTTCATATAAATGGATTGTTTATCCAAAGTATTCGCTGATGATAAAACTCTAATTTTCAGCCCGTATGCATCATGAAAACATACTTATTATCATTCACGACCTTTCCACTCAAATTTTGGGACGAAATTTCTTTAACGGGTAGGTACTGTGACAACCCGGAAATTTCCAACCAAATTTAAACTTTAATCTTTATATGTTTCCGACACGATAAGCAATATTTGTTAAGTTAAATTTCAAGAATTTTAAACTATGTTCATACATTCATTCAACCTCGACCAAGTTCCAACGATTCACGAACCATTAAACGAATATGATTATATATGTATATGTGTATATATATTATAACTTGAAACGTAAACAAAATATTAGATTAAATACTTTATATGATTGTATCTGTTTCAAAATGTTTATCAATGGAATTAGAAGATAAGATCAAATGATTGAATTATCAGATATATTGAATTATGATTACAAGTCTCTGTTGAAAGGCCCACGTTGATTTGAGAAATCTTTTCATTTTAACAATATTCGGAAAATGGTAAAGTGATTTATAAATATGAACAAATTGTCAATCATTGAGAACTAGACAAAGGATAGTGGAAGATTGAATCTCATAAAGACTCGATTGATCTATTTAGTTTCAAACGTACAAAAACGTTATCAGTTTAAAAAGAACTTTATTATTAAAACGTATATAACTTTTATAAATATCTAGAACCACTTTTGACAACTCATTACTTAACTAGTATGATAAAGATAACGATATTTATATTTTATTTTATTAAATATATATAACGATTTAAATTAATATTATATATATTTATACGCGTATTATACGTACATAGTTTTATACTTTTACTATACTTAAACTTTACATTTACTTTATTTTTACTTTACTTTAACTTTAATAATTCACTTTAATAATTCATACTTTAATAATTCACTTTAATAATTCATACTTTAATAATTCACTTTAATAATTCATACTTTAATAATTCACTTTAATAATTCAAAAATCTATTATAAATAGAATTCAATAGGTTTCATTATTTCATAGAAACTTGAAAATAGTTTTCTCTAAACTCTCTCAATCGATTTACATATATATATATATATATATATATATATTTACTCCGTATTATCTCAAGATATTATTAGTATACATAAAATATTACGACGGAGTGCTGTCCGAGTGATTTCGAAGTTGTTTTTTCGAGTGGGATAGGATTAAGGAAATTATGGGTTATAGCTATGGAGGTGATTGAGTATGGTTCATGGGTATGCTCGTGAGGTCAATATAGTGTTTATCATCTCCGTTGCGTTTACGTACCTTTCCTGCAATATTGAATCTCAATATTGATATGTGAGTACTCATAATTTAATTTTTACATACTAATAGTGTATCCCTGACTAGTGCTCGAGTATATAGGATTATGCATGCTTGTACTTTTGATATTGCCATTAGATAGGTTATGTTGATTCCTGAATTAGTTACATATACGATTGAGATAAGGTATAAGATATGCATGTCGTTGGAAAGCTAGCGAAAAATAGTTGAATTTTGGTTTAAGAATCACTTGAATCCAAGTAACGGTTAGAAAGTTATGAAATAAACAAATTGCATAATTAATTTTGTAATTAAAATTGCTGATGATAATTAGTGAACTAATTTTCTGGGTTATAAAAAGTGGTTATTTGGATTCTACTCATTGAGTAGATGAATTTTCATATAAAGCACGTCTCGTTTCGTTGAACGGTTGTCAAGTTATGGACAAAAGAAGTTTTGCAAATTTTGATGAAATGTCGAAACGGGAACTGAAATTCTCGCTGATCTGCGTTGTTTCATATATAAAAAAAAATACCACTAAATTCTTTGCTGTAAGGTCTAACAAACGACTCTGGCCGTTTGTCAATTCGAGTCTCGACAATTTTTCTAAAAATCATCAAAGTTGACGGTTTGGTCACATTTTAAAATTCTAAAAAGAGCTGAAACTTTTTTATTTAAAAATGTCAGTTTTGTATCAGTTGTCATGGTCGGCCTGATATGTGTTTACTCTTGCCAAAAATCATGTTATATCTTTGTGGTAACGAGAATTTGCAGGCTTTGACCGTTTGTCAATACGAGTTTTGAGGAATTTTCTAAAAATCTCCAAAGTAGGCTACTCGGTCATTTTTGTAAATTTATTAAAGCTGAAAAATTAACTTTGAAACGCCGAAAACGCGTTGGCAACTACGAGTTGTCTAGGTTTAGTTTACTTCTGTAATATTTATGCTTAATCTTTTTGGTAATGTGTAACTTTTATCTTTGGCCGTTTATCAATCGGAGTTTCGATTATTTTTCTAAAAATAGCTGAAGTGGCCCGTTTAGTCATGTTTGACCGAAAATCATTTTTGTATAAGTTATTATATATTTGTATGCGACCTCATTTTTACTTTGACCTTTGACTTTTGACTTTAACCTTTGACTTTTAACTTTGAACTTTGACTTTTCCTGTTAACTTTTCAGTTAACTTTTTGTGTTAATTTTCCCTATAAAAAAAAACCTAAAATACTATTTTATGATTATGAAACCATTTATGTTACGTTGTTTCACACGTCACCTTTTACTAGAATCTTAATTGAGCATGAGTAATATAACTTGTTACTATACTGTAGAGTCAGACTCGAGCTATAGGATAGGATTACACTATGACCTGACCTAAATTGCTATACAAATATTGACCAACATATAAATATATATAATTAATATAGGTTCGTGAATCCGAGGCCAACCTTGCAGTTGTTCAATGACGTTATATGTATTTTTACTACGAAATACAGTATGGTGAGTTTCATTTGCCTTTTTACCCTTTATATTTTTGGGACTGAGAATACATGTGCTTTTATAAATGTTTGACGAAATAGACACAAGTAATTGAAACTACATTCTATGGTTGAATTATCAAAATCGAATATGCCCCTTTTTATTAAAGTCTGGTAATCTAAGAATTAGGGAACAGACACCATAATTGACGCGAATCCTAAAGATAGATCTAGTGGGCCTAACAAACCCCATCCAAAGTACCGGATGCTTTAGTACTTCGAAATTTATATCATGTCCGAAGGAGGATCCCGGAATGATAGGGGATATTCTTATATGCATATTGTTAATGTCGGTTACCAGATGTTCACCATATGAATGATTATTGTTGTCTCTATGCATGAGACGTATATTTATGAGAACTGAAAATGAAATTCTTGTGGTCTATTAAAATGATGGAAATAAATGATTATGATAAACTAATGAACTCACCAACCTTTTGGTTGACACTTTAAAGCATGTTTATTCTCAGGTGTTAAAGAAATCTTCCGCTGTGCATTTGCTCATTTTAAAAATATTACTTGGAGTCTTTCATAGCATATTTCGAAGAACGTTGCATTCGAGTCATTGAGTTCATAAAAGATTATTATTAAATCAATTTATAGTTGGATAGTGGATATTATGAAATGGTATGCACGCCTGTCAATTTTTGATGTAAAGAAAGATTGTCTTTTAAAAACGAATGCAATGTTTGTAAAATGTATAATATAGAGGTCAAATACCTCACAATGTAATCAACTATTGTGAATCGTTTATAATGTATATGAACGGGTCCTTTCACTCGGTGCATTCACTGAATATCCTATTAGTTATAAAGATAAAAATTATATAAGTTATCAAATTAATAGACTTTTCTGATTTTTTTCACGTTTCGAATAGCCAATAGATGCAGCAGGTAGCCAGGACCCTTTAAATCGGAAGCCCACAACTCGCCACTAACAAATCCAACTATTACTACGAAGCAAAAAATTTTGAATGTTTATCAATATAACCGCTTAAAATAATTTTTTCGTTGAAATTTTGAAGAAGATAAAAATCTATGTCTTAAAAACTAGAGCGTAGAAATGAAAAAGAAAAAGAAGCGCGTCGAAAAACGTCGAAAAATAAAAATAAGAAAGAAAAATGTCGAAACTTAAAAGTCTAAAAACTAAATCTAAAAAGTGCGTCTAAAGGTATTAGAACTTAATTGCAATTCTAAAAGAAAACGGCAATTACTTAAAAGGCACTAAAATCTTAAAACGGCGTCGCAAAATTTTAAAGCGCCTAAATCTTAATTCTAAAGAAAAAGCGCTTAAAGGATTTTACGGCAAAACCTAAAAATCTAAAAATATAAAATAACTACGGTAAAATACTAAATTTAAAACTATATAACGAACGATACGATTAAAAACAACGAACTAAATAAGAAAAAGATAAAAATTATAAAAAGATATAAACTAAAATGATAAAAATAAAATTTATATAAAAATATTATTTTTGTATTATTAATCTATATATATAATAAAAATATTTAAACTTAATATTACAAAATATATATTAAAACTAAAAACTAAATATTATTAAATTAAAACCCTAACTATAATTATTATAGATAATAAAACCTAATCTCGTATTAATTGCGTGGTTCAGACCTGTCAGACCAGGCTCCGCGTTCACTGTGGTTTTCTGTCTACAGGTTCCGCGATCACGATAAGATGCAGATTCAGAATAAGTTGCAGGTTCAAAATGGTTCGTTTTTTTTAGCTTACAAATATATGATAGAAAATATATATAAAATAAAAATAAAGTTATATTTTTAAAAACTAAAAATAAAAATACTTTTTATAGACAAATCTTAAAAAAATATATATATAATTATTTTTATTTTTAAAAATTTTTAACACTTATTATTAATACAAAATATTTTTACGAAATAAGAAATAATATATTTTTACAAAAAATATAGTTTATAAAATATAGCATTTTTCACCGAGTCCCCGGTAGCGGCGCCAAAAACTTGATGTGTGCAGCGGTGTATACGAAATACTATTATTTTTAATACGAAATATGATACAAATTACACAATTTTTATTTATTTATTTATGGGATATACCTAAACCTTGCTACAACACTTATAGGCAGTATACCTAATCGTAGAGTCGTGTACTTTTTAGTAAGTTCGGTTCGTTCCACAGGGAGCTAGTTGATTATGTACTATATTTTTATAAAACTATATTTATACAAAAATATATATATATAAGTAGTAATATATAAAAGGGGGTTTACCGTTTAATGAACGGTTTGTCGATTTTATATTTTAAGCGTAAAGATAAATGACGATAATTAAAGTGCGTAAAGTAAATAACGATGACAATAAATAAAATTACGATGAAATATGAAATAAAAGTATTATGCTTATTTAAACTTCCGTAATCATGATGTTGACGTTTTAATTTTAATTAATTGTTACCCGGGTTAATTGTCCTTTGTCCTGGATTTATTTGAAACCTATTTGGTCTTTGTCCATAATAGTTCATCAGTCATAATTATAAAATGCTCATCAAATTAACCTTATTCCCGAAGTCAAATATTCCAACTAATTAGGGATTTAAACTGTAACAAGGTTTTAATACTTTGTTAATAATTACACCAGGTTATCGACTGCGTGTAATCCAAGGTTTTAATACTTTGTTAAAAATTACACCAATTACCCTTGTATGTAATCCACCCCTGTTTTAATGAGGTATGAATATTAATTTACCCACTTGATTAGTTTCAATAATCAATTACCCAACCCGAATAATTAATTAAATGATTGTAAAGGATGTCGTATAAACGTCACTAAATAGGACATTCATAATCATTTAATAATTATTAGATTAACTAATTTGAAGATAGGTTCGACAGATTCCAATGAGTTGTCGCTCAATTATACAATACCCCCCATCTATTAATAGTTCATGGTCCAATGTCCACAAGTGTCGGTCTTTTGTCCAAACCCTAATTATGGTACAAAATTCAATAACCCCGTCTTAATATTTAGTCCAACATTATGATTACTTCGACTTAAATAAGCGTAATAATAACTTAGTTACGATACATTAATTTAAAAAGGAAGAACAAAGCTTACAGTGGTGATTAATTGCATAGAGTTACTCGGACAGAGTTTCGACTTTAAAACCCGTAAAACATTTCTTACAATAACCCAACTAAACCATAATTTATTATTAATCTTAAATTAAAATTAAAATTAAAATATAAATAAATAAATATATATATATATATATATATATATATATATATATATATATATATATATATATATATATATATATATATATATATATATATATTGAGAGAGATAGATAGATCAGAGGTGTAGAATTCGAGCAGAATGTGTGAGCTTTTATAGGCCCACTTTGAACTGTACAGCTCCGCGAGTGCGGTACTTTTATGCCTTACAGCTCCGCTAGTGCGGAGCTTCGGATTCCAGCTCACCAAATTGAGTTAAACGTGGGCTGCTGAATATTATAATATATAATATAATAATATATAATTTCATATAATTATATATATATATATATATATATATATATATATATATATATATATATATATATATATATATATATATATATATATATTATATTCTTGTGCATAGTTGACTTGTAATTTTAGCTCCGTTGAGTTGTACGTTGATGCTCGATTTATGTCTCAGTTCTGGATTTTCGAACGTCTTTTCATACGCTTAGATATCTTGTACTTTACGTTTCGCGACTTGTACTCTTGTAATTTTTAGACGTTTCTTATCAATAAATGGAACCACTTGGATTGTATCTTGTACATTTGAGATTTTTGGTCATTTGCGTCTTCAAATCGTCGTTTTTCTTCTTTTGTCTTCGCACTTATGTATTTAAACGAATATTACATAAAAATAGAACAATTGCAACTAAAAGTTTTACATATTGGAAGGATATTGATACTAAATATATGTTCATTTAGAGTACTATCACACTTAAAGTGAAAAAGTGTGATTCTTTATTGTGGACCGTTCAAGTGTTTAATAGAGAACATCTTCAAATAATTTGAGCACACATAATAAAACATGAGTTCAAGCATGAGTACAACTAAGACATGATGGAAAATCCATTCATGATGCAGTTCAAAATCAATATATCAAAAGACAATGATATGCTAAAAAATTCAAATATCTAAAGAAAATCAATGTCAAAAATAATTGGCGTATCAAGATGGAAAAATCCTGAAGTTTGAAAGTATGAAGAATACTGACTCATGAAGTGCTCATAAAGAACTCAGATCATTCTTAGTGTGACACTCCCACGTGGCTTGAATTATTTAATCACGACGTTCACATTGAACTATCAAGATTCTTGTTGTCTACGATTTAGAGTTATACCCATTAAGGCTATAAGTTAGGAACATACTTACCTAAATATACTCTAAATGCATATAAGTGAAAGTTTATCTTTCGATTCCATTTCCATGTCAACTTGAACATAAAGAAGTTAAGGGCCTTGAGATTCATTTCGTGTGACAACTGGTCATCAGATATGTCTGCTTTAACTGTACCAATTCGCGTGGTAATTTATGCGCCTATTCGGATAATCTAATATATTCTGAGATCTGCCAAGCCAACTAGATTGAAGATTGTCAACACATTGGTAGAAGCCAAAGGCTGACACGGTTATTCAAAACATCGTGAGAACCATCATGTTCAATTTGAATAAAGTACATGGATAAAGATAACTGAAAGTTACATTAATGAATTGGCAACCTAAAACAATGCACAATCATAAGTGATGGAAGAATCAAGGATTAATGAACTTAGCGTGATTTCAAAAATCACTGCTCTATAGTGTTCAAGTCATTAACGTCAACATGATTTTCGAGGTGTCCATAAGGATTCTGTTCATGTTTAATGAGGATTGATATCAGTAATTGCATGATAATAGACATAGACTGGACAATTAGGAATGAACAACACAAATTGATTCAATATGTCAGTTCTGATCCATTTTTGAATTGCTAACCGTCTTGCTCACAAAAAGAATGTGGATTAATGTTCAGATATATGTAGTTGTATGCTTATGTTATGTAATTTGGATTGATAATCTTAGAACAACAAAAATATTTTGGTTTTGCATGTTACTGCATTTTATTTTAGAATGTATACATTTACATGATTTTAGTTGCATGACATTTCATTCAGAAAATTTATAAAGATTTTATAGTTCTGTTATTTTCTGATTGTCCTCTGAAAGTGCAATGACATCTGAAAGAACCTTGTTGAGATCAAAATATATATGTCCACCCAATCCATGAGATAGAAGTTTGTGAAGCTTGTGAAGTTTGAAAGATTTTATTGTTAAGGGAGTTAGTTACATTAAAAATGACATTACACTGTAGGATATACAAAGTCCTTAGTGAAATAAATATGATTTGGTCAAATGTTGGGATTGCCTAAGTGTTATTTTTCATATCTTGATGAATTAGTTGATTTCTGACTCAAAATTAAGGTGCTAGTTTGCTTTAAGATTAAACAAATGAGTCGAAATCCTAAGTTGTGAAAATTTGATTTGCCAAAGTGGCTCACTCGTACGACTAAGAGATGAACCGTACGAGTGACCATACGTTTGAGGCGAACCGTACGAATGGTTAAACTTTTAAGTAGTCTGTTGGACTTCTAGGCCAAACGCACGAGTGAAATGTGAGTCGCCCGGTTGGATAGTGAAATGTGTAAACTAGAACACGATCGAATGCTTAACCGTACGGTTAAACTTGAGAGTATAAATATGAGAGGGATGAACACAATCATTCACGTTTCCCTCCACATTCAATTTCTCTCTCAAAATTCGATAGTTTCCATTCCTGTAGTCCACAGTAGGATTTATTCTGCATACTTAGCCGACTCCATCGCCACCTCTTTGGTAAAATTTCATCAAGATTTAGGGTACTTTTAACACCCCGTCAAAAATTACTTTAATGGAATGTTAACTCTGGTCCCAGTGCTTGGCTTAACTTCTATGTAACAGCAATATTCTACAGCGGAAGCAATTAATACCTGAGAATAAAACACACAAAACGGATCAAAAATAATGTTGAGTGAATCTACAGGTTTTAAGTAAACAATACAGTATATTTAAGAAATAATATTTCGAAAATGTTTATTAGTGGAAGACCACCAAGGTTTAATGTTAAAAGTTTGTAGAAACACCGTGTCCCGTTTCACAAGTTTGTTGACACTACCATGTCAAGTTTCAAATATCTGTAGACAATACCATGTCAAGTTTTATCTTATCTTGTTCGTAAACCACAGTTTTACATAATGTTGTATAGCATCTGAAAAACAGTTATCAGAAAAATAGTTCAAGTTTCATTGACCACGAGATTTTACAAGTACAACTCCAAGTTGCGAAACATTTGCATAATCTATGAGCACCTGAATACTAGCAATGACCAGAGATAGAATCCACTACACTCTCCTTACCTCATAAAATGTTATACACTTGTTCGAGTGTATCTAATGTTCAAAGTAAATACACCACAGTTAATAATGTAGGGTGAGGTTGTCAACCTAACGGATTCGTTCATCTAAATTGTGCTTACACTGATGGTATTAAAAGTATTCAAGCTAGAGGCTTTGTGAGAAAACTCAATATGCATATATAGTACTCGTATCAATACAAAAAGCATTTGATAATGTATGTATAACAGCGTGTATTCTCATCCCTGAAAACATGTAAAAAGCGAGACTGTAGACTCACCTCTGAATAAGCTTGGATTGAAAAGTGGACAATTAACTTGTACGGATTCTAGTCGAGTAATGCAACCTAAGTATACGTATTTAGGTTGGTCAATAAATATGTCCTAAACAAATGTGGTTTCATAGTATAAGTTGTCTTATTGCTCGACTCGACGCATTTCAAAGTAAAAGTCAACATACAGTCAACTAGATCATGCAAGTCAAACGAAGTCAACCAAAAGTCAAACTTGGTCAAAGTAGTCAACTAAGGTCAACATCAGTAGGTTCATGTAAAATGTTGGTCAACATGTCCAACCTAAATCAAACAACACATTTTGGATCATAACATGTCAATTTCACAATTTCAGTTTATCGTTGTGCACAAAATTCATGTACATGTAGCAAACTTAGCATTTTATCTCATAGTACAAAATTAATGCAAACATGGAAAACTCCAAATCATAAGTATACTCAAAATCGATTCAAAAAAGTCTAGCCAGGGTCTCATACGATGATTAAAAGTCAGGAATCATAAGGGATACATTAATGGTTTGCCAAGTCAGTTTCTGACCGCGCACTAATTTCGTTTTGGCTATAACCGGAGATACGGACATGAAATTGATACAATACCAGTGGCCATCGTTCAAGGACAAGTCAAAATAATACATATCAAAATTGGAGCAATTTTTGTTTAGCCAATTTGTACAGTTTATTCGTGCAAGTTGAATGTTCAGTTTTCAGCTCAATTCAGAAGTTACACAAACTATGGCACTAGTGTGCCCAATGCATAAAGTTTTGGAGGTTTCAAAAAACTGAGCATATACCACATAACATACAAAGATTCATATTCCATAAGCATACATTCTAATTCAATAAACACAAGCCACAGAGTATAAAACAGAGAGCAAGTTGCTGATTCGATCCTCGTTTAGCTAGGCACGTTCGCACGCAATTATCCGAAGATCCAGATACAATTAGAATATGATATCTACATGAAAAGTGAATTACTTTTTGTGTAAATTTCAAATATGAAAATCTTTAAATCCAGAAGCTAACACATTTTATCATACAAGGCTGTTTTCATGCAAGTGCTGTCAAAATCCACATTTTCATTCGTTTTAGCATATCTCAAGTTATACATAAGTAAATGACATGATATCCTAGTGTAACCTGAGTGTTTTTAAATTACCTATCCAATGGTATTAATTTCACAATCCAATTCGTGGTCTATCAAACCCAGATTTCTGATCAATCACAAAAAACACAACGTTAATTTCAAATGGCCATAACTTGATCATCCGGAAACGAAATCAAGCGAATCCAAAGCCTAAAAGCAATAGTTTTTTGCAAGGAATCTAATTATAACATAATATCATGCAATTTAAAAATTAAAATTACAGTACACATCAAATACAATTTCGGTTTTCGCATAAAACAATCAAAACGAGCAATTTATCGCATCTAGTATTCATCAAACATCAAGACTTGAGCAATAGACAACCTAATCCATGAAACCTTAACAAAAATATGATTTTAAAGATTATGGTTTATGTAAATATACCTTTGATCAACAAATCGTTTATACCATCGCGTAGAGAACGATGTGAATTACAAACTTCGTGTAGAACGTTTAATTGATTGAGCAAGATTTTTGAGGGTTGTGTGAGGGTTGTTGGTCGTCGATCAAGATGGGAGGGAGAGGGAGAAATGGCTGCAATTTTTAGGGAAGAGGTTTATATGAGTGTTAAGTTTAGGTTTAGTCTTAAATAGTTAGGGCCTAACACTAATTAGCATGGATTATACACTAGTGGCCCAATTTAGCAAGTAAAGGGGTGGGGAGTGGGCCATTCGGCTGATTGGGACCCAGGTGACTCAGGCTCGTGTTTTTGCAAAAGCGTCTTATCGTGGTCCGTTTCAAGTGCCGTTTAGACGTACCGAAGGCCCGGAACGCTAAATCGATCGTTAAAAAGCAACCAAACGTTTAATTTATTAAAAACCCAATAAATTAAATATTTTTTAATAAGTTAACAATTATTAAAATAATTATTAAAATAAACCCGAGCGTTTCGTTGCTCAAAAAGCAGTTATCAAAACCGTATTGTTTATATCGTATTTCTTTATCTGAAATATTTATTCGAATTAATATTAACCCATATTAATTATTGTAACCCTCCAAGGATTAAGTACGTATTTAATGCACATAACTACATAAAAGTCAAGTAATCGTCATTAAATTAATTAACAGAAAGTTAACGGAAGTGACGGAAAAAGCAGGGTTGTTACAGTACTAATTTGAGGATTTTATGAACTGAAACCCTAGTGGTTTTTAAGTTCAATTTCATGCATTTTTGATGTGTTTTACTTCATATTTGCTGTTGTTATATGTTAAACGGATACCATACTTGCTATTGTGATATGAATCGAGCACTATAACACGCAAATATGAGTTTTTGTGAATTTGAAAAAGGCATTTAATGCTGTTTGTTCAGACATTGCGTGAGTGACCTTCACTCGCACGCTTGAGACATGACTCGAACAAGTCAGTGCACGGTTGAGGTTCAACCGTATAGCACTTGAGCTCACTCGTATGACCTAAGTTAGTGCTCATTTTGTTGCTCAATCGTATAATTGAGCTGACACGTGTGATAAACCACACGAGTCACCGCATGGTTGACCCTCACTAGTTCGAGTAATAACTCGACTGTGTACATTTTCTGAACTGTATATCTTTACTAAAATGTGTCAACAATGACACGAGTGACCTTGTGAACCACATGACTGACCTCTCAGTTGCACGTGTGAGTTTGTCACTCGCACGGTTTGCCCTGTTTATGCATCAATGGCACTTTGTTTCAATTGTTGTGATGTTTTATCATTCTGGTTTCAGTTTCTAACTTGTGTTTAATTTCAGACTGTTAAGATTCGAAAGATGTCAGACATTCAAGAGAATATTCTACTTAACAACCCAGAAAACCAGGGAGAGCAAGTACCTGATCCACCAGTTGTATAACCTGTTGTTCAACTCAAAGTAGTTGATTTATCTGCCATACTAGAGATAGGCAAACAAAACAACCAGGGTCGCTCTTTACAACACTAATCTGGAGAAGGGAAGTAATTTTGAAGGGATTATCAGGTTTTTCGAGAGATCAAGGATCCACACAGCCATCTCTACACCATGTACAGCTTATTACAGCTATTAAAGAGAATTTTGGAAGAATGTGAGATTTGATACATCTGATAGTGAAGCAAAGCTGATCAGTACTATTCAATGGAATGAAGTTATTGTCTCTAAGTCTGTGATTAGAAGAACTCTAGGGTTTAATGATGAGAACTGTTCTCTGATGTCACTGAATAAGGATAGGATCCACGGTTACTTCAAGATGTGGGTATTCGGGTGATTTGATCGGTAATTCTGAGCTTGTGAAGACACTACTACCACCACAGTATCCTTATTTGGCACATGTTCTAATGCACTGCCTTGGAGGTAGAAAAGCTGGTTTTGATAAACTTAACGAGAGAATGCAAAACATGTTTGTTGCATTAGTTTTGAAAGCTCCTTATGATTTCTCAGGATTTGGTTTTCATTATTTCAAAGCTAACCACTTCAGCATGACTCAAAGATATTTAATCTATGCGAGATTTCTTCAGCTGGTCATCAATGATGTAGCCCCCAGTCTACCAAAGATTAAATCTGATATAATTTCGTTGGCACCAATGAACGTTGTGACTTTTAAGAGAATGATGTAGACCAGAAAGGATGAGATTAAACCTGATTTTGATATGGTTTTAGTCTGTCACTTAAAGAAGGCTGATTACATTACAGGTGTTCACCAGGGAACGATTGGAGAAATGAAAACTTAGACTCAGATTATGAGGTGACTGATGAAGAAGAAGAAAAAGATGAAAATTAAAGAAGTGTAGGTGAAACCCAGGGAGTTGATCAGGGTGATGACAACGAGGATGACGATGAGAAAAAGAAGAAAGAGAATGAGAATAAAAAAAGAAGATTCGAGCCGAACAAGCTTCAGCCGAGGAATGGAAAGATATCAACCAATGGTTTGACCATGATGAAAGAATCAGGATGAGTCGGAATGTGGAAAAGATGAGGTTCGACAGGGTTGGTGGAAACGAAAAGTCGAAACTCTGAATCATGTCAATAAGCCAGCACTCGAGCAAAAGTTTGTTAGTTTCTATGAAAAAGGGAAGCGCGCCAAGAAGTATGCAAAGGGAAAGATTTTAAGTTGGGGTTATTTCAAGGAGATCAATTGTTTTGCGATCAAGAGGGAAGGAGTAGTTGATTACATGGTACGTCCAAGTCACTTTAAGACTCTACCTTACTTTGAGATCATGCAACTTGCTAAGCTGAGGATGCTGAACGTTGAAGATAGTGATCTGTCTAGGTGGTTTCAAAGGAAACTCAGGATTGAGTATAAGACAGGAAAATGGGATATCTTCAAGTCTACAGCTGCCAGGTTCTCTATGCACCCGACAAATCTAATTCAAAAGGTAGACCAGTGTGTGTTGTTAAGTTCGGCCCAGGCAAGTATATGAAACAATATCCATCGATGCCAATTCCCCAGGATATTTGCAGAAACTTCAGGCGGTGGTTTTATGATGAATTATCAGAGGAAGCAGTTGTTCTTACTGCAGTTGTGAAGGAAGATGGAAGCATACAGTTTAACAATATTAGGATCTTGGATCCTATATGGCTAAGGAACTTATCGATATTTGATGTGGATGTTCTCCACCGCCATCACATAACATTTAAAGAAGATAAACGAGAAGAAGCAATGAGATATCAGCGGGTGACTGATGTCTACTATGCCTACCTTACCAGAGAAAGTGACGCTCAAAGCTCAAATAGTATTCAAGCCAGCTGAAACATATGTCAGATATGTGATGACCCGGAGATTTCTGACCAAATTTAAACTTGATCTTTATATGATTTCGACACGATAAGCAAAGTCTGTAATGTTGAGTCTCAACAATTTTGAACTGTTTCATATATTCAATTACCTTTCGACTGTTCTCGGCGATTCACGAACAACTAATTGTAAATAGATATGTGTGTGTGTGTGTGTGTGTGTGTGTGTGTGTATATATATATATATATATATATATATATATATATATATATATATATATATATATATATATATATATATATATATATATATATATATATATAATAATTGGAAGTATAAATTGAAATAATAATGTTGTTGTTATGAAATATGATATTATAATAATTGTTATTTAAAAACATATCTATATATAAATAAAAGTATATTAAAAATAAATATTAAACAACTGTAATACTCGTTTGATGTTTTGATCAATACTAAGTAAGTTAAAATCAAACTTAAATTATTTTTAAATAAACGGTGATAAAAAAATGAATTTTATAAATTATAGACTTAGTAAAAATGTATTTAGGAGCTATTTATTAAATTTTAAACCTTTTTATATTTTACTTGGGGTTGGGAGTGAATAATTAATGTAATTTTTATTTAATAGTTAAAAATCGAATTTTATACCATAATGACCGAAATAAATAAATATAATTACCGTAAAAATTTAGGATTTTTCTGAACACTTTTATCTACCACTGAGTAACAACGGAGTACGATATACCAATGCAGGAAAAACCGTCGGCATAAATTGACAAGATTATGGCTGCTAATTTAATCCTCACCTGTTTCTTGATTATTATTAAATTATTATTATTAATTACTATTATTAATTATTATAAAGTTGTTACCTGTCAATTTTGTTAGATATATATATACTAATATATATAGTACGGAGTATATGGAGAATATATAGAAGATAGGCAAATCCAAATTTCATAACTGTAGATGATTGAATTTGATGACTACTGTTTTTGTTATTTAATCATAATTTAAGCAATATAAAAGATTTATATTACACTTTCAGTTTCATATCATTTCATTCACTATTCCATTTCAATCCATATCTGACATTACTATTCGAACACTGTATATGCACGATTCGATTCACTAATATCAACTACTATTATTTTATTATATTGAATTAATAGAATTACTACATTATATATATATATATATATATATATATATATATATATATATATATATATATATATATATATATATATATATATATATATATATATATATATACATCTATGTTTATGATACACAATATCACACAATCACTTCTAAGTTTACTACTACCATCTAATATTTCAATCTCTTTTCTTGTTAAGAAAATCACCCACATCCACCCTCATTATTTTCATTCATCAATGAGAACAACATCGTCATCACCATTCTTGTTGCGACTATTATTTAAGAATCAACAAATCATCATTTTATGTTCGTAATTTACCTCCGGTTGTTGTTGCTATTTTATCTTGTTCCTACCTTGGTTATTCGATACACAAACAACCATCAAACTTTCTTAAATCAATCACCACACCCTAACAATTACCATGTCAACCACCAACCACCCGCCATTCAAAACAAACACCAACAACAACCATCAACCCTATCACTACACCATCTCCATATCTTTATTCTCTTTTTCCCCAAGTTATACTTTTATATATATATATATATATATATATATATATATATATATATATATATATATATATATATATATATATATATATACTAGTACGAGGCATATGGCTTGGAAACATACAAACGAACACCACTAATATGAATTGTTGTTGCTGCTGTTTTGCCACCCCTTCAAACCGTTATACACTGCTTCTGCTTCTGTATTTTCTGTTACAACGAAAATAAGTGATGAAAACGATGAGAAGGATGATGGTAATGATACAGTTCCTGCCACTGCAACTATCTTGTATCTATTCAAATCAAATAAACCGCACCATGAATTAAGATAACTACTGTATTTGTGAGTGTTTTTCTTTTTAGCCGACATTACCAAATGGATAATATCCCAGTTGCCAACTTTTTGCTAGTGGGTTACATGATTGAATGTTAATATAATAAAGAAACATGTAAATATCTTAAACAAATGGTAAAGTAATCGGCCCCTTAACTAGACCCGATCCATTATTATATTACGCGATATTTTTGCTGGATCACGGTGATGAGAGTTGATAGATGTTTATGGTAATGATGATAATACACGAGTTATTAATGATGAGAGTTATAGGAAAAAGATGAATGATGGGGGTGATCCGTTATTATCGAAGATAGTGATGTTTATGTACATAAAATGATAACAGTTAGATAATTATAATGTAAGAGAATGATAGTAACACGATGCAGATTTGATTATGTAATATCATGGCAGCAAGTTTATCATGATGATGAAATGAGATTATGATGATAATTATGACGATGATGGTGATAATTATATAATAATTATAATGATCGTGAACATGAATAGGTAATTAAATAGTGATGATCATGAGTAAGATGATGACGTTGTATGTTAATGATAATCGTTGATGCTGAAACAAGCATAGATGATGATGATATGAAGAAATTAAATGGGTTTACTTTTGGAAGAAGAAGAAGTTGTTAAAATCCAGTATATATATTTTAGGAAGGACTAATTTCAAAAAAGCAGGATTGGAAGAATGGTTTAGAGTTGTATTTGTTTAAAAGAAGGTCATGGGTTCGAACCCAGGCCACCACAGTATTTTTTTTACAAAAGAAAACTGTTGGGCTGAGATCCAAGTGTCTGTTGGGCCGAATTAAGTATGGGCTCATTTTGTTAAATGGGTTTTAAAGAAGCTGTAAACGTGGGTTAAATAAAATAAGCTGAGAATAAGATTAGAAAAATGGAAATATAGGGACGGTTAGTGGTGTTTGTGTGGAACAAGAGGTCAAGGGTTCGAGCCTGGTCTGACGCATTTTTTTTGAAAAGGCTTGGAGGTAGTTTACTCATTTTAATTATTATTATTATTATTATTATTATTATTATTATTATTATTATTATTATTATTATTATTATTATTATTATTATTATTATTATTATGTTTAAAATAAGTATTATTATCACTAATATCAATATTATTATCATTATCATTATTAATTTTACTACTAATATCACTATTATTGTTATTATTAATATTACTAACTATAACTTTAATTTTAAATGTATTATGTATATAAAATATAACTATATAAATGATAACCATTTTTAAACATATATATACAAATTAAATATAATATATATAAGGTTATAATATATGAAATTGCTCAATTACGAATATATGTATTAAATAAATATACAAATGATATAGGTTCGTGAATCCAAGGCCAACCCTGCATTGTTCAGTTTTGTAATATGTATTTTTACTACAAAATACAGTATGGTGAGTTCATTTGCTCCCTTTTACTCTTTACATTTTTGGGACTGAGAATACATGCATTACTTTTACAACTGTTTTATTAAATGCTTTTGAAATACATTTTGAACTGCGAATACATGAAATGCTTTTATAAATGTTTGACGAGATAGACACAAGCAAAAAATTCCTCGAATGAATTATGTGGACGTGATAATCGCCACCATTGAATTATGTGGACGTGATAATTGCCACAATTGATATGAATATTTTTCCCCTGATTATTATTGCTTGGTAACCTAAGAATTAGGGAACATCACTAATTTTGAGAATTAGTGCATGCCTAATTGACGCGAATCCTAAAGGTAGCTACTGGGTTTAACACCCCCACCCAGAATGTTCACTAGACGGAAGAGCTAGTGGGCGTGGTGTTTAGTACTTCGAAGTTTATATGATTATTATACAGACGGGATGTTCTGTTTTGGGGATATTATTTATGTGCATTATATGTTAAGGTCGGTTACCAAGCCAAGCTATGAAAGCAATGAAAAGTGAATGTTATGTATATAGAGAATGATTTTATACACAGGTTATGTGTATGTTATATTTGTGCACGAGATATGTGTACGGTTACTAAGATTTATGAAAAAGGATTTCGTACACGAGAAATGTGTACTGTATTTAAAAGATATCGCATGTACATTACAGGTGGGTATAGGATTCGGGCCCATTTGTACCATGCAGCATTTAAATCTTGTGGTCTATCAAAATGATGAATTTTATTGTTTTATGATAAACTTATGAACTCACTAACCTTTTGGTTGACACTTGAAAGCATGTTTATTCTCAGGTATGAAAGAAATCATTCGCTGTACATTTACTCATTTTAAAAGACATCATTTGGAGTCGATCATCGCAATGGGACCAGATGTTGGTGACTTCGTCCAGATGGATTAGGACGGGGCATGACATGATATTGTGTTGCTTGTATGTGTTTGTTTGTTTATTTGTTTGTGAGAGAGAGAATCTAGGCATGTAACTATGTTAAACTATTGTTACTTTTGAACTTTTATGTTTTATGAACGTTTACTATTTGTAATAGATGTTCTAGGTCCTAGGGGGAGTTGTTAGTACATTTGCATGAGTCCCTAGACATCGACCGTATGTTTATGAATAGTACTTCAGTTATTGGGTTACCATGATCACTCATTATTATCCTATCTATGTTTACATACGTATACAGGTACTGCAGGAACAAGATATGGAAGTTTGACCTAATTAGACTCAATCAGACGTACGAGTGAAGCCTCACTCATAAGGATGACAAGCTCATACGCACAGTTGTGCTGAGCTGAGTCCTAAACCTAATTTGATGATACACACACTAGTGAGTGATCAACCGTACGCTTGAGTCTGCTCATTCGTACGAGTGAGTAAGTGACTCGTACAATTGACTTATAAGTTGAGGTATATATATGTTTATGTTCTTCATTTTAGGTTAAGCCTCTCATTTGTTTCACTCAGATCTGGTAATCCTAGCTGATTCTCTCTTGGTGTTTCAAGTCCAAATCCTTGCAAAAGGTGAATAATAGCTCTAGGTGTTGATCTAATCACACAAATCTTGTTGTGGTTTGACTAAATCAATCTCGAAAAGAATCTCATATTCACTAGAGGGTTTGATACACTAATTCTGCCCTTGTGTGTTAAATCTGTTGAATTTGAAGATTCAAATCATGTTTTATCAACTTTCAGAGAGTTTTGCTCGTTAGTCCGTTTTAGGGTAATCTTGAGAATTTTAGCCCAATCAGAAACCGAAAATTACTCGTCACCAAATGCTACTCAATTTGGTGGGGCGTATCTATGAGTTAAGTTGTGTGTTTAGTGAAGTGACATTAGTTTCTAAATCATGCGTTATACATAATTACAATGTGAGTGAAATAATATGCCTTACAACTATATATAACATGCTAAGTCATGCGTACATAAAAATAATAATATGATACAAAATCAAAACTTTCGAAAAGAATATTAAAATGAGTAAATATCATTTTCGGCATCTAGACGACCTTGAATGGCAAAACAATTTCAGAGAGTCTTACTCTTTGGGCTATTTTATGGTGATCTTGAGAATTTCAGCCCAATATAAAATCAAAAATTACTCGTCGCCAAATGCTACTCCATTTGGCGGCGCATATCTATGATTTAAGTTGTGTGTTTAGTGAAGTGACATTAGATTCAAAATTATATCGGTTATACATAATTACAATTTGAGTGAAATAATTGGCCATAAAACTATATATAGCATGCTAAGTCATGCGTACACAAAAATATTATGATACAAGTTCAAACTTTCGAAAAGAACATTAAAATGAGTAAAATATCATTTTGGCATATAGACAACCTTGAATGTTAAGACACTTTCAGAAAGTCTTGCTCGTTGGGTCGTTTTAGGGAGATCTTGAGAATTTCAACCCAATCTGAAAACATAAATTACTCGTCGCCAAATGCTACTCCATTTGGCGGTGGATATCTATGATTTAAATTGACATTAGATTCAAATTTATATGTGTTATACATAATTACAATGTGAGTGAAATAATAGGCCTTAAAATATATATACCATGCTAAGTCATGCGAACATAAAAATAATAATATGATACGAATTTAAAATTTTCGAAAAGAACATTAAAATGAGTAAAATATCATTTTCGGACCTTAAATGACAAGACACTTTCAGAGAGTCTTGCTCAATTGGTCGTTTTATGGAGTAGCATTTGGCGGCGCATATCTATGAGTTAAATTGTGTCTTTAGGGAAGTGACTTTAGATTTAAAATTATACGTGTTATATATAATTACAATGTGAGTCAGATAATAGGCCTTAAAACAATATATACCATGCTAAGTCATTCGTTCACAAAAATAATAATAATAATAATAATAATAATAATAATAATAATAATAATAATAATAATAATAATAATAATAATAATAATAATAATAATAATAATAATAATAATAATAATAATAATAATGATAATAATAATAATAATATGATACAAATTCAAAACATTCAAGAAGTACATTAAAATGAGTAAAATATCATTTTCGGCATATAGACGAACTTGAATTGCAAAACACTTTCAGAGAGTTTTGCTCGTTACGTCGTTTTAGGGTGATTTTAAGTATTTCAGACCAATCTGAAACCGAAAATTACTCGCCGCCATGCTACTCCATTTGGCAGCGCATATCTATGAGTTAAATTGTGTGTTTAGTGAAGTGACATTAGATTCAAAATTATGTGTTATACATAACTACAATGTGAGTGAAATGATACGTCTTAAAACGGTATATATATATACCATGATAGATCTTGCGAACACAAAAATAATAATATGATACAAATTAAAACATTTGAAAAGAACATTAAAATAAGTAAAATATCATTTTCGTCATCTGGATGACCTTGAATGGCAAGACACATTTAGAGAGTCTTGCTCGGTGGGCCGTGTTATGTGATGACCCTGAAATTTCCGACCAAATTTAAACTTGATCTTTATATGATTTCGACACGATAAGCAAAAGTCTATAATGTTGAGTCACAAATATTTTGGAACTGTTTCATATATTCAATTACCCTTGACTGTGCTCGACGATTCACGAACCATTGTTTGTAAATAAATATGTATATATATATATATATATATATATATATATATATAAATATATATATATATATATATATAAAGTGTTATAATTACTAATATTATTATTATCATTAAAAATATTAGTATTCCTATTATAATCATAATTATTATAAATTTTACAGCTATTATTATCAATATCATTAATAATAATAATATTATTATTATTACTATTATATTATTATAAATTTTTGTTAATATTAATATTAGAAAGTATTATAGATATAATTATTTATTAATTGGTTGTTATATATAAATACAATACATATATACAATATATATAAATACTAATAAATATAAATATATACAGTTATATATATATGCAGTTATATACAGATATATATATTAGGAAATTAGGAAATCAGTATTATTTTATTTGGATTGTTATTATTTATATAATTATTAATTATTAATAAAATTCATAAAGAATCGTATAACTTGACTCAGGATTAACAATTTGTTTCCTATCGTTTTCCATACTGCAACTAATTGATTCCAATCGTACAATCAAGGATTTAAACACGAGAACCCAACAAATTCAGTTACCAATCAAGATCATCTTTTTATTATTTTATCTTTTCTTTCTGTACTCGTTCTTGTTTGAGAATAAAATGTCGACACCACACAATCTATATCAATCGATTCTCATTATTTGTATCCTTGATATAGTGTTAAGTATCACTGAAAATCGAGTTGAAAAGAAAACCCAAAAATAATTGAAGAACAATTCATCTCTTATCTCTCCTATATCTATGAAGAATGAAAACCCACTACAACCGTTTAACCACCTTCATCACCATCATTAAACTAATGGATCGCCACCATCTAAGACCCGACTGCTACCACCTTCACTTCTCTGCATCACTAATCATTCGGCCACTACCTTCACCATCAAACCGGAACACCATCAACTAAACATCGAACACCTAGTACGTTACAAGTCCTCTTCTATTTCTAAATCGTTAATCTAACATCCCAATAAAACCACAATCTACAATTTTGATCGATGGTAAGATACTGTCCTTTATTACTCAGCTGTTTTATACTTCTGTTTCGTATTCGTTTTAAACCTTCCATCATCGAACCCATTTCATCACCTTCATCTTAACTATCATCGAATACCACAACTATCGACACCTTCCATCACCATAGCATCATCTGTTATCACCTTTTAACCACCATCTTCACGATCAAAGGCAACCACCACCATCTCCTCCACTTCAAACCACCTCCTTTTTATAATATATTTTTTCCCCTTCTTTATCCTGATTCGATCCCAGCCAACCGGCTACTATGGTTGTATCTTCTGTTTCACTACTGCTATACTTTTGTTTAAACCACCTGATGAACTCTTGTTCCTGTTTTGTTACCATAAAACCAACCCATGAACGATCAACAATAAAAGTTGCTGCACAACCGTAAATTTCTGTTTTCTTTTGTTTCGCCACCTTTCCTTTTGCTTTTATATTCCAAAACCACTTGCCAAAAATCGAATATGGCTGTGTGTTATGGCCGACAACTCCAAAAGAACATCCCCACTTTATTTCAAAAAGGAGCATTATAATGATAAAGATAAATATGGATGGATGATGACACGATAATAATGGGGACTGATAGATTAAAGAATGATTACAGTGTTTCTTTTCTTCTTTATTGATTGGTGATTACCGCTGTAAAAGTGTTGTTACATTCCTGTTACCAAAGCCAAACCGAACCCCACACGTACTCAATCATCAAGCAAACCGAACCCCACATCACTACTTGATATTTTTTTGAGGCATAATATAGTGAGGACAATATAAGATATACTCCGTAATTAAAAGTTGCCGAGAATCTGATAAAGAAAATTAAGATATACTCCGTAATTGAAAGTTATACATGTGGGACAATATAAAGATTATGGTGGAAATAATGGCATGTTACTAATTGCTACTTGAAATTCTTTTTCGGTACTGGAGTGCTGGATGTAGAACCAATTGGCCAACTAGTTACTTAACGTGTTTCTAAACCAACCGGGTTATATTTTTTTTTCTTATTTGCTTAATGTATTCGGCCGAGGACTAAGAAAGGTGATGGGCCGATGTAACTCTAGGCCATGATGCTAGTGACAAGTTCAAACATTTACAAATGATAGATTAGTGGCCAACATGTATGATCAATATGGGTGACAAGAGATAAAGTTATATTTCTTTATGTTACATGAATTGATGTTGGGTGATTGATAATTTTATAGTTGATAATGATACGTACGAAGATAATATTACATAATGATGAATGAAGATGCATGATGATGTTAAGGATACATGATAGTCTAAGAATAGGATTTGATGATGTTTATGATAATAGTCGGTTTGGTTTTTGAAGAAAGTAAAGAAGGAAATGGAAAATGAGTTAATACGGGTTATATAGTTTAGACTGTGGAATTAAAGCAGGAAAAACGGATTGGTTCAGGTGATTTAGGGAGTTGTTGGGTTAGCGGGAGGTCGCGGGTTCAGACCCGGGCTTGGGCATTTTCTTTAAGGGCTACTCCTTTGAGGTAGTTATTACTAATACTCTTATTATTATTATTTCATTATTATTATCATTAAGTATTAGGAGCATTATTAATATTATTATAATTAACTTAGGTATTATGATTATGATTATTATTATTATTATTATTATTATTATTATTTTGACGACAATACAAATTATTATTATTTTCATTAACATTAGTACTAGTATCATTTTTATTATTATTAGTATTACTAGTATTATTAACATAAATATCATTATTAACAATATCATTTTTATTATTAGTATTATCATTTTTTAATAAAGTTATTATTATTATTATTATTATTAGTAAATCATTATTTTCAAAACTATCATTTTAACAAATAAATATTTTGTATATAAAAAAATATACTTATTACATATACTATAACTATATTCATATTACATATACATTATATATTAAACCTAATAACATTGTTTACGTAAATATTTAAATATAACAAATTTTTTGATTTAACAACATAATACTAATTATATAGATATATATGTATTAGTATAACTATATGTATAAATATTAAAATATAAAATAAATATATATAACCTTCAAAATAACAAATATATTACTAAATTAAATAAGTAATATACATAAACTAGTTTGATTATTATTACATGATAATTATATGTGTTAATATATATAAATGATATAGGTTCGTGAATCCGAGACCAACCTTACACTTGTTCAATAACGTCGTATGTATTTTTACTACAAAATACAGTATGGTGAGTTTCATTTGCTCCCTTTTTAAATGCTTTTACAATATATATATTTTTGGGACTGAGAATACATGCGCTTCTATAAATTCTTTACAAAATAGACACAAGTAATCGAAACTACATTCTATGGTTGAATTGTTATACCGGATATCGCCCTTGTTGAACTTGGTAACCTAAGAATTGGTGTTTATTATAATTGCCACCAATAGACGTGAATCCTAAAGATAGATCTATGGGCCATTGACAAGCCCCAGTCAGAGAATTTGAACTGCTTTAGTACTTCGATTATATGTTTGGTGATATTCTAGATGCATTTTGTTAATGTCGGTTACCAGGTGTTCAATCCATATGAATGATTTTTAAACACTTGCGAGTGTATGATTATTGAATAAAGGAAATCTTGTGGTCTATTAAAATTATGAAAATGATTGTTTATGATAAACTAATGAACTCACCAACCTTTTGGTTGACACTTGAAAGCATGTTTATTCTCAGGTATGAAAAAAATCTTCCGCTGTGCATTTGCACATATTAGAGATATTACTTGGAGTCATTCATGACATATTTCAAAAGGCGTTGCATTCGAGTCGTTGAGTTCATCAAGATTATTATTAAGTCAATTATAGTTGAATATATTATTAAATGGTATGCATGCCGTCAACTTTCGATGAAATGAAAGATTGTCTTTTCAAAAACGAATGCAATGTTTGTAAAATGTATTATATAGAGGTCAAGTACCTCGCGATGTAACCAAGTGTAATGTATTCTTCCAGATGGATTAGGACGGGTCGCTTCATGTTAGAGTGATCTTGAGATTTTCAGCCCAATCTGAAACCAAAAATTACATGTCGCCAAATGCTATTTATTTGGCGGCACATTTCTTTGAGTTAAATTGTGTGTCTAGTGAAGTGACATTAGATTCAAAATTATATGTTTTATACATAATTACAATGTGAGAGAAATAATAGACCCTAAAACTATATATATCACGTTAAGTCATGCGTACAAAAAAATAATAATATGATACGAATTCAAAACTTTCGAAAAAACATTAAAATGAGTAAAGTATCATTTCGACATCTAGAATACGTTGAATGGCAAAACGCTTTCTGATAGTCTTTATCGTTAGGTCGTTTTAGGGTGATTTTGAGAAGTTAAGCCCAATCTGAAATAGTAAATTACTCGCCGCCAAATGCTACTCCATTTGGCGGTGCATATCTATGAGTTAAGTTGTGTGTTAGTGAAGTGTATTTAGATTCAAATTTTTATGTGTTATACATAATTACAATCTGAATGAAATAATAGGATATATAACTATATATACCATGCTAAATCATGCGTACACAAAAATAATAATATGATATAAATTCAAAACTTTCAACTTTAAAATGAGTAAAATATCATTTTTGGCATCTAAACGACCTTGAATGACAAGACACTTTCAGAGAGTCTCACTCGTTAGGCCATTTTAGGGTAATGTTGAGAATTTCAGCCCAATCTGAGACTAAAAATTACTCGCCGACAAATGCTACTCCATTTGGCGGTGCATATCTATGAGTTAAGTTGTGTGTTAGTGAAGTGTATTTAGATTCAAATTTATATGTGTTATACATAACAACAATGTGAGTGAAATAATAGGATTTAAAACTATATATACCATGCTAAATCATGCGTACACAAAAAGAATAATATGATACAAATTCAAAACTTTCAACTTTAAATGTGTAAAATATCATTTTCAGCATCTAGAGGACCTTGAACGACAAGACACTTTCAGAGAGTCTCGCTCGTTAGGCCGTTTTAAGGTAATGTTGGGAATTTCAGCCCAATCTGAGACTGAAAATTACTCTCCGCCAAATTCTACTCCATTTGGCGGTGCATATCTATGAGTTGTGTGTTTAATGAAGTGACATTAGATTCACAATGGTTTGTGATATACATAATTACAATGTGAGTGAAATAATACGCCTTAAAACTATATATACCATGCTAAGTCATGCGTACACAAAAATAATAATATGATACAAAATCAAAACTTTCGAAAAGAACATCAAAATGAGTAAAAAAAATATCATTTTTGGCATATAGACGACCTTGAATGGAAAGACACTTTCAGAGAGTCTTGCTTGTTGGGCCGTCTTAGAGAGATCTTGAGAATTTCAGCCCACTTTGAAAACGTAAATTACTCGCCACCAATTACTACTCCATTGGGATGCGCATATCTATGTGTTAATTTGTTTGTTTAGTGAAGTAGCATTAGATTCAAATTTAAATGTGTTATACATAATTACAATGTGAGTGATGCCTTAAAACTATATATACCATGCTAAGTCATGCTTACACAAAAATAATAATATGATACAAATTTAAAACTTTCGAAAAAACATTAAATTAAGTAAAATATCATTTTCGGCTGGGCCGTTTTATGGTGATCTTGAGAATTTTAGACCAATCTTAAACCGAAAATTACTCGTCGCCAAATGCTACTCCATTTGGCGGCGCTTATCTATGAGTTAAATTGTATGTTTAGTGAAGTCACATTAGATTCAAAATTATATGTGTTACACATAATTAGAATGTGAGTGAAATAATAGGCCTTAAAACTATATATACCATGTTAAGTCATTCGTACAAGGAATTCATAATATGATACAAATTCAAAACTTTCGAAAAGAACATTAAAATGAGTAAAATATCATTTTCGGCATCTAAACGACTTTTAATGACAAGACAATTTCAGAGAGACTTGCTCGTTCGGCCATTTTAGGGTGATCTTGAGAATTCAACCCAATCTTAAACTGAAAGTTACTCACCTCCAAATGCTACTCCATGTGACGGTGCATATCTATGAGTTAAATTGTGTATTTAGTGAAGTGACATTAGATTCAAAATTATATGTGTTATACATAATGACATGTGAGTGAAATAATAGCCCTTACAATTATACATACCATGTTGAGTCATTCGTACATAAAAATAATTAAATGATACAAATTCAGAACTTTCGAAAAAAACATTAAAATGAGTAAAATATCATTTTTGACATCTAGACGACCTAGAATGGTAAGACACTTTAGAGAGTCTTTCTCGTTGAGCCGTTTTAAGGTGATCTTGAGAATTTCAGCCCAATCTGAAACCTAAAATTACTCGCCAAATGCTACTCTATTTGATGGCGCATATTTGTGAGTTAAATTATGTGTTTAGTGAAGTAATATTAGATTCATAAATATATGTGTTACACATAATTACAATGTGAGTGAAAGAATAGTGTAACGACCCGACTTCGTTATTCCAAAAACACGCTAAAAAAAAATTTGAACCAACACATCTGGACGGCGTCCAGCAATGAAGACCAGAACGGCCTCCAGAAGATCTGGACGACGTCCAAATGAACTGCCAGATTCTGCTCCCGGTTTCCAACTTACATGATCGGAAAACCCGCTTCCCGTCACTTTTAAACGAAACCCTTTTTACAACATGTCATAATAATTAAAATTAATAGATTTCCATCATTAAGTCAAGTTGTCACAACACCGGGCCCACAACATCCCGTCTTACAAGTTTCGTTCAAAATACAAGTTTCGACCATAAGAGTTTAAATTCCAAACGACAACTAGAGCATGGTGTTTGGGGTTAAACTACACACATCTTGGTCAAACTTCAAAACTAATCTTCCCAAGAGCGTCCCCTATCCAAAACAAAGCGGGAGGCCTCTAATCCAAACAAACGCCCTTACCCTGTCCATGTCGGAGCCTAAAAAGAGTAAACAACGAGAGGGTAAGCAAAACGCTTAGTGAATGCAATAATTATACACATACATATATAATATACCTACTTGCAAACACTTACTCACATACCGCATACATGCTAGCAATATAATTAGCCTACCATCTCAAGTATGAAGCTAAAATTCTCCAATACCGCAACTAGCATAATCAATAGCATATAATCGACATAATACGAATATGCAACAATACAGCACACAACCATGGTTAACCATAATAGCTTCATGGTGCTACCGACTCTTTGGTTCACACCATACGCATCGGTTATGACGCTACCGGCTCTTTGGTTCACGTCGCAACCCGAGTCATACTCGCTGAAGGGACCCATTCATATACATTATAAATGATTCACAATAGTTGATTACATCGCGAGGTATTTAACCTCTATATGATACATTTTACAAACATTGCATTCGTTTTTAAAAGACAAACTTTCTTTACATCAAAAATTGACAGGCATGCATACCATTTCATAATATCCACTATCCAACTATAATTGACTTAATAATAATCTTGATGAACTCAATGACTCGAATGCAACGTTTTTCGAAATATGCCATTAATGACTCCAAGTAAGATCTCTAAAATGAGCTAATGCACAGCGGAAGATTTCTTGAATACCTGAGAATAAACATGCTTTCAAGTGTCAACCAAAAGGTTGGTGAGTTCATTAGTTTATCATAATCGATCATTTTCATCATTTTAATAGACCACAAGAAGTTTATTTTTCATTTCTCATAAATATCGTGCATGCAAAAATCATTCATATGGATTGAACACCTGGTAACCGAAATTACCAAGATGCATATAAGAATATCCCCTATCGTTCCGGGTCATCCATCGGACATGATAAAACAACATCGAAGTACTAAAGCATCTGCAACCATGGATGGGGTTTGTTAGGCCCAATAGATCTATCTTTAGGATTCGCGTCAATTAGTAGATCGGTTTACTAATTCTTAGGTTACCAAGCAAAAAGGGGCATATTCGGCTTCGATCATTCAACCATAGAATGTAGTTTTAATTACTTGTGTCTATTTCGTCAAACATTTATGAAAGCGCATGTATTCTCAGTTCCAAAAATATATATTGCAAAAGCATTTAAAAAGGGAGCAAATGAAACTTACCATACTGTATTTCGTAGTAAAAATACATATAACATCATTGAACAAGTGCAAGGTTGGCCTTGGATTCACGAACGTATCAATATTGAGATTCAATATTGCAGGAAAGGTACGTAGACGCAACGGAGATGATAAACACTAGATTGACCTCACGAGCATTCCCATGAACCATACTCATCACCTCCATAGCTATAACCCATAATTTCCTTAGCCCTATCCCGCTCATAAAACCCATGTTGCAATAACTCGTGCGTACCCCTTGTAGTAATATTTTATGTTTAATACTAATAATATCGCTCCTAATACTACTAATAATAATAATAATATAATTAATCATAATAATAATAATAATAATAATAATAATAATAATAATAATAATAATAATAATAATAATAATAATAATAGTAATAATAATAATAATAATAATAATAATAATATAGATTGAGAGAGAATGAGATCAAGATGTATATGCAAACTGAATAAACTTCGTGCGTTTTATAGACTTGCACTAATCCTCTCTTCATGCGACTGCATGATGTTTATGAAGGTTTGTCATGCGGTCGCATGACATATTGTTACAGCTCATATTCGCTTATCGCTTTGTGCCGATGGTTTATATAATTAATATTATATATAAATTAATATTTAATCTATATAATTAATTATATAATATATTATATTTATGTGCATAGTTAATTTGTAATTTTTGTTCCAATGTCTCATACTGTGATGAACCGGAAATTTCCGATCAAATTTAAACTTTAATCTTTATATGTTTCCGACACGATAAGAAAAATCCGTAATGTTGAGTCTCGAAAGTTTTGAAATCTATATTCATGTAATCAATTACCCTTGGACCATGCCTGGCGATTCACGAACATTTGTTTATAAATAAATATGATATATGGGTAAAATTATTATATGAATATTATATATATATATATATATATATATATATATATATATATATATATATATATATATATATATATATATACATAATATTAAATATTCTATAGATGTAATTAGATATTATAAATATTATATAATTATTAAATATTACAAAATTGATAATATATAATATCAATATAATTAAATGAAATTACAAGTTAAAATAAAGTTATTGTATTAACACTAATATCATTACTACTTTCATTATTATTAACATTTATATCAATATTATTATTATTATTGATATAGTATAAATATTATTATAAGAATAATTAAAAGTTATAATGTAGTTGTAATGTAAATATTATTAATATTAGTAGTATTAATATTAATATATTAGTTACTTATCAAAAGTAAGGATTATATATATATATATATATATATATATATATATATATATATATATATATAATTAATAAATATAAATACATAAACATATATTGAATATAGATAATCTATATAAATAAATACAAATACAGATACAAAGATATATAAAATACAGATATAAACATAAAGATATAATGATAGAAAGATATATACAGATATATACACGTACAGATATATACGTAAACATAAATACAGAAATTTTGGTATTCTGTTTTCCATCATTTTCCAAAAACTGTAGGAGATTGATCTTTGTTATTTGGTCATACAAATCAAGTTTAATATCTGCAGCAGAAACCAAAATCAGTTGTGGGTCTAAATCAAATTTTAACGTCTTCTTTTTGTTCATTCTTAAGGGAATAACTTCTGTCGACATACTCTTGTTTTAAAACAATCGAGGTACTCGGTGTTTCGGATAACAGCATTCAAATTATTATTACCATTATCAACTATAATCCTCGAACCCTCAACGATAACCAAGCTGCTGCTACACTCCTTTCTTCTATTTTCTTTCGTTGATAAACAAAACCCTCATCATAACCTTTGATCTAGTGCTGCTGGTCATCCACCTACACGATTTTCTGTTTAATTCACTATCTTGTAAATCGATCACCTTCACCAACCTAAACCCAAAACTCACTTAAAATCTCTGCACCTATTTTCTATTTTCTGTTCCAACTATCACCCTCACTGTGAGCTAAACCAAAAAAAAACCATCACATGAATTCGAACCCCACTTGCTATATTTTTTTTTATTTGAAAACCTGCAAATCATCTTCGTTATTTCTGTTTATAAATAAACTGTTACACTGCAATTGCAGCTACTGTACTTCTGTTGTTGCTATTGCGATATCTTTTCCTTCTTTTATTCATGATCGACCCAACCCTCGTTCCACTTTCATGCTAGTGCAAGACTTTCGTCTTCCTTCTGTTTTAAACCTTTGCAAACCCCAACCAACGCCATCATCGTGAACCTTCACCCTTACCGTATATCTCTTCTTCTATTAATCCTTATAACCTAAGAATCCTAACAATCACCTTCGTCTTGATTGTTTTGCAGCTCAATCAAACCGACATCATAACCACCATCACCTGCAACAGTCTCGCTATTACAGCCATAGTTCTTTTCAGTTCGAACGTATCAGACAAACCCTTGTTGCAACTGCTCATTTTTCTAATCTCTCTATTGTAGTCCGTATAGTTGTGAAAGTTTGCTTTGCTTCCTAAACTTTCATAACAGTTTAAATATAAATATGGTGATGATATTATTAAAGACAAATTGAGTGCTCTAGTACCTTTCTATTATGGCCGACTATTGTTAAACAACTACCCCACCCACAATTTCTTAGTGAATAATTAATCACCCACTTGCCTTGTAAAGAGCAATAACTCGGTTGGTTAAGTGGAGGTGGGACACCTCGTTCTTTTTCTATTTTGGAAATTGGATGCTTATTGCATGTTGGGTCAAAACCGTCACCCTTTTGTGGAGATGATAACGGAGTTCTTAATAATGATGAACCCTATAGTTAATAATGACGATAAAGCATGATGAGTGTTACCCGAAGACTTCATGATCTTGTATAATTATGGTGGAGAAGACTTGATGAAGATGACAAGCTACTACGGTGTTAGTTTTTAATCACTATCAATCGCCACTTTTCTTGCAACCGACACCCACTAACTCCCATTTAATAATAAAGTATATAATGATATTATACTATAAATAAAACCATAAAGGCTGCTGTATAAAACGGGCAATGGTATACAGCTGGTATTTCTGTTTTCTATTCGATGACGTCTTCCCACAGAAATCACAAAAAGGATTCCACAAATTTAATTGGGTTTTGCAAGATCACTTAGGCCGTATGTTTATTTTTTCGGAGTTGGGCTGGAATCTAGTATGGTCTGTTGGGCCGGGACTGTTAAAAGTATGTTGGGCCGAGATAATAAGAAATAACGGGTTATAATTAAGATTGGTTGGGTTTAAATCACAAAAATCGTGTTAGCTAGATGGTTAGTGATGTTATGGGTGGACAAGCGGTCGCGGGTTCGATCCCTGCCACTGACTGTTTTGTATATTTTTGAAGCTTGTCTCCTTTTAAAGGTAGTATTATTATCTTGATTATTATTATTGTTATTATTATTATTATTAGTATTATTTATTATCTATGATTGATTGTTATTAAGTAAAATAAGTATTACTGTTACTATTTATTATCATTATTATTATCCTACCATTAGGATTAATACTACAATTAAACTAGTATCATAATTATCATTAGCAATTTTATAGTTATTATAATTATCATTATTATTATTATTATTAAAAATAATTATTTTTGCAAAAACTATCATCTTTACTTTATCATTATTAGTAAAACTAACATTTCTATTAAAATTACTACTATTAGTATCATTATTATTATTATTCTTAATCTAGAAATTCTACAATTATTAATTTTATAAAACTAAAGATTTATATATATATAATATATTTACCACATAAAGTATATAAATATTACATAAAACTATGTTTTAACTAATATTATTGATATAACATTAACTAAATATCAAATAAGTATCATAATGTATTATAATTATTAATAAGATTATATATAAGAATATTGATCTTAATACATAACAAAATATATAAACTTAATTGATTTATATTATCGTGTGTTAATATATATACATGATATAGGTTCGTGAATCCGAGGCCAACCTTACACTTGTTCAATGATGTTATATGTATTTTCACTACAAAATACATTAGGTGAGTTTCATTTGATTCCCTTTTTACTCTTTACATTTTTGAGACTGAGAATACATGCGCTTTTATAAATATTTGACGCAATAGACACAAGTACCTTAACTGCATTCTATGATAGAATTATCTGGGATTGGGGTTGATTATTATGACACGCATTAGCCCCCGGTTTCCGTTAGAGCGTGTGAGCTCCCGAGCCGGGTGGATGGTTTATTATTTACGACATTTTGGCACCGGTTGGCCTATATTTTATAAACATGTGTTCAGCCGTGGGGTGTAAAGACCGGCACAGAGGTTCTATATTTTGAAGGCACATGTATTCAGCCGTGGGGTGAAAGACCGGCACAGATGGTTACTATTATATTTTGAATCCTCACCAGGTGTTCTTCATATGAAAGATATTTTTTTTTGTGCAGTTGGAATGGGACTTCTGCACGTTTTATAATATTTAAAATCTTGTGGTCTATTAAAATGATGAAAATGAAATGATTACTATAAACTAATGAACTCACCAACCTTTTGGTTGACCCTTGAAAGCATGTTTATTCTCAGGTTTGAAAGAAATCTTCCACTGTGCATTAACTCATTTTAAGGATATTACTTGGAGTCATTCATGACATATTTCAAAAGACGTTGCATTTGAGTCGTTGAAGTTATTTAGAGATTATTATTAAGTAAATGATGGATTAGGTCATTTATACTTGGATATTATGAAATGGTATGCATACCTGTCAACTTTCGATGAAATGAAAGTTTGTCTTTTAAAAACGAATGCAATGTTTGTCAAATGTATCATTTAGAGGTCAAGTACCTCGCGATGAAATAAACTATTATGAATCGTTTATAATCGATATGGACTTCGTCTGGATGGATTAGGACGGGGCGTTTCATTTGGTATCAGAGCGGTGGTCGTAGCGAACCAGGTCGACATTAGTGTGTCTAACTAGGAGTTGTTAAGATGTATTAGTGAAGTCTGGACTTCGCCCTAGTAGTTGTTAGGTTATATTAATGAGTCTGGACTTGAACCTGGTCTGCATCTCAAAAGTTTTGCTTATCATTTCTTGTCGAAAATTACCTGCTTATCATTTTTAGTCTAGACACATCTTACTGCATTGATTGTATGAATAGTGTATAGACAAAAATTCATATCTTAGCGTATCTGCTAATCCATATCTTAGCGTATCTGTTACCATAAACTTTGCCTGATATATTTCGTAAATTCCTCCGTAATCTACGAAATCTTTGGTTCTATATATATAGATATTCTATGTAATTAGAATATCATCCGTTATCCGAAAATCATTTCATATCGAAAAATCCTTTATTCAATCGTACGCAATGGAACTCACAACTAGTTCAAGTCCCTCGGATTCCGATATAGAGTCCCACTCCAGCTCCGAAAGCAGCGTCACTAGAATGAATCAATCAATCAGCCATCCCCAATTCATCTGATGGGTTCGTAGTCTACTCAATCATTGGAGACAAGAAGAAGGTGATCCTTTCCATCAACCGAATTTCCCTCTTGGTGATGAACCTGAAGCACTCACCGGCGAACCAATCCGAAACACCATTTCCACCCTCATTACCCGAATATCTCTCCATGATTATATACTATCTCAAATTTAAAACCTTATACATCATCTCGTTCCTACCGACAATCATCCCGGAGTAATAGTAGAAGTCAACGAGCTTCGCACCCGAGTTGTAGCTTTAAAAGTATGGTGTAAAACGTACCAGCTTCAGCAACATCACTGGCACAACAGTACCACCACCAACAGCAACATCCGCATCCCAAACCTCAACATCACAATCTGTCCCATGAACATCAATATCATACGCATCATAGATACCAAGGAGTACCAACAACAATTAACAATGAAGTATTGAACCATAACTTCATTAATATTCTATAAAGAATATGTGGATCCTAATAACTAACGATGAAGTATTGATCCATAACTTCATTAACATTCTGTGAAGAATATGTGGATCCTAATAGTTTTAGAGATTACTTATTCTAGCTCAAATCAAAAATCAAATGAGTCTAATATTATATTGACTCATTAAATCCATGATTACATTTGAAGAAAATATATATGTACATATATTTTCATAAAGAGTGTGACTAAAAATTCTTTCGTACAAACTGTTAATGATGAAAATATTTTAACGGGTAGGTAATACCCGAGGAATATTTAAGATTTCACATTAATAAGTTACACTGTACATTCTTCAAATTTGATTCAACAGTCATTTCTTATCCTACTTACATCCACAGATATATGAATCCGTTCGCCACAGGATAACCATTTCCATTCAAATTTCATATTTGGATTTTGAACTATCAGAATCCAACAAGTGGCATAATGAAGAAAACATTTGACGGAATAAAATTTGTTAGAAACAAACAAATTAACTATGAGAAATTTTGTTAAGAATCCACACTAACAAAATCCTAGCTAACTGTTCCTAGCTAACTGTGGACTAATCAACTGAGGACTACCAACATTGGACAATTAAAATGAATTAAAATATTGATTATAACATATGAAACTAAACAATACTTCAAGTTTGCCACTTAATTTCATCTTAAACCTCATTTGTATCCTGACGATTACAATCTGCGTTCAAACCTTACGTGATTCTTGAAAACACCTCAATCGGGAGGACGAATCAACCGCACTTCATCTACGGAAGAAAAGATTTACGCATATAGTTATGCACCTGAAAAACTCTCAGAACCTGTATAAATGTTTAACACGTATCTGTACTAGCTTCTTTGACATTGTTATTTCCGAAAATAACAACGCAATTTCTTTTCAAATTAGCCAATTTTGTGACAGCTCCAGCAAATCAACTTCAAGTTATTTATTCAAATAAACCCTATTATAAAGATTACCCCTTCATCATCGTTACTGGGGGACCGTTTATATTCCACCACATTAGCATTAAACTTACCAGCAACTTCATTGCTCATTGACTTAAGTCTCTCCGAAGAATCATTATATTTGTTCATTAAAACCTTACCATATACTCATCCATATCTTATAACAAGAATTGCCATACCAAGTATCGGGAAATCAGCAATCAATATTTCAAATCTCACAATGTTTCTACATCAACAGTTATATGTATACATATAACATTTATCTCATAGAATTGTGAACTTTCATTCTGAAATTCTGAAAGCATTCTAGCTTACGAATCAGATCTCTGAGTTCTGAAAAATGAATCGAGTGAAGGAGACTCTGAACAAATTACAAGGACTAAACTTGTACATAAAGAATCCAGATGATTCTATTTCTGATGAAATCTTTAGCAAATGCCTTGTTCCGTAATTTTTCTAAATCATCGTGAATGAATTTCTTCATCACACGTGAATCTAAAATTCTAAGATATTATCGTATCTCTCATTGTAAATATCCTCAATATTTCTGAAGATATCTTCATAAATATTCTCGTCCGATATTAATTATCCCTCTGCGCTATCCGTGTTATCTCATAAAAGGAAACTATTTTGGTTTCTATATTCTATAAATCTTTGAATTTAAAATATGAATGGTTTGAAGTAGTGTTGGAAACTGATGCATGAGTTAGTATAATATAATGACACTTGATCAACGTGATTATGTTACAGTAATTTATGCTGAGTTTCTAATGGAACGTGATGATTCACAGAACATACCGTCATCATGTGCCATTTACATGACTCTTACATTCTACCTAATCTCCAAACATATCGAGAACAAATCTTCTTGATAGTTCTATCTTTCCGGATAATTTGGTAATTTTGCCAAATCAAGATCGTGCCATTTCGATTCCTTTCTGAGTACATTAACTATGTTCATTTCAAAATCCATACGAATTCTGGACCATTATTCGCTTGACTCGTGGACGGGAAGAGAAAACGAAAGTATGAAGCTCCAAAATATAATAAAGAATATAAAGCCCGATAACAACCCCGAAATTTCAAACCGTGTATATCAATGCGTATAGCAATGTAAAGACACGGGAGAATTAAAAACGTTATAATCCCAAGGAAATAATAGAAGTGAATAGATTCTTCTGGCTGCAGATGAAAGAGAAGAATACCAGATATGAAAATTAAGAGTATATCAAGAATCAGTACTGAATGGAGCATATTGATGAATGTTTTAAAGTATGAATTGAGGAGAAAGAATAGAAGGTGTGAGTTGTAAGGAAACGACGGGGGTGGATTTATAGTAAAATATTCGACAGAGCAATCAAAACAGATGATCGCATTTAAAGCGGATCCTAATTCCCTTGATCGCCGAAGAACCAAATCTTATTACGAAGATTTTCTTAAATCCCTTAAATTCCGGAAATCAATCGTGACTACGTCATCGGTTAAAACGATTCTACATTTACTCATTTCACTCTCTTACGATAACTTCACTAATACTCTTCGTATAATCAAATTGTTTTATCTATATTACTCAATGATGATAAAACTCTATTATCACCTCATATTCGTCATGAAAACATTTTTATAGTTAACCATGATGACCTCGATCAAATTTCGGGACGAAATTTCTTTAACGGGTAGGTACTGTGATGACCCGAAAATTTCCGATCAAATTTAAACTTTAATCTTTATATGTTTCCGACACGATAAGAAAAATCCGTAATGTTGAGTCTCGAAAGTTTTGAAATCTATATTCATGTAATCAATTACCCTTGGACCATGCCTGGCGATTCACGAACATTTGTTTGTAAATAAATATGATATATGGGTATAATTATTATATGAATATTATATATATATATATATATACATAATATTAAATATTCTATAGATGTAATTAGATATTATAAATATTATATAATTATTAAATATTACAAAATTGATAATATATAATATCAATATAATTAAATGAAATTACAAGTTAAAATAAAGTTATTGTATTAACACTAATATCATTACTACTTTCATTATTATTAAAATTTATATCAATATTATTATTATTATTGATATAGTATAAATACTATTATAAGAATAATTAAAAGATATAATGTAGTTGTAATGTAAATATTATTAATATTAGTAGTATTAATATTAATATATTAGTTACTTATCAAAAGTAAGGATTATATATATATATATATATATATATATATATATATATATATATATATATATATATATATATATATATATATATATATAATTAATAAATATAAATACATAAACATATATTGAATATAGATAATCTATATAAATAAATACAAATACAGATACAAAGATATATAAAATACAGATATAAAGATAAAGATATAATGATAGAAAGATATATACAGATATATACACATACAGATATATACGTAAACATAAATACAGAAATTTTGGTATTCTGTTTTCCATCGTTTTCCAAAAACTGTAGGAGATTGATCTTTGTTATTTGGTCGTACAAATCAAGTTTAATATCTGCAGCAGAAGCCAAAATCAGTTGCGGGTCTAAATCAAATTTTAACGTCTTCTTTTTGTTCATTCTTAAGGGAATAACTTCTGTCGACATACTCTTGCTTTAAAACAATCGAGGTACTCGGTGTTTCGGATAACAGCATTCAAATTATTATTACCATTATCAATTACAATCCTCGAACCCTCAACGATAACCAAGCTGCTACACTCCTTTCTTCTATTTTCTTTCGTTGATAAACAAAACCCTCATCATAACCTTTAATCTAGTGCTGCTGGTCATCCACCTACACGATTTTCTGTTTAATTCACTATCTTGTAAATCGATCACCTTCACCAACCTAAACCCAAAACTCACTTAAAATCTCTGCACCTATTTTCTATTTTCTGTTCCAACTATCACCCTCACTGTAACGACCCGTCCTTATCCACCTGGATGAAGTCATCAACATTTGGTCCCATTACGATGATCGACTCCAAGTAGTGTCCTTAAAATGAGCTAATGCACAGCGGAAGACTTAATTCGTACCTGAGAATAAACATGCTTAAAAGTGTCAACCAAAAAGGTTGGTGAGTTCATAGGTTTATCATAACAATCATTTCAATATATTAATAGACCACAAGATTTCCGTTTATAAATATATGTACACTCGCAAGTGTATAAATGTATTCTATAAGTTGTAGGCACCCGGTAACAAGCCTTAACGTTCATATTTTACCCTTTGAAGTACACCAGATCAGGTGTGTTTAAAATAACCCCGAAGTACTAAAGCATCCCATAGTCAGGATGGGGTTTGTCAGGCCCAATAGATCTATCTTTAGGATTCGCGCCTACTGTACATAGACAAATAGTTTAATGTTACCAAGCTAAGGGTATATTTCTGGTTTAAACCCACATAGAATTAGTTTTAGTACTTGTGCCTATTTCGTAAAACATTTATAAAACAGCGCATGTATTCTCAGCCCAAAAATATATATAAAAGGGGAGTAATGAAACTCACCATACTGTATTTTGTAGTAAAAATGCATAGAACGACATTGAACAAGTACAGGGTTGGCCTCGGATTCATGAACCTATATCATTTATATGTATATTAACACACATATTTGTAATCGCACAATATATATATATATATATATATATATATATATATATATATATATATATATATATATATATATATATATATATATATATATAAATTTATTAGTTATATCATTTTTATACTAATAATCTATAAGTTTCATATATTCTTTTTATATATTTAAAATAAATGAAAATATTACTTTTGTTATGTTATGTGTATTAAGTATATCTTTGTATATATATATATATATATATATATATATATATATATATATATATATATATATATATATATATATATATATCGTTTGTTTATTAAAATTATAATAAAATTAAAATAATATTAGTAATGATAAAATAATAATAATGATAATAGAGTTAGATATGATAATTGTAATATTAATGATAAAATGATAACTTAATTAAAAATGATTCTTTAAAAATGTAAATTTTTAGTAATAATGAATACTAATAATAACTATAAAAATAATGATTTTACTAATAATAATAATAATGATACTAATATTTATATTTTTAATATTTGTAATAACATAATAATAATAATACCTTAAGAGAATTGATAAGCTAAAAAAATCAACTGTCACTGCCTGGAATTGAACCCACGACCTTTCGTTGAGCAACAATACACTTAACCATCCATGCAAATCACGTTTTTTTTTGTTTTCTGTTATATTCTCATATTTACCACTATATAATCCGTTTATCTATCAATCCCTTTTCTCTTTTGAAAATCATCATCCAACTTACGTTCCCTCAAGAATTTATATCCTTTCCATTTATCTACTTGGGTTTCGGCTCATCAGAGAGTGTACGGCCCAAGTAGTTGATTGTCGAGCCCAACAGACATTTCATGTCATCGGCCCATCTAGCAATTTTAATAGCCCAAGTTTTTATTGCAGTTAATAAAAAAAAGCAGTCGACTGAGTCTTGTATCGAACCCAGGACCACTCCGCCTACAAAGCACACACTAAACCACTCTAATGTGATAACGTTTCTGGTTAATTCACGAAATATATTTCCTATATATCTAACTGTTTCTTTTTCCTTCTCACTAACCAATTCATCATCATATCGTCGAACAGAAACAAGCTGCTTCATCATAATACATCATCATATTAATACAATATCATCATCATCGTATTAAGTAATGGGTGTGTGTGTGGTTCATCGAACAAGAAAAAAAAACAGAAACGTACATAATTGAAATTCATGGCCTAGGTTGTCCTCATTAACATAAGTCAAAAAGCTTATTTGTTGTATTATTAAACAACCGAAAGTAATTAGTTGGTAGCAGTCTTAATCGTTCATAGTTTCTTCCACTACCATAAAATCATCCTTTATCACCTTATATTAAACTCTTCACTGTTTTGGTGTGAATCATTCGAATCACAAGAGAAAGAAAGGACGCAGTAGTAGTAATCAATGAACAAAAATATAATAGTTGTTGTATAGCAGTAGAAACAACTCGTGGTGCAGCTGAAATAGTAACATGGGATAGTTGTAGCAATAATCAATTAAAATTGTTTGGGTTTTCAGATGAAACGGTAACCTGTTGAATGTTTTGGAGTTCTTGGGTCAAGTTTAAATAGTGGCAGCAAGCAATACCTCTGCTGCAGTTGAGCACATGCAGCAAGAAAAGAAAAAGAGGCTGAGTAGTGGCGTTTGATGATCATGGGACAAGAGAGATAGTAAGAAAGTGAAGGTTGTATGTGACGGATAAAGGTGGCGATAGCATGGTTACCCAACAACAAAAATATGAAAAAATGGTGGTTATCCATGGTGGTTGTAGGAGGTGGAAGAGAAGTGACCGACGGTGGAGGATGCCGGTGGTAGATGGTGGTTGAAGATGATGATCGATGATGGTTTAGATGATGGTTTGAGTTGGTGATCAAAAAATAAAAATTGGAACCCGAATATGTAGTGATACTTCCTAGTTTTATGCATATGTATATAGCATATATATATATGATAGGTGCAGTAATAATAATATTGAATATACATGTAGTGAGTCATATATTGAAATAAACGTGCACATATATAAAGTAATAATAAAAAAAATAATAGCAGTCTCTTCCTTGGTTCTTTCTACCGACACTCTAATAGTGTTAAATCGTGCCCGTTGTTAATCAGTGGCGGAATAAAGTTCTCAGAAAAATTTTAAATTAACAATTTTTATTTATTTTGATCATTACGACATAAAATTCGGTCATTAACTATTAATTAAAAATTACATTAATTATTCACCCCAACCCCCAAGTAAAATATGAAAAAGTTTAAAATTCAATAATTAGTTCCTAAATACATTTTAATAAGCCTATAATTTATAAAACTCGTTTTCGACTAACCGTTTATAATATAAGTTTGAATTTAATTTGTCTAATATCAATTGAATGATAATTGAGTGTTTCTATCGTTTTCTAAATAGATTTGAAATCACAAAATATATATTTACTATTCTTTATATATATATATATATATATATATATATATATATATATATATATATATATATATATATATATATGTATATATATATATATATATATGTATTTTAAATAATAACTATCATAATATCATGTTTTTAATTCACATGATCACTAAATCATATTATATATTTCAAACTCTTATTATATATTTATATATATATTTATTTAAAATATATATGCATCTATTTACAACTAGTCGTTCTTGAATCGTCGAGAACCGTCGAAGGTCAATTGAATATATGAAGCAGTTCAAGATTTTTGAGACTCAACCTAACAGACTTTGCTTATCGTGTTGAAAATACAAGATCGTATCGAGAGTTTGGTTTAAAATTAGTCGAAATTTTCCGGGTCGTGACAGTACCTACCCGTTAAAGAAATTTCGTCCCGAAATTTGAGTGAGGTCGTCATGGCTATCAATAAAAATGTTTTCATGACGAATATGAGTTGATAAGTAGTGTTTTATCATTTTTGATTAATATGGATAAAACGATTCGATCATGCGAAGCGTACGAGTGAAGCTATCACAAAAGAGTGAAAAGTTTCGTCTTAACTTTTGATGTAGTCATGGTGGATTTCCGGTATTCAAGGAATTTACAGAAATCTTCTAACCAGAAAGAAAATGTAGTAGCAAGATTTATTAGCAATTTGTTGGAATTACGGAAAAACAGAAATATCAAGGAAATATTTCCGTGATATGCTTAGAAATTAAATAGAATGAAAGAGTCATGTAACATAGAGCATGATGACGATAGGGTCTATGAATCATCACGTTCCATTAGAAACTCAGCATGACTTACTGTAATGTAACCATGTTGGCCAAATGCATTATATTATACTAACTCATGCATCAGTTCCCAACATTATTTCAATAACATTCATATTTTAAGCTCGAAAGTTTACAGAATATAGAATCTAACGGTTTCTATATGATGTAACACCGATAGCACGAAGAGATTAATGATTTCGGACAAGAATATTTATGAAAACATCCTCAGAAATATCGAAGATATTTATGATGATATTTAGGAATTTCTAAGTTCGAAGGTTGATGAAGAAAGATTTTCCGCAAGATTTTAACATGTCTTCGGAACAAAATATTCTCTAAAGATTTCGGTGGATCCAGAATTACCTGGATTCTTTTGAAAATAGGGTTTGGTACTTGTAATTGTCCTTGGTCTCCTTCATGGTTAGCTTAATCCGTTTTTTTTCCAATACCAAATATTTTCTATCGAGCGTTCCCAACACTCCATTTTATCATCACCTTTGGCCATTAAGACCATTTACTAAATGCTGCTTCATCAGCATTTTCAAAGTTAATGGATCTGGGTCATCGGTTATCAAACTGAGGTGGTTTCAAAAGGATTGTGTTTTTAGATGATTAAACGCTGATGGTAATATGGTGAAAAAAGGTTCTCCAGTATCAATAAAAGAGCACACATATATATCAAAGTGATAATAAGGTTGTTTTGAACGAAAAGTCGAAGTTGACTTGCTGGAGCTGTGACAAAATTAGCTACTTTGAAAAGGGATTGCAAAGTCACTTTTGGTAATAACAACGCCAAAGGAGCTAGCACAGATATGTGTTAAACGTTTACTCAAGTTCCGAATGTTTTCAGGTGCATAACTAAATACATCGATCTTTTCTTCCGTAGATGAAGTGCGTTTGGTTCATCCTCTAGATTGAGGTGTTTTCAAGTATCATGAAAGGTTTGTACGCAGATTGTAATTGTCAGGATACAAATGAGGTTTAATATGAAATCAAGTGGCAAACTTGAAGAATTGTTTAGTTTCATATGTTATAATCAATATTTTAATTCATTTTAATTGTCCAATATTATTAGTCCACAGTCGATAGTCCACAGTTAACAGTCCAATAATTCATATATAGTTTAATATATAATATTCGAATTAATTAATATGTTTCGTGACCCGTATATGAAATGTCCCGTTCTTATTGATTAAAAACGTTCCATATTAATTGATTTCGTTGCGAGGTTTTGACCTCTATATGAGACGTTTTTCAAAGACTGCATTCATTTTTAAACAAACCATAACCTTTATTTCATCAATAAAGGTTTAAAAAGCTTTACGTAGATTATCAAATAATGATAATCTAATATATCCTGTTTACACACGACCATTACATAATGGTTTACAATACAAATATGTTACAACAAAATAAGTTTCTTGAATGCAGTTTTTACACAATATCATACAAGCATGGACTCCAAATCTTGTCCTTATTTAAGTATGCGACAGCGGAAGCTCTTAATAATCACCTGAGAATAAACATGCTTAAAACGTCAACAAAAATGTTGGTGAGTTATAGGTTTAACCTATATATATCAAATCGTAACAATAGACCACAAGATTTCATATTTCAATACACATCCCATACATAGAGATAAAAATCATTCATATGGTGAACACCTGGTAACCGACAATAACAAGATGCATATATAAGAATATCCCCATCATTCCGGGACACCCTTCGGATATGATATAAATTTCGAAGTACTAAAGCATCCGGTACTTTGGATGGGGTTTGTTAGGCCCAATAGATCTATCTTTAGGATTCGCGTCAATTAGGGTGTCTGTTCCCTAATTCTTAGATTACCAGACTTAATAAAAAGGGGCATATTCGATTTCGATAATTCAACCATAGAATGTAGTTTCACGTACTTGTGTCTATTTTGTAAATCATTTATAAAACCTGCATGTATTCTCATCCCAAAAATATTAGATTTTAAAAGTGGGACTATAACTCACTTTCACAGATTTTTACTTCGTCGGGAAGTAAGACTTGGCCACTGGTTGATTCACGAACCTATAACAATATATACATATATATCAAAGTATGTTCAAAATATATTTACAACACTTTTAATATATTTTGATGTTTTAAGTTTATTAAGTCAGCTGTCCTCGTTAGTAACCTACAACTAGTTGTCCACAGTTAGATGTACAGAAATAAATCGATAAATATTATCTTGAATCAATCCACGACCCAGTGTATACGTATCTCAGTATTGATCACAACTCAAACTATATATATTTTGGAATCAACCTCAACCCTGTATAGCTAACTCCAACATTCACATATAGAGTGTCTATGGTTGTTCCGAAATATATATAGATGTGTCGACATGATAGGTCGAAACATTGTATACGTGTCTATGGTATCTCAAGATTACATAATATATAATACAAGTTGATTAAGTTATGGTTGGAATAGATTTGTTACCAATTTTCACGTAGCTAAAATGAGAAAAATTATCCAATCTTGTTTTACCCATAACTTCTTCATTTTAAATCCGTTTTGAGTGAATCAAATTGCTATGGTTTCATATTGAACTCTATTTTATGAATCTAAACAAAAAAAGTATAGGTTTCTAGTCGGAAAAATAAGTTACAAGTCGTTTTTGTAAAGGTAGTCATTTCAGTCGAAAGAACGACGTCTAGATGACCATTTTAGAAAACATACTTCCACTTTGAGTTTAACCATAATTTTTGGATATAGTTTCATGTTCATAATAAAAATCATTTTCTCAGAATAACAACTTTTAAATCAAAGTTTATCATAGTTTTTAATTAACTAACCCAAAACAGCCCGCGGTGTTACTACGACGGCGTAAATCCGGTTTTACGGTGTTTTTCGTGTTTCCAGGTTTTAAATCATTAAGTTAGCATATCATATAGATATAGAACATGTGTTTAGTTGATTTTAAAAGTCAAGTTAGAAGGATTAACTTTTGTTTGCGAACAAGTTTAGAATTAACTAAACTATGTTCTAGTGATTACAAGTTTAAACCTTCGAATAAGATAGCTTTATATGTATGAATCGAATGATGTTATGAACATCATTACTACCTTAAGTTCCTTGGATGAACCTACTGGAAAAGAGAAAAATGGATCTAGCTTCAATGGATCCTTGGATGGCTCAAAGTTCTTGAAGCAAAATCATGACACGAAAACAAGTTCAAGTAAGATCATCACTTGAAATAAGATTGTTAAAGTTATAGAAATTGAACCAAAGTTTGAATATGATTATTACCTTGTATTAGAATGATAACCTACTGTAAGAAACAAAGATTTCTTGAGGTTGGATGATCACCTTACAAGATTGGAAGTGAGCTAGCAAACTTGAAAGTATTCTTGATTTTATGAAACTAGAACTTTTGGAATTTATGAAGAACACTTAGAACTTGAAGATAGAACTTGAGAGAGTTCAATTAGATGAAGAAAATTGAAGAATGAAAGTGTTTGTAGGTGTTTTTGGTCGTTGGTGTATGGATTAGATATAAAGGATATGTAATTTTGTTTTCATGTAAATAAGTCATGAATGATTACTCATATTTTTGTAATCTTATGAGATATTTCATGCTAGTTGCCAAATGATGGTTCCCACATGTGTTAGGTGACTCACATGGGCTGCTAAGAGCTGATCATTGGAGTGTATATACCAATAGTACATACATCTAAAAGCTGTGTATTGTACGAGTACGAATACGGGTGCATACGAGTAGAATTGTTGATGAAACTGAACGAGAATGTAATTGTAAGCATTTTTGTTAAGTAGAAGTATTTTGATAAGTGTATTGAAGTCTTTCAAAAGTGTATAAATACATATTAAAACACTACATGTATATACATTTTAACTGAGTCGTTAAGTCATCGTTAGTCGTTACATGTAAGTGTTGTTTTGAAACCTTTAGGTTAACGATCTTGTTAAATGTTGTTAACCCAATGTTTATAATAACAAAAGAGATTTTAAATTATTATATTATCATGATATTATGATGTACGAATATCTCTTAATATGATATATATACATTAAATGTCGTTACAACGATAAACGTTACATATATGTCTCGTTTCAAAATCATTAAGTTAGTAGTCTTGTTTTTACATATGTAGTTCATTGTTAATATAATTAATGATATGTTTACTTATCATAATATCATGTTAACTATATATATAACCATATATATGTCATCATATAGTTTTTTTTACAAGTTTTAACGTTCGTGAATCACCGGTCAACTTGGGTGGTCAATTGTCTATATGAAACCTATTTCAATTAATCAAGTCTTAACAAGTTTGATTGCTTAACATGTTGGAAACATTTAATCATGTAAACATCAATCTCAATTAATATATATAAACATGGAAAAGTTCGGGTCACTACAGTACCTACCCGTTAAATAAATTTCGTCCCGAAATTTTAAGCTGTTGAAGGTGTTGACGAATCTTCTGGAAATAGATGCGGGTATTTCTTCTTCATCTGATCTTCACGCTCCCAGGTGAACTCGGGTCCTCTACGAGCATTCCATCGAACCTTAACAATTGGTATCTTGTTTTGCTTAAGTCTTTTAACCTCACGATCCATTATTTCGACGGGTTCTTCGATGAATTGGAGTTTTTCGTTGATTTGGATTTCATCTAACGGAATAGTGAGATCTTCTTTAGCAAAACATTTCTTCAAATTCGAGACGTGGAAAGTGTTATGTACAGCCGCGAGTTGTTGAGGTAACTCAAGTCGGTAAGCTACTGGTCCGACACGATCAATAATCTTGAATGGTCCAATATACCTTGGATTTAATTTCCCTCGTTTACCAAATCGAACAACGCCTTTCCAAGGTGAAACTTTAAGCATGACCATCTCTCCAATTTCAAATTCTATATCTTTTCTTTTAATGTCAGCGTAGCTCTTTTGTCGACTTTGGGCGGTTTTCAACCGTTGTTGAATTTGGATGATCTTCTCGGTAGTTTCTTGTATAATCTCCGGACCCGTAATCTGTCTATCCCCCACCTCACTCCAACAAATCGGAGACCTGCACTTTCTACCATAAAGTGCTTCAAACGGCGCCATCTCAATGCTTGAATGGTAGCTGTTGTTGTAGGAAAATTCTGCTAACGGTAGATGTCGATCCCAACTGTTTCCGAAATCAATAACACATGCTCGTAGCATGTCTTCAAGCGTTTGTATCGTCCTTTCGCTCTGCCCATCAGTTTGTGGATGATAGGCAGTACTCATGTCTAGACGAGTTCCTAATGCTTGCTGTAATGTCTGCCAGAATCTTGAAATAAATCTGCCATCCCTATCAGAGATAATAGAGATTGGTATTCCATGTCTGGAGACGACTTCCTTCAAATACAGTCGTGCTAACTTCTCCATCTTGTCATCTTCTCTTATTGGTAGGAAGTGTGCTGATTTGGTGAGACGATCAACTATTACCCAAATAGTATCAAAACCACTTGCAGTCCTTGGCAATTTAGTGATGAAATCCATGGTAATGTTTTCCCATTTCCATTCCGGGATTTCGGGTTGTTGAAGTAGACCTGATGGTTTCTGATGCTCAGCTTTGACCTTAGAACACGTCAAACATTCTCCTACGTATTTAGCAACATCGGCTTTCATACCCGGCCACCAAAAATGTTTCTTGAGATCCTTGTACATCTTCCCCGTTCCAGGATGTATTGAGTATCTGGTTTTATGAGCTTCTCTAAGTACCATTTCTCTCATATCTCCAAATTTTGGTACCCAAATCCTTTCAGCCCTATACCGGGTTCCGTCTTCCCGAATATTAAGATGTTTCTCCGATCCTTTGGGTATTTCATCCTTTAAATTTCCCTCTTTTAAAACTCCTTGTTGCGCCTCCTTTATTTGAGTAGTAATGTTATTATGAATCATTATATTCATAGATTTTACTCGAATGGGTTCTCTATCCTTCCTGCTCAAGGCATCGGCTACCACATTTGCCTTCCCCGGGTGGTAACGAATCTCAAAATCGTAATCATTCAATAATTCAATCCACCTACGCTGCCTCATATTCAGTTGTTTCTGATTAAATATGTGTTGAAGACTTTTGTGGTCAGTATATATAATACTTTTGACCCCATATAAGTAGTGCCTCCAAGTCTTTAATGCAAAAACAACCGCGCCTAATTCCAAATCATGCGTCGTATAATTTTGTTCGTGAATCTTCAATTGTCTAGACGCATAAGCAATCACCTTCGTTCGTTGTATTAATACACAACCGAGACCTTGCTTTGATGCGTCACAATAAATCACAAAATCATCATTCCCTTCAGGCAATGACAATATAGGTGCCGTAGTTAGCTTTTTCTTCAATAACTGAAACGCTTTCTCTTGTTCATCATTCCATTCAAATTTCTTCCCTTTATGCGTTAATGCAGTCAAGGGTTTTGCTATTCTGGAAAAGTCTTGGATGAACCTTCTGTAGTAACCAGCTAGTCCTAAAAACTGGCGTATGTGTTTCGGAGTTTTCGGGGTTTCCCACTTTTCAACAGTTTCTATCTTTGCCGGATCCACCTTAATACCTTCTTTGTTCACTATGTGACCGAGGAATTGAACTTCTTCCAACCAAAATGCACACTTTGAAAACTTAGCGTACAATTCTTCCTTTCTCAATACTTCTAACACTTTTCTCAAATGTTCACCGTGTTCTTGGTCATTCTTTGAGTAAATAAGTATGTCATCAATGAAAACAATGACAAACTTGTCAAGGTATGGTCCACACACTCGGTTCATAAGGTCCATGAACACAGCTGGTGCATTAGTTAAACCAAACGGCATGACCATAAACTCGTAATGACCGTAACGTGTTCTGAAAGCAGTCTTTGGAATATCATCTTCTTTCACCCGCATTTGATGATACCCGGAACGTAAGTCAATCTTTGAATAAACAGACGAGCCTTGTAGTTGATCAAATAAGTCGTCGATTCTCGGTAGTGGGTAGCGGTTCTTGATGGTAAGTTTGTTCAACTCTCGGTAGTCGATACACAACCTGAATGTACCATCTTTCTTCTTGACAAACAAAACAGGAGCTCCCCACGGTGATGTGCTTGGTCGAATGAAACCACGCTCTAAAAGTTCTTGTAATTGGCTTTGCAGTTCTTTCATCTCGCTGGGTGCGAGTCTGTAAGGAGCACGAGCTATTGGTGCAGCTCCTGGTACAAGATCTATTTGAAATTCAACGGATCGATGTGGGGGTAATCCCGGTAATTCTTTCGGAAATACATCGGGAAATTCTTTTGCAATGGGAACATCATTGATGCTCTTTTCTTCAGTTTGTACTTTCTCGACGTGTGCTAGAACAGCATAGCAACCTTTTCTTATTAGTTTTTGTGCCTTCAAATTACTAATAAGATGTAGCTTCGTGTTGCCCTTTTCTCCGTACACCATTAAGGGTTTTCCTTTTTCTCGTATAATGCGAATTGCATTTTTGTAACAAACGATCTCCGCTTTCACTTCTTTCAACCAGTCCATACCGATTATCACATCAAAACTCCCTAACTCTACTGGTATCAAATCAATCTTAAATGTTTCGCTAACCAGTTTAATTTCTCGATTCCGACATATATTATCTGCTGAAATTAATTTACCATTTGCTAATTCGAGTAAAAATTTACTATCCAAAGGCGTCAATGGACAACTTAATTTAGCACAAAAATCTCTACTCATATAGCTTCTATCCGCACCCGAATCAAATAAAACGTAAGAAGATTTATTGTCAATAAGAAACGTACCCGTAACAAGCTCCGGGTCTTCCTGTGCCTCTACCGCATTAATATTGAAAACTCTTCCACGGCCTTGTCCATTCGTGTTCTCCTGGTTCGGGCAATTTCTAATAATGTGGCCTGGTTTTCCACATTTATAACAAACTACATTGGCATAACTTGCTCCGACACTACTTGCTCCGCCATTACTCGTTCCGACACCATTTGTTCCTTTCGTTCTATTAACCCCTGGTCCGTAGACCTCACACTTCGCCGCGCTATGACCATTTCTTTTACACTTGTTGCAAAATTTGGTGCAGAACCCCGAGTGATTCTTTTCACACCTTTGGCATAGTTGCTTCTGATTGTTGTTGTTGTTGCGGTTATTATTGTTGTTGGGATGATTGTTGTAGTTGCTGTTGTTGTTGTTGTTGTTGTTGTTGTTGTTGTTGGGCCGTTTGTTGTAGTTGCGATTGATGTTGCGATTGTTGGGATAATTGTTGCGATTATTGTTGTAATTGCTGTTGTTGTTGTATTGGTGATTCTTATCACCGTTTTCCTCCCACTTTCTTTTGACTTGCTTCACATTGGCCTCTTCAGCAGTCTGTTCTTTAATTCTTTCTTCAATCTGGTTCACTAGTTTGTGAGCCATTCTACATGCCTGTTGTATGGAGGCGGGCTCGTGTGAACTTATATCTTCTTGGATTCTTTCCGGTAATCCTTTCACAAACGCGTCGATCTTCTCTTCCTCATCTTCGAATGCTCCCGGACACAATAGGCACAATTCTGTGAATCGTCTTTCGTACGTGGTAATATCAAATCCTTGGGTTCGTAACCCTCTAAGTTCTGTCTTGAGCTTATTGACCTCGGTTCTGGGACGGTACTTCTCGTTCATCAAGTGCTTGAATGCTGACCACGGTAGTGCGTACGCATCATCTTGTCCCACTTGCTCTAGATAGGTATTCCACCATGTTAACGCAGAACCTGTGAAGGTATGCGTAGCGTACTTCACTTTGTCCTCTTCAGTACACTTACTTATGGCAAACACCGATTCAACCTTCTCGGTCCACCGTTTCAATCCGATCGGTCCTTCGGTTCCATCAAATTCCAAAGGTTTGCAGGCAGTGAATTCTTTGTAGGTGCATCCTACACGATTTCCTGTACTGCTAGATCCAAGGTTATTGTTGGTATGTAGCGCAGCCTGTACTGCGGCTATGTTTGAAGCTAGAAAAGTACGGAATTCCTCTTCATTCATATTCACGGTGTGTCGAGTAGTCGGTGCCATTTCCTTCAAAATAGTTAAATGGAACAAGTTAATCATACAGAATATTAAGAGTAGTTAATAGTATTTCGTAGCATAATATGAACTCATTTATAAAAGCTTTTTCTTCATATTAGTGTTTTATAAGTTTAAATTCGGGTAGTACCTACCCGTTAAGTTCATACTTAGTAGCTAATATACAATTCAACTACTACAATTCTATATGAAAAACTGATTATAATAATATTTCGCGTTCAAACTTTTATACAATATTTTACAAACTTACAATACCGCTTATTTTACATAAAGCATGAAATATAGCACACAATAACTTTGATACAAGATAGTTGTGAAGACAATTCTAGCTAGTACACAAGTCGTTCAGCAAAGGCAATAAATACACGTAATTCATACGTCCAGAAACAAGTCATGCATTCTGGTTTTACTAGGACTACTTCCCATCCTTGGTCTTGTGCAACATAACCGTTATGGCCGTTGATAAGACAGCGTGTTGTAACGTCATCAAAGGGACGAGGGTTACGTAATGTCCAACAGTCCCGTAATAATCTAAAAACCTCATTTCTTACCCCAATTACCGACTCCGTCACTTGTGGAAACGTTTTGTTTAATAGTTGTAGCCCGATGTTCTTGTTCTCACTTTGGTGAGAAGCGAACATTACTAATCCGTAAGCATAACATGCTTCTTTATGTTGCATGTTAGCCGCTTTTTCTAAATCACGAAGTCCAATATTCGGATATATTGAGTCAAAATAATTTCTTAACCCGTTGCGTAAAATAGCATTTGGGTTCCCCGCAATATATGCGTCAAAGTAAACACATCGTAACTTATGGGTTTCCCAATGTGATATCCCCCATCTTTCAAACGAAAGTCTCTTATAAACCAAGACATTCTTGGAACGTTCTTCGAATGTCTTACAAACTGATCTCGCCTTAAATAGTTATGCCGAAGAATTCTGGCCGACTCTAGACAAGATTTCATCAATCATGTCTCCGGGTAGGTCTCTTAAAATATTGGGTTGTCTATCCATTTTGTATTTTTAAACTGTAAAATAGACAAGAGTTAGATTCATAAAAAAAAATACTTATTAATACAAGCAATTTTTACATATATCATAAAGCATAAGAACACTATATTCCATATATTACACCACACGAATACAACTATCTTATTCCGACTCGCTCGTTTCTTCTTCTTTGGTTTTGGTTCGTTTTGCCAAGTTTCTAGGGATATATGATGTTCCCCTAATACGAACCGTCGTTGTCCACATTGGTTTAGAAAAACCTGGTGGTTTAGAGGTTCCCGGGTCATTGTTACAACTTAAGGACTTCGGGGGTTGACGATACATATAAAGTTCATCGGGGTTGGAATTAGATTTCTCTATTTTTATGCCCTTTCCCTTATTATTTTCTTTTGCCTTTTTAAATTCAGTTGGGGTAATTTCTATAACATCATCGGAATTCTCGTCGGAATCCGATTCATCGGAGAATTGGTAATCCTCCCAATATTTTGCTTCCTTGGCGGAAACACCATTGACCATAATTAACTTTGGTCGGTTGGTTGAGGATTTTCTTTTACTTAACCGTTTTATTATTTCCCCCACCGGTTCTATTTCTTCATCCGGTTCCGATTCTTCTTCCGGTTCCGATTCTTCTTCCGGTTCCGACTCTTCTTCTGGTTCCTCTTCGGGAACTTGTGAATCAGTCCACAAATTATTCCAATTTACATTTGACTCTTCATTATTATTAGGTGAGTCAATGGGACTTGTTCTAGAGGTAGACATCTATCACATAATATCAAACACGTTAAGAGATTAATATATCACATAATATTCATATGTTAAAAATATATAGTTTCCAACAAAAATGTTAAGCAATCATTTTTAAAGAAAACACGGTCGAAGTCCAGACTCACTAATGCATCCTAACAAACTCGATAAGACACACTAATGCAAATTTTCTGGTTCTCTAAGACCAACGCTCGGATACCAACTGAAATGTCCCGTTCTTATTGATTAAAAACGTTCCATATTAATTGATTTCGTTGCGAGGTTTTGACCTCTATATGAGACGTTTTTCAAAGACTGCATTCATTTTTAAACAAACCATAACCTTTATTTCATCAATAAAGGTTTAAAAAGCTTTACGTAGATTATCAAATAATGATAATCTAATATATCCTGTTTACACACGACCATTACATAATGGTTTACAATACAAATATGTTACAACAAAATAAGTTTCTTGAATGCAGTTTTTACACAATATCATACAAGCATGGACTCCAAATCTTGTCCTTATTTAAGTATGCGACAGCGGAAGCTCTTAATAATCACCTGAGAATAAACATGCTTAAAACGTCAACAAAAATGTTGGTGAGTTATAGGTTTAACCTATATATATCAAATCGTAACAATAGACCACAAGATTTCATATTTCAATACACATCCCATACATAGAGATAAAAATCATTCATATGGTGAACACCTGGTAACCGACAATAACAAGATGCATATATAAGAATATCCCCATCATTCCGGGACACCCTTCGGATATGATATAAATTTCGAAGTACTAAAGCATCCGGTACTTTGGATGGGGTTTGTTAGGCCCAATAGATCTATCTTTAGGATTCGCGTCAATTAGGGTGTCTGTTCCCTAATTCTTAGATTACCAGACTTAATAAAAAGGGGCATATTCGATTTCGATAATTCAACCATAGAATGTAGTTTCACGTACTTGTGTCTATTTTGTAAATCATTTATAAAACCTGCATGTATTCTCATCCCAAAAATATTAGATTTTAAAAGTGGGACTATAACTCACTTTCACAGATTTTTACTTCGTCGGGAAGTAAGACTTGGCCACTGGTTGATTCACGAACCTATAACAATATATACATATATATCAAAGTATGTTCAAAATATATTTACAACACTTTTAATATATTTTGATGTTTTAAGTTTATTAAGTCAGCTGTCCTCGTTAGTAACCTACAACTAGTTGTCCACAGTTAGATGTACAGAAATAAATCGATAAATATTATCTTGAATCAATCCACGACCCAGTGTATACGTATCTCAGTATTGATCACAACTCAAACTATATATATTTTGGAATCAACCTCAACCCTGTATAGCTAACTCCAACATTCACATATAGAGTGTCTATGGTTGTTCCGAAATATATATAGATGTGTCGACATGATAGGTCGAAACATTGTATACGTGTCTATGGTATCTCAAGATTACATAATATATAATACAAGTTGATTAAGTTATGGTTGGAATAGATTTGTTACCAATTTTCACGTAGCTAAAATGAGAAAAATTATCCAATCTTGTTTTACCCATAACTTCTTCATTTTAAATCCGTTTTGAGTGAATCAAATTGCTATGGTTTCATATTGAACTCTATTTTATGAATCTAAACAAAAAAAGTATAGGTTTCTAGTCGGAAAAATAAGTTACAAGTCGTTTTTGTAAAGGTAGTCATTTCAGTCGAAAGAACGACGTCTAGATGACCATTTTAGAAAACATACTTCCACTTTGAGTTTAACCATAATTTTTGGATATAGTTTCATGTTCATAATAAAAATCATTTTCTCAGAATAACAACTTTTAAATCAAAGTTTATCATAGTTTTTAATTAACTAACCCAAAACAGCCCGCGGTGTTACTACGACGGCGTAAATCCGGTTTTACGGTGTTTTTCGTGTTTCCAGGTTTTAAATCATTAAGTTAGCATATCATATAGATATAGAACATGTGTTTAGTTGATTTTAAAAGTCAAGTTAGAAGGATTAACTTTTGTTTGCGAACAAGTTTAGAATTAACTAAACTATGTTCTAGTGATTACAAGTTTAAACCTTCGAATAAGATAGCTTTATATGTATGAATCGAATGATGTTATGAACATCATTACTACCTTAAGTTCCTTGGATGAACCTACTGGAAAAGAGAAAAATGGATCTAGCTTCAATGGATCCTTGGATGGCTCAAAGTTCTTGAAGCAAAATCATGACACGAAAACAAGTTCAAGTAAGATCATCACTTGAAATAAGATTGTTATAGTTATAGAAATTGAACCAAAGTTTGAATATGATTATTACCTTGTATTAGAATGATAACCTACTGTAAGAAACAAAGATTTCTTGAGGTTGGATGATCACCTTACAAGATTGGAAGTGAGCTAGCAAACTTGAAAGTATTCTTGATTTTATGAAACTAGAACTTTTGGAATTTATGAAGAACACTTAGAACTTGAAGATAGAACTTGAGAGAGTTCAATTAGATGAAGAAAATTGAAGAATGAAAGTGTTTGTAGGTGTTTTTGGTCGTTGGTGTATGGATTAGATATAAAGGATATGTAATTTTGTTTTCATGTAAATAAGTCATGAATGATTACTCATATTTTTGTAATCTTATGAGATATTTCATGCTAGTTGCCAAATGATGGTTCCCACATGTGTTAGGTGACTCACATGGGCTGCTAAGAGCTGATCATTGGAGTGTATATACCAATAGTACATACATCTAAAAGCTGTGTATTGTACGAGTACGAATACGGGTGCATACGAGTAGAATTGTTGATGAAACTGAACGAGAATGTAATTGTAAGCATTTTTGTTAAGTAGAAGTATTTTGATAAGTGTATTGAAGTCTTTCAAAAGTGTATAAATACATATTAAAACACTACATGTATATACATTTTAACTGAGTCGTTAAGTCATCGTTAGTCGTTACATGTAAGTGTTGTTTTGAAACCTTTAGGTTAACGATCTTGTTAAATGTTGTTAACCCAATGTTTATAATAACAAAAGAGATTTTAAATTATTATATTATCATGATATTATGATGTACGAATATCTCTTAATATGATATATATACATTAAATGTCGTTACAACGATAAACGTTACATATATGTCTCGTTTCAAAATCATTAAGTTAGTAGTCTTGTTTTTACATATGTAGTTCATTGTTAATATAATTAATGATATGTTTACTTATCATAATATCATGTTAACTATATATATAACCATATATATGTCATCATATAGTTTTTTTTACAAGTTTTAACGTTCGTGAATCACCGGTCAACTTGGGTGGTCAATTGTCTATATGAAACCTATTTCAATTAATCAAGTCTTAACAAGTTTGATTGCTTAACATGTTGGAAACATTTAATCATGTAAACATCAATCTCAATTAATATATATAAACATGGAAAAGTTCGGGTCACTACAGTATACGTCTCAGACTCGATCACAACTCAAACTATATATATTATTGTAGAATCAACCTCAACCCAGTATAGCTAACTCCCGCATTACTGCATATAGAGTGTCTATGGTTATTCCAAATAATATATATAGATGCGTCGATATGATATGTCAAAACCTTGTATATGTGTCCCGATATTTAAAGTGCGTAAAAATAAATAACAAAAATTAAATGACGATAAATAAAGTGCGTAAAGTAAATAACAGAAATTAAATGACTATAAATAAAATTGCGAGAATGTAAATTGCGATAAATAAATTGCGATAAATAAAATGTAATCAGTTAGCTAGGAACAATTAGCTAGGAACAGTTAGCGTGGATTCTTAACAAAATTTCAATTAGTTAATTCGTTTGTCTCTAACAACTTTTATTTTGTCCAATGTTTTCTTCATTATGCCACTTGTTGGATTCTGATAGGTCAAAATCTAAATATGAAATTGAACGGAAATGGATTTTGTGGTGAACGGATACGTATATCTATGGATACAAGTAGGATAGTGACTGACTGTTGAATCAGAGTCGAAGAATGTAGCGTGTAACTGATTAATGTGAAATCTAAATATTCCTCGGGTATTACCTACCCGTTAAAATATTTTCACCATTAACAGTTTGTACAAAAGAATTTTAATTACAATCTTTATGAAAATATACTTGCATATATATTTTCTTCAGATGTAATCATGGATTTAATGAGTCAATAAGATATTAAACTCATTTGATTTATCGTTAGTACTAGATTACATGATCTCTGAAACATTAGAGATTACATAATCGCCATGTCGAACGAAGATAAATGTGGTAGAACGATACGTAAAGCGAAGATAATCGATGTAGAACGATGTGTAGAACGAAGATCATACTCGAGGTACAGAATGAGATGTTGAGGCACGTGGTGTTGAAACTTGGGTTGTTGGTGGTACTGGTGTTGATGTTGATAGTACTGTTGGTGCTGGTGATGCTGCTGAAGCTGTTAAGTTTTGCACCATATTCTCCAAAGCCACTACTCGAGCGCAAAGTTTGTTAACTTCTTCCATTACCGCGAAAAGGTTGACGGTCGGAACGAGCGGATGAATAAAGTTTTGGATTTTAAATAGAATATAATCGTGACGAGGTACCCTGGGAGTAAGGGTGGAAATGGTGTTTTGAATAGGTTCGCCGGTAATTGCTTCAGGTTCTTCGCCAAGAGGGTAATTTGGTTGGTAAAAAGGATCGCCTTCTTCTCGTCTTCATTGATTAAGTCAACTACGAACTCATCAGATGAATTGGGGATGGATGATTGACTGATTCATTCTGGTGACGCTGCTTTCAGAGCTGAAGTGGGACTCCATATTGGAATAGCTGTCAGAATAACCATCGGAATAGCTATCGAAATCTGAGGGACTCGAACTGGTTGAGGGATTCATCTCGTACGATCAGATGAAGTATTTTTGATAAGAAATAGATTATAGGATGTAGATTAGTACCCTGCAATACATAATTTACATATGCATATATAATACTAAAATCCCATAAGTTACGGAGGAATCTACGGAATATGTTAGGCAAAGTTTACAGTGACAGATATGCTAAGATATGAATTAGCAGATACGCTAAGATATGAATTATGTCTATACACTATTCATGCAATCCAGGCAGTAAGATATGTCTAGATTAAGTATGATAAGCAAGTGATTCCATAAAAATGATAAGCAGGAAATTTTTGATACGGAATGATAAGCTAAACTTTTGACATGCAGACACGGTCGAAGTTCAGACTCACTAATGCATCTAATCAACTACCAGTTAGACACACTAATGCAAGACCTGGTTTGCTAAGACCATCGCCCTGATACCACCTGTAACGACCCGTCCTTATCCACCTGGACGAAGTCATCAACATTTGGTCCCATTGCGATGATCGACTCCAACTAGTGTCCTTAAAATGAGCTAATGCACAGCGGAAGACTTAATTCGTACCTGAGAATAAACATGCTTAAAAGTGTCAACCAAAAAGGTTGGTGAGTTCATAGGTTTATCATAACAATCATTTCAATATATTAATAGACCACAAGATTTCCGTTTATAAATATATATACACTCGCAAGTGTATAAATGTATTCTATAAGTTGTAGGCACCCGGTAACAAGCCTTAACGTTCATGTTTTACCCTCTGAAGTACACCAGATCAGGTGTGTTTAAAATAACCTCGAAGTACTAAAGCATCCCATAGTCAGGATGGGGTTTGTCAGGCCCAATAGATCTATCTTTAGGATTCGCGCCTACTGTACATAGACAAGTAGTTTAATGTTACCAAGCTAAGGGTATATTTTCTGGTTTAAACCCACATAGAATTAGTTTTAGTACTTGTGCCTATTTCGTAAAACATTTATAAAACAGCGCATGTATTCTCAGCCCAAAAATATATATAAAAGGGGAGTAATGAAACTCACCATACTGTATTTTGTAGTAAAAATACATAGGACGACATTGAACAAGTATAGGGTTGGCCTCGGATTCATGAACCTATATCATTTATATGTATATTAACACACATATTTGTAATCGCACAAATTTATATATATATAAATTTATTAGTTATATCATTTTTATACTAATAATCTATATGTTTCATATATTCTTTTTATATATTTAAAATAAATGAAAATATTACTTTTGTTATGTTATGTGTATTAAGTATATCTTTGTGTATATATATATATATATATATATATATATATATATATATATATATATATATATATATATATATATATATATATATATATATATATATATATATATATATCGTTTGTTTATTAAAATTATAATAAAATTAAAATAATATTAGTAATGATAAAATAATAATAATGATAATAGAGTTAGATATGATAATTGTAATATTAATGATAAAATGATAACTTAATTAAAAATGATTCTTTAAAAATGTAAATTTTTAGTAATAATGAATACTAATAATAACTATAAAAATAATGATTTTACTAATAATAATAATGATACTAATATTTATATTTTTAATATTTGTAATAACATAATAATAATAATACCTTAAGAGAATTGATAAGCTAAAAAAAATCAACTGTCACTGCCTGGAATTGAACCCACGACCTTTCGTTGAGCAACAATACACTTAACCATCCATGCAAATCATGTTTTTTTTTTGTTTTCTGTTATATTCTCATATTTACCACTATATAATCCGTTTATCTATCAATCCCTTTTCTCTTTTGAAAATCATCATCCAACTTACGTTCCCTCAAGAATTTATATCCTTTCCATTTATCTACTTGGGTTTCGGCCCATCAGAGAGTGTACGGCCCAAGTAGTTGATTGTCGAGCCCAACAGACATTTCATGTCATCGGCCCATCTAGCAATTTTAATAGCCCAAGTTTTTATTGCAGTTAATAAAAAAAAAGCAGTCGACTGGGTCTTGTATCGAACCCAGGACCACTCCGCCTACAAAGCACACACTAAACCACTCTGCTGTGATAACGTTTCTGGTTAATTCACGAAATATATTTCCTATATATCTAACTGTTTCTTTTTCCTTCTCACTAACCAATTCATCATCATATCGTCGAACAGAAACAAGCTGCTTCATCATAATACATCATCATATTAATACAATATCATCATCATCGTATTAAGTAATGGGTGTGTGTGTGGTTCATCGAACAAGAAAAAAAACAGAAACGTACATAATTGAAATTCGTGGCCTAGGTTGTCCTCATTAACATAAGTCAAAAAGCTTATTTGTTGTATTATTAAACAACCGAAAGTAATTAGTTGGTAGCAGTCTTAATCGTTCATTGTTTCTTCCACTACCATAAAATCATCCCTTATCACCTTATATTAAACTCTTCACTGTTTTGGTGTGAATCATTCGAATCACAAGAGAAAGAAAGGACGCAGTAGTAGTAATCAATGAACAAAAATATAATAGTTGTTGTATAGCAGTAGAAACAACTCGTGGTGCAGCTGAAACAGTAACATGGGATAGTTGTAGCAATAACCGATTGAAATTGTTTGGGTTTTCAGATGAAACGGTAACCTGTTGAATGTTTTGGAGTTCTTGGGTCAAGTTTAAATAGTGGCAGCAAGCAATACCTCTGCTGCAGTTGAGCACATGCAGCAAGAAAAGAAAAAGAGGCTGAGTAGTGGTGTTTGATGATCATGGGACAAGAGAGATAGTAAGAAAGTGAAGGTTGTGTGTGACGGATAAAGGTGGCGATAGCATGGTTACCCAACAACAAAAATATGAAAAAATGGTGGTTATCCATGGTGGTTGTAGGAGGTGGAAGAGAAGTGACCGACGGTGGAGGATGCCGGTGGTAGATGGTGGTTGAAGATGATGATCGATGATGGTTTAGATGATGGTTTGAGTTGGTGATCAAAAAATAAAAATTGGAACCCGAATATGTAGTGATACTTCCTAGTTTTATGCATATGTATATAGCATATATATATGATAGGTGCAGTAATAATAATATTGAATATACATGTAGTGAGTCATATATTGAAATAAACGTGCACATATATAAAGTAATAATAAAAAAATAATATCAGCCTCTTCCTTGGTTCTTTCTACCGACACTCTAATAGTGTTAAATCGTGCCCGTTGTTAATCAGTGGCGGAATAAAGTTCTTAGAAAAATTTTAAATTAACAATTTTTATTTATTTTGGCCATTACGACATAAAATTTGGTCATTAACTATTAATTAAAAATTACATTAATTATTCACCCCAACCCCCAAGTAAAATATGAAAAAGTTTAAAATTCAATAATTAGTTCCTAAATACATTTTAATAAGCCTATAATTTATAAAACTCATGTTCGACTAACCATTTATAATATAAGTTTGAATTTAATTTGTCTAATATCAATTGAATGATAATTGAGTGTTTCTATCGTTTTCTAAATAGATTTGAAATCACAAAATAAATATTTACTATTCTTTATTTATATATATATATATATATATATATATATATATATATATATATATGTATTTTAAATAATAACTATCATAATATCAAGTTTTTAATTCACATGATCACTAAATCATATTATATATTTCAAACTCTTATTATATATTTATATATATATATTTATTTAAAATATATATGCATCTATTTACAACTAGTCGTTCTTGAATCGTCAAGAACCGTCGAAGGTCAATTGAATATATGAAGCAGTTCAAGATTTTTGAGACTCAACCTAACAGACTTTGCTTATCGTATTGAAAATACAAGATCGTATCGAGAGTTTGGTTTAAAATTAGTCGAAATTTTCCGGGTCGTGACACTCACCATGAGCTAAACCAAACAAAACCATCACATGAATTCGAACCCCACTTGCTATATTTTTTTAATTTGAAAACCTGCAAATCATCTTCGTTATTTCTGTTTATAAATAAACTGTTACGCTGCAATTGCAGCTACTGTACTTCTGTTGTTGCTATTGTGATATCTTTTCCTTCTTTTATTCATGATCGACCCAACCCTCGTTCCACTTTCATGCTAGTGCAAGACTTTCGTCTTCCTTCTATTTCAAACCTTTGCAAACCTCAACCAACGCCATCATCGTGAACCTTCACCCTTACCATATATCTCTTCTTCTATTAATCCTTATAACCGAAGAATCCTAACAATCACCTTCGTCTTGATTGTTTTGCAGCTCAATCAAACCGACATCATAACCACCATCACCTGCAACAGTCTCGCTATTACAGCCATAGTTCTTTTCAGTTCGAACGTATCAGACAAACCCTTGTTGCAACTGCTCGTTTTTCTAATCTCTCTGTTGTAGTCCGTATAGTTGTGAAAGTTTGCTTTGCTTCCTAAACTTTCATAGCAGTTTAAATATAAATATGGTGATGATATTATTAAAGACAAAGTGAGTGCTCTAGTACCTTTCTATTATGACCGACTATTGTTAAACAACTACCCCACCCACAATTTCTTAGTGAATAATTAATCACCCACTTGCCTTGTAAAGAGCAATAACTCGGTTGGTTAAGTGGAGGTGGGACACCTTGTTCTTTTTCTATTTTGGAAATCGGATGCTTATTGCATGTTGGGTCAAAACCGTCACCCTTTTGTGGAGATGATAACGGAGTTCTTAATAATGATGAACCCTATAGTTAATGATGACGATAAAGAATGATGAGGGTTACCCGAAGACTTCATGATCTTGTATAATTATGGTGGAGAAGACTTGATGAAGATGACAAGCTACTACGGTGTTGGTTTTTAATCACTATCAATCGCCACTTTTCTTGCAACCGACACCCACTAACTCCCATTTAATAATAAAGTATATAATGATATTATACTATAAATAAAACCATAAAGGCTGCTGTATAAAACGGGCAATGGTATCCAGTTGGTATTTCTGTTTTCTATTCGATGACGTCTTCCCACAGAAATCACAAAAAGGATTCCACAAATTTAATTGGGTTTTGCAAGATCACTTAGGCCGTATGTTTATTTTTTCGGAGTTGGGACGTAATCTAGTATGGTCTGTTGGGCCGGGACTGTTAAAAGTATGTTAGGCCGAGATAATAAGAAATAACGGGTTATAATTAAGATTGGTTGGGTTTAAATCACAAAAATCGTGTTAGCTAGATGGTTAGTGATGTTATGGGTGGACGAGAGGTCGCAGGTTCGATCCCTGCCACTGACTGTTTTGTATATTTTTGAAGCTTGTCTCCTTTTAAAGGTAGTATTATTATCTTGATTATTATTATTGTCATTATTATTATTAGTATTATTTATTATCTATGATTGATTGTTATTAAGTAAAATAAGTATTATTGTTACTATTTATTATCATTATTATTATCCTACCATTAGGATTAATACTACAATTAAACTAGTATCATAATTATCATTAGCAATTTTATAGTTATTATAATTATCATTATTATTATAATTATTATTAAAAATAATTGTTTTTGCAAAAACTATCATCTTTACTTTATCATTATTAGTAAAACTAACATTTCTATTAAAATTACTACTATTAGTACCATTATTATTATTATTCTTAATCTAGAAATTCTACAATTATTAATTTTACAAAACTAAAAATTTATATATATATAATATATTTACCACATAAAGTATATAAATATTACATAAAACTATGTTTTAACTAATATTATTGATATAACATTAACTAAATATCAAATAAGTATCATAATGTATTATAATTATTAATAAGATTATATATAAGAATATTGATCTTAATACATAACAAAATATATAAACTTAATTGATTTATATTATAGTGTGTTAATATATATACATGATATAGGTTCATAAATCCGAGGCCAACCTTACACTTGTTCAATGATGTTATATGTATTTTCACTACAAAATACATTAGGTGAGTTTCATTTGATTCCCTTTTTACTCTTTACATTTTTGGGACTAAGAATACATGCGCTTTTATAAATGTTTGACGCAATAGACACAAGTACCTTAACTGCATTCTATGATAGAATTATCTGGGATTGGGGTTGATTATTATGACACGCATTAGCCCCCGGTTTCCGTTAAAGCGTGTGAGCTCCTGAGCCGGGTGGATGGTTTATTATTTACGACATTTTGGCACCGGTTGGCCTATATTTTATAAACATGTGTTCAGCCGTGGGGTGTAAAGACCGGCACAGAGGTTCTATATTTTGAAGGCACATGTATTCAGCCGTGGGGTGAAAGACCGGCACAGATGGTTACTATTATATTTTGAATCCTCACCAGGTGTTCTTCATATGAAAGATATTTTTTTTTGTGCAGTTGGAATGGGACTTCTGCACGTTTTATAATATTTAAAATCTTGTGGTCTATTAAAATGATGAAAATGAAATGATTACTATAAACTAATGAACTCACCAACCTTTTGGTTGACCCTTGAAAGCATGTTTATTCTCAGGTTTGAAAGAAATCTTCCGCTGTGCATTAACTCATTTTAAGGATATTACTTGGAGTCATTCATGACATATTTCAAAAGATGTTGCATTCGAGTCGTTGAAGTTCTTTAGAGATTATTATTAAGTAAATGACGGATTAGGTCATTTATACTTGGATATTATGAAATGGTATGCATACCTGTCAACTTTCGATGAAATGAAAGTTTGTCTTTTAAAAATGAATGCAATGTTTGTCAAATGTATCATTTAAAGTTTAAGTACCTCGCGATGAAATCAACTATTATGAATCGTTTATAATCGATATGGACTTCATCTGGATGGATTAGGACGGGGCGTTTCACATACGTTGTCACTCGACTTATGTCTAAGTTTTGGTTTCCCGAACTCATTCTCGTACTCTTAGATAACTAGCCTTTTACGTTACGCGACGTGTACCCTTATTAATAATTTTACTTACTCATCAGTAAATTACCTTATAATAAATATAGCTTATAAAATTGAGCGTTGTGGTCATTTGCTTCTATAAATCAGTGGCTCGTTGTTTGTCAAAATATATTATTTTAAATCAGGACATTTTATGACTAAGTTAAAATATATAGATATATATATATACATATATATATATATATATATATATATATATATATATATATATATATATATATATATATATATATATATATATATATATATTATATAAATTTGTACTTAAAATGTTTACTTAATAATATTACATTTAGTTTTTCAAAACTATTTATATTTCAAAGTTCATTTTTATTTCGTTTAGAAAAATATTATAACACGTAACATTTTTAACTTAAATAGATACTATTCATTTATGTATTACTGTTTTAAATATCAATCGCATCACTAGGCGAGAGTTACTATTGCGTACTTAACTAATTTGAAAACAATATATTTTTAATGAACACGATCTAATTACGCGTTGCAAGTTATTTATATATTCAACAACTAATATTCCAATTTACGTTATTTAAACATGGATATTAATAATCTAGTTCTATTATATCGTAAAGCGTTGCGTACACTTGAAATCAAATAAGTTGATTTATTGGGTAATTTAGTCTTCCACTAGCTTTTGTCTAACTCTCGATATTTGACACCTTGTTCTTATATGCAAATCACTTTACCATTTTCTAGATACCGTTAAAAAGAAAATAGATTTCTTAAATCAAAGTGGACCTCTCAACAGGGACATACAATGTATGTGATAAATCAATCATTTGATATTATCTTCTAATTCCGTCGATAAACATATTGAAACAAATACGTTCATGTAATGCTTTATACGTTTAAATACTTTGTTGACGTTTTCAAGTTATAATATATACACACATACATACCTAATCATATACGTTCATTTAGTGGTTCGTGAATCATTGGAATTTGGTCGAGGTTAAATGAATGTATGAACATAGTTTAAAAATCCTTGAGATTTAACTTAACAAACTTTGCTTATCGTGTCGGAATACTATAAAGATAAAGTTTAAATTTGGTCGGAAATTCCCGGGTGGTCACAGTATCTATCCGTTAAAGAAATTTTGTCCCCGAAATTTGATAGAGGTCGTCATGGCTAATAATGAGAATGTTATTATGACGATTTATAGGGTTTCATTATGTTTAAGAAGTATGGATAAAATAATTCAATTACTCGAAGCGTATGAGTGAAGTTATTGTAAATGAATGAAATAAGATAATAGTGATTCGTCATATCTTTTGACGTCATCACGATTAATCTTCGAGTTTAAAGAAAATCTTTGTAATCTATATTGGATTTGATTCTTCGGCGAATAAAGAAATTATGATCCCCTTCGATTTAATGCGATAATCCATCTCGATTTCTCCGTCGGATATTTCACTATAAATCTACCTCCTTCTTTTCCTTACAACTCACACCTTTTATTCTTTCTCTTCAATTCATATTTTAAAGCATTCATCAATATGCTTCATCCAGTCCTGCTTCTTGATATATTTCTAACTTTTATATCTGTCATTCTTCTTTTTCATCTACCACCGGAAGAATCTATTTACTTCTACTATACTCTTGGTTTTATAGTGTTTTTAGTTCTCCCGTGTCTTTATGTTGCTATATACATCGATATATATGGTTTATAATTTCTGAGTTATCGTTGGGCTTTATATTCTTCTTTATATTTCGAAGTTCCTGCTTCTGTCTTCTATAATCATTGTCATCCCCAGTTAATGCTCTCTCCTATTTGCTGCGATTTATACTCCAGTTTCTATTTCGGTGCTTCCTTCTTCCGTTTCCTCTTCTTGTGATTAAGCACCGCTTGTAATGGTCCAGAATTCGTGGGTATGAATTTCAGAATGAACATAGTAAATGTTTTTAGACGAAAATTGTAATGGCATGATCTTGATTCGTCAAATTACCAGAATATCCGGAAAAGACCGAATCATCAAGAAATATTTTCTTGATATGTTTAGAGGTTAAGTAGAATGCAAGAGTCGTGTAACATGGCACATGATGACGTTATGATCTGTGAATCATCACGTTCCATTTAGAAACTCAGCATGCATTACTGTAATATAATCATGTTGATCAAGTGTCATTATATTATACTAATTCATGTTTCAGCTCCCAACACTACTTCAAAAGTATTCCAATTTTAAACTCGAATGTTTCAGAATTTAGAAACAAAAATAGTTTCTTTTATGATGCAATACAGATAGTGCGAAGAGGTAAATGATTTCAGATAAGAATAATTATGGAAATATCTTCATAAATATGGAGGATATTTATAATGAAAGATACGATGATATCTTAGAATTTCTAATATCATAGGATGATGAAGAATATTGTCCGTAGGGGTTTAGTATCAGGAGCAAGGTATTCGTTAATGACTTCAGCAGATACTGAATCATTTGGATTCTTTGAAGACAGGTTCAGTCTTTGTGATTTGTCTACAGCCTCCTTCATACTTTGCTCAATCCGTTTTCCAGTTCCAAAACTTCTCTTTTTCTGCGCTTTACCAGCACACTATTCATTATCATCAAAATTTTTACTGTTAAGGTCATTTACAGTTCTTGATGCTTCATCAGCATTTTTCAAAATTTCGAGAACTAGTTCGCAGTTTAGGGTGTTTTTCAGAAACTTCACATTCGCAGTATGTAAGTCTAGGAGATAGACGTTATATGTATAACTGTTGACGTCGACATGCTGCGAGATTTTAAAATACAGATTGCTAATTCCCAATGATTCGTATGGCAATTCTCGTTACAAGATGCAGATAGGTAAATGATGGGGTTTTGATAATTATAATGATTTTTCGGAAAATCAAAAATCAGTGAAGTTGTTGGTAAGTTTATTGCTAATGTGATGGAACATAAATGGTTCCCCGGTAACGATGGCGAAAGAGAAACGTATATATCAAGGTTATAATAAGGCTGTTTCGACTGAAAAGTCAAAGTTGACTTGCTGGAGCTGTGACAAAACTGACTACTTTGGAAAGGAATTGAAAAGTCATTTTAGCTAATAAATGTCAAAAGGTCTGACACGGACACATGTTAAACTATGACTTTGGTTTCGAGATCTTTTCAGGTACATAACTGTGGGTAATATGTGGTTGGATCATCATCTCGATTGTTCATTATTTGGAGTGTCTTCATGATTTTCAAAGGGTTTGAACACAGATTGTAATCTTTAATATACATATGATGTTCTAACATAGTTTTGAAGTCAAAGTATAACTTTGAAAGATATAGGAATCTAAGAGTGATGATTTTTGGTTATATTTCGAATTAAATTCTGAGATTTCGAAATCGAAATATGTAATTGGATTTGAATGAGTATGGTTGTTTTGATTTCTATAAAAGAATGTATATTGTTGTGAAAGTATTGAGTATAGTTGATGTTTGCAGAATCAGATTCAAATAATGTAACATATTAATTGTGAATTTATATATCTCTCGGGTATTACCTACCCGTTAAAAAAAATTCACTATTAATATTTTGTACAAACGAATTTTTATTACAGTCATTAGGAAAATATATATGTGTATATTTCCTTTAGATGTAACATAGGTTTAATGAGTTAATATTAAATTAAACTCATTGATTTACGGTTGAAACTAGAATTGAGTAATCCCCAAAACTTTAGAAATTACATGAGTATTTCTTCAATGATATTGGAATTATGAATCACTACTTTGCATGATGTTGGTGTGGAATTCTTGTGAACTTCGCAAGGTATGAATGATGTTCTTTGAAAAGTTTCGAGTACATTGATGATGAAAGTGTAAAATCAAACATATATTTGAATAATACACTTAGTTTATTATAAGTTGAAATTTATTAAATTGAGATAGAAATTGTGGCTAACGATGGTTAAGTTGCTGACGAGGGACGTACATCATTGCATATTTGTAATATGAATTAACCGAGTAGTTAAGATTCACACACAATAGCTTAGTACGGAAAGATTTATTTTGATCTCAAAATTTATATATAAAATATACATATAATTTCTTCAGAGGGAATGAGTTAATAATTCATAACTCGTTGATACAATATACGCCTTATTGATTCGTAATGATGTCCACGGTGATTCTTGAACTGACGGAGTTTGTGATGTTATAGGTGCTGCTGATTCTAATGATACTGACGGCACTGACTGTGTTGATGATGCTAACGGTAATGTTGATGTTGTTGGTAAAACAAGTCTAACTTGTAAATCACACACCATTCTTGTTAGGGTTTCTACTCTTCCTTTTATCATTTCGGTCCACACGCTTGATTTATGGCTAAGGCTAGAATAGACAATCTCTAAGACTTTAGAGATTTCATATTCGCCGTAGAAGGTTTCTCCAATGAAGTGATAGATTAATACTTCATCGGTTATTGTTGTTGGTACTCTATGGTGCGTATGACGTTGAGACTTGAGGTACTGATCGTGATATCGCGGTGTGGGATGCGGATGTTGTTGTTGGTGGTGGTGATGGTACTATTGCTATTGCTGATGGTGGTACTATTTATGCTGCTGGTGCTGCTACTAGGGTTTGTAACCTTTGCACCATATTCTCCAAGGCCACTACCCGAGCGCGAAGCTCGTTGACTTCTTCTGTTACACCGGGGTGATTGTCGGTTCGAACGAGCGGATGAATAAGATCTAGAATTTGAGATAGTATATAGTCATGACGAGATACTCTGGAAATGAGAGAGAAAATGGTATTACGAACAGGTTCGCCGATAAGTGCTTCAGGTTCTTCGCCAAGAGGGCAATGTGGTGGATGGAAGAGATCACCTTCTTCTTGTCTCCAGTGATTAAGTAGACTACGAAACCATCCCCAATTCATCCAAAATAGATGATGGCTGATTGGTTGATCCATTCTGGTCACACTACTTTCGGAGCTTGAATGGGATTCCATTTCGGAATCCGAGTGACTTGAACTGATGACGAATTCCATTTTGTACGATTGGATAAAGGATTTTTCGATATGAAATGATTATGGCTAACGGATGGTACTCTAATTACATAGAATATCCATATATATATATATATATATATATATATATATATATATATATATATATATATATATATATATATATATATATATAGAACAAAAGATTTCGTATATTACGGAGGAATTTACAGAATATGTCAGGCAAGGTTTACAGTAATAGATACGATAAGATATGATTTAGCAGATACGCTAAGATACGAATTTTGTCTATACACTATTCATGCAATCAATGCAGCAAGATTTGTCTAGACTAAGAATGATAAGCAGGTAATTTCCTAGGGATGATAAGTAGATAATTTTTGACACAAAATGATAAGCAACACTTTTGACATGCAGACACGGTCGAAGTCCAGACTCACTAATGCATCCTAACGACTTATTAGTTAGACATACTAATGCAGACCTGGTTCGATAAGACCACCGCTCTGATACCAACTGAAGGGACCCGTTCATATACATTATAAATGATTCACAATAGTTGATTACATCGCGAGGTATTTGACCTCTATATGATATATTTTACAAACATTGCATTCGTTTTTAAAAGATACACTTTCTTTACATCGAAAATTGACAGGCATGCATACCTATCCACTATCCAACTATAATTGACTTAATAATAATCTTGATGAACTCAATGACTCAAATGCAACGTCTTTCGAAATATTCCATGAATGACTCCAAGTAAGATCTCTAAAATGAGCTAATGCACAGCGGAAGATTTTTTTAATACCTGAGAATAAACATGCTTTCAAGTGTCAACCAAAAGGTTGGTGAGTTCATTAGTTTATCATAATCGATCATTTTCATCATTTTAATAGACCACAAGAATTTCATTTTTCATTTCTCATAAATATCGTGCATGCAAAAATCATTCATATGGATTGAACACTTGGTAACCGACATTAACAAGATGCATATAAGAATATCCCCTATCATTCCGGGACATCCATCGGACATGATAAAACAACCTCGAAGTACTAAAGTATCCGCAACCATGGATGGGGTTTGTTAGGCCCAATAGATCTATCTTTAGGATTCGCGTCAATTAGTAGATCGGTTTACTAATTCTTAGGTTACCAAGCAAAAAGGGGCATATTCGGCTTCGATCATTCAACCATAGAATGTAGTTTCAATTACTTGTGTCTATTTCGTCAAACATTTATAAAAGTGCGTGTATTCTCAGTCCCAAAAATATATATTGCAAAAGCATTTAAAAAGGGAGCAAATGAAACTCACCATACTGTATTTCGTAGTAAAATGACATATAACATCATTGAACAAGTGCAAGTTTGGCCTTGGATTCACGAACGTATCAATATTGAGATTCAATATTGCAGGAAAGGTACGTAGACGCAACGGAGATGATAAACACTACATTGACCTCACGAGCATTCCCATGAACCATACTCATCACCTCCATAGCTATAACCCATAATTTTCTTAGCCCTATCCCGCTCATAAAACCCATGTTGTAATAACTCGTGCGTACCCACTGTCGTAATATTTTATGTTTAATACTAATAATATCGCTCCTAATACTACTAATAATAATATAATTAATCATAATAATAATAATAATAATAATAATAATAATAATAATAATAATAATAATAATAATAATAATAATAATAATAATAATAATAATAATAATAATAATAATAATAATAATAATAATAATAATAATAATATAGATTGAGAGAGAATGAGATCAAGATGTATATGCAAACTGAATAAACTTCGTGCGTTTTATAGACTTGCACTCATCCTCTCTTCATGCGACTGCATGATGTTTATGAAGGTTTGTCATGCGGTCGCATGACACATTGTTACAGCTCATATTCGCTTATCGCTTTGTGCCGACGGTTTATATAATTAATATTATATATAAATTAATATTTAATCTATATAATTAATTATATAATATATTATATTTATGTGCATAGTTAATTTGTAATTTTTGTTCCAATGTCTCATACGTTGTCACTCGACTTATGTCTCAGTTTCGGTTTCCCGAACTCATTCCCGTACGCTTAGATAACTAGCCTTTTACGTTACGCGACGTGTAACCTTATTAATAATTTGACTTACTCATCAGTAAATTACCTTATAATAAATGTAGCTTATAAAATTGATCGTTGTGGTCATTTACTTCTATAAATCAGTGGCTCGTTGTTTGTCAAAATATATTATTTTAAATCAGGACGTTTTATGACTAAGTTAAAATATATAGATATATATATACATATATATATATATATATTTTTATATAAATTTGTACTTAAAATGTTTACTTAATAATATTACATTTAGTTTTTCAAAACTATTTATATTTCAAAGTTCATTTTTATTTCGTTTAGAAAAATATTATAACACGTAACATTTTTATTTTGAAACTTAAATAGATACTATTCATTTATGTATTACTGTTTTAAATATCAATCGCATCACTAGGCGAGAGTTACTATTGCGTACTTATATTTTTAATGAACACGGTCTAATTACGCGTTGCAAGTTATTTATATATTCAACAACTAATATTCCAATTTACGTTATTTAAACATGGATATTAATAATCTAGTTCTATTATATCGCAAAGCGTTGCGTACACTTGAAATCAAATAAGTTGATTTATTGGGTAATTTAGTCTTCCACTAGCTTTTGTCTAACTCTCGATATTTGACACCTTGTTCTTATATGCAAATCACTTTACCATTTTCCGGATACCGTTAAAAAGAAAATAGATTTCTTAAATCAAAGTGGACCTCTCAACAGGGACATACAATGTATCTGATAAATCAATCATTTGATATTATCTTCTAATTCCGTCGATAAACATATTGAAACAAATACGTTCATGTAATGCTTTATACGTTTAAATACTTTGTTGACATTTTCAAGTTATAATATATACACACATACATACCTAATCATATACGTTCATTTAGTGGTTCGTGAATCATTGGAATTTGGTCGAGGTTAAATGAATGAATGAACATAGTTTAAAAATCCTTGAGATTTAACTTAACAAACTTTGCTTATCGTGTCGGAATAATATAAAGAAAAAGTTTAAATTTGGTCAGAAATTCCCGGGTCATCACACTCGCGCTAAGTGCTACCGGCTCTTTGGTTCACACGTACTACGATGCTACCGGCTCTTTGGTTCACATCATAGCACAATCGCACATACTATGGCACTACCAGCTCTTTGGTTCATACCATAGCATACAAATAAATACATTATATACATACGCATATAATCATTCCACTCACCTTATCACGCCGGTGGTGATTAAACATGAAATGTCCCGTTCTTATTGATTAAAAACGTTCCATATTAATTGATTTCGTTGCGAGGTTTTGACCTCTATATGAGACGTTTTTCAAAGACTGCATTCATTTTTAAAACAAACCATAACCTTTATTTCATAGATAAAGGTTTTAAAAAACTTTACGTAGATTATCAAATAATGATAATCTAAAATATTCTGTTTACACACGACCATTACATAATGGTTTACAATACAAATATGTTACAACAAAATAAGTTTCTTGAATGCAGTTTTTACACAATATCATACAAGCATGGACTCCAAATCTCGTCCTTATTTAAGTATGCGACAGCGGAAGCTCTTAATAATCACCTGAAAATAAACATGCTTAAAACGTCAACAAAAATGTTGGTGAGTTATAGGTTTAACCTATATATATATCAAATCATAATAATAGACCACAAGATTTCATATTTCAATACACATCCCATACATAGAGATAAAAATCATTCATATGGTGAACACCTGGTAACCGACATTAACAAGATGCATATATAAGAATATCCCCATCATTCCGGGACATCCTTCGGATATGATATAAATTTCGAAGTACTAAAGCATCCGGTACTTTGGATGGGGTTTGTTAGGCCCAATAGATCTATCTTTAGGATTCGCGTCAATTAGGGTGTCTGTTCCCTAATTATTAGATAACCAGACTTAATAAAAAGGGGCATATTCGATTTCGATAATTCATCCATAGAATGTTGTTTCATGTACTTGTGTCTATTTTGTAAATCATTTATAAAACCTGCATGTATTCTCATCCCAAAAATATTAGATTTTAAAAGTGGGACTATAACTCACTTTCACAGATTTTTACTTTGTCGGGAAGTAAGACTTGGCCACTGGTCGATTCACGAACCTATAACAAATATGTACATATATATCAAAGTATGTTCAAAATATATTTACAACACTTTTAATACATTTTGATGTTTTAAGTTCATTAAGTCAGCTGTCCTTCTTAGTAACCTACAACTAGTTGTCCACAGTTAGATGTACAGAAATAAATAGATAAATATTATCTATAATCAATCCACGACCCAGTGTATACGTATCTCAGTATTGATCACAACTCAAACTATATATATTTTGGAATCAACCTCAACCCTGTATAGCTAACTCCAACATTCACATATAGAGTGTCTATGGTTGTTCCGAAATATATATAGATATGTCGACATGATAGGTCGAAACATTGTATACGTGTCTATGGTATCTCAAGATTACATAATATACAATACAAGTTGATTAAGTTATGGTTGGAATAGATTTGTTACCAATTTTCACGTAGCTAAAATGAGAAAAATTATCCAATCTTGTTTTACCCATAACTTCTTCATTTTAAATCCGTTTTGAGTGAATAAAATTGCTATGGTTTCATATTGAACTCTATTTTATGAATCTAAACAGAAAAAGTATAGGTTTATAGTCAGAAAAATAAGTTACAAGTCATTTTTGTAAAGGTAGTCATTTCAGTCGAAAGAACGACGTCTAGATGACCATTTTAGAAAACATACTTCCACTTTGAGTTTAACCATAATTTTTGGATATAGTTTCATGTTCATAATAAAAATCATTTTCTCAAAATAACAACTTTTAAATCAAAGTTTATCATAGTTTTTAATTAACTAACCCAAAACAGCCCGCGGTGTTACTACGACGGCGTAAATCCGGTTTTACGGTGTTTTTCGTGTTTCCAGGTTTTAAATCATTAAGTTAGCATATCATATAGATATAGAACATGTGTTTAGTTGATTTTAAAATTCAAGTTAGAAGGATTAACTTTTGTTTGCGAACAAGTTTAGAATTAACTAAACTATGTTCTAGTGATTACAAGTTTAAACCTTCGAATAAGATAGCTTTATATGTATGAATCGAATGATGTTATGAACATCATTACTACCTTAAGTTCCTTGGATAAACCTACTAGAAAAGAGAAAAATGGATCTAGCTTCAACGGATCCTTGGATGGCTCGAAGTTCTTGAAGCAGAATCATGACACGAAAACAAGTTCAAGTAAGATCATCACTTGAAATAAGATTATTATAGTTATAGAAATTGAACCAAAGTTTGAATATGATTATTACCTTGTATTAGAATGATAACTTACTGTAAGAAACAAAGATTTCTTGAGGTTGGATGATCACCTTACAAGATTGGAAGTGAGCTAGCAAACTTGAAAGTATTCTTGATTTTATGTAACTAGAACTTGTAGAATATATGAAGAACACTTAGAACTTGAAGATAGAACTTGAGAGAGATCAATTAGATGAATAAAATTGAAGAATGAAAGTGTTTGTAGGTGTTTTTGGTCGTTGGTGTATGGATTAGATATAAAGGATATGTAATTTTGTTTTCATGTAAATAAGTCATGAATGATTACTCATATTTTTGTAATTTTATGAGATATTTCATGCTAGTTGTCAAATGATGGTTCCCACATGTGTTAGGTGACTCACATGGGCTGCTAAGAGCTGATCATTGGAGTGTATATACCAATAGTACATACATCTAAAAGCTGTGTATTGTACGAGTACGAATACGGGTGCATACGAGTAGAATTATTGATGAAACTGAACGAGGATGTAATTGTAAGCATTTTTGTTAAGTAGAAGTATTTTGATAAGTGTATTGAAGTCTTTCAAAAGTGTATAAATACATATTAAAACACTACATGTATATACATTTTAACTGAGTCGTTAAGTCATCGTTAGTCGTTACATGTAAGTGTTGTTTTGAAACCTTTAGGTTAACGATCTTGTTAAATGTTGTTAACCCAATGTTTATAATATCAAATGAGATTTTAAATTATTATATTATCATGATATTATCATGTATGAATATCTCTTAATATGATATATATACATTAAATATCTTTACAACGATAATCGTTACATATATGTCTCGTTTAAAAATCATTAAGTTAGTAGTCTTGTTTTTACATATGTAGTTCATTGTTAATATACTTAATGATATGTTTAATTATCATAGTATCATGTTAACTATATATATATATCCATATATATGTCATCATATAGTTTTTACAAGTTTTAACGTTCGTGAATCACCGGTCAACTTGGGTGGTCAATTGTCTATATGAAACATATTTCAGTTAATCAAGTCTTAACAAGTTTGATTGCTTAACATGTTGGAAACATTTAATCATGTAAATATCAATCTCAATTAATATATATAAACATGGAAAAGTTCGGGTCACTACAGAACACTTCCTCGAGCTTCAAGCGAAGTACCTAATACATTAAGTACCCAAATCAACATACAAGTTTGTGGAACCAACCACCCACACTTAACTCTTTAGCATTTAATGACCCAAATGCATTAAATGACCAGTTTACACCAAAACCGCCCATTGAAAGCCAAAACTCATCATAAATCACTAAAAGCTAGCGATTAGAGTCTACAAACACCAACTAACACAAGTTTAGGGTATTTCAAACCCATCTCACCCAATTAGGTCAACCATCACCCATTTGACCCATTTTAACACTTAGACTTACAAATTTGGTCAAACTTGAACTCATTGACAAGCTTACACTAATTCACAAGTATACTAGTGTTCTAACAACAAAATTAACATTTACAACACCAAATTCATGACCAAACCCTAGAATACAAACCATAGGGTTTTCATGCACCAATTTAACCCAAATTCACCCATTTAACCCCCAATTGGGTCTTACGAGTCTCAAAAGTACAAATCCTATCCATAAATCAATTAAAACTCAAAACACAGAGTTAGGACTTACCAATGCTATCACAACGTAGCTAGAAACGTGGGGAACAACTTTAGAACTAGAGTTTAAACTCGAAACTAGCTTCTTCCTCTTTGAATTGAGCTTTCTCACTCTAAAACTTCCTCTCTCTCTAGAATTTAAATAGATGAGATAAGGTTGGTGAAAATGGAGTAAAGTCACCCACCAAAACTGATCTTGGGCCTTAAATGTCATACTCCGTCCTAATCCATCTGGACGAAGTCATCAACATTTGATCCCAGAGCGATGATTGACTCCAAGTAATGTCCTTAAAATGAGTAAATGCACAGCGGAAGATTTCTTTCATACCTGAGAATAAACATGTTTTCAAGTGTCAACCAAAAGGTTGGTGAGTTCATAGGTTTATCTTAAAACAATAAAATTCATCATTTTGATAGACCACAAAATTTAAATCCTGCATGGTACAAATGGGCCCAAATTCTATACCCACCTGTAATGTACATGCTATATCTTTTAAATATAGTACATCTTTCTCGTGTACGAAACCATTTTCATAAATCATAGTAACCGTACACATATCTTGTGCACAAAAATAACATACACATAACCTGTGTATAAAATCATTCTCTCGATATATAACATTCACATCAACTGGTGGCAATTATCATGTCCACATAATTCAATGGTGGCAATTATCATGTCCACATAATTCAATAATAATCCGCAGAACTTCTGTCTGCATAATAATTCATTCGAGGAATATTTTGCTTGTGTCTATCTCGTCAAACATTTATAAAAGCATTTCATGTATTCGTAGTTCAAAATATATTTCAAAAGCATTTAATAAAGCAGTTGTAAAATAGTTATAAAGCAGCGCATGTATTCTCAGTCCCAAAAATGTAAAGAGTAAAAGGGAATCAAATGAACTCACGCATATAAATATTGTAAAACAGTTATTAAAACATTGCATGTATTCTCAGCCCAAAAATGTAATGAGTAAAAGGGAGCAAATGAACTCACCTATAATATTTTGTAGTAAAAATATTCATACGACGATATTGAACAATGCAGGGTTGACCTCGGATTCACGAACCTATATCAAGTATATATTAATATATATAATGGTAATCGAACGAATTTATATGTTCTTATTAATTGTTATTTTATTAAATTATATGTTTCATTATTAACTTAATTACCTATTTTATTTTATATAATTTAAATAAATAATTGTAAAAATACCAATATAGTTGTTATGAAATAACTATATTTTATATAAATCATTCGTTTGTAAAAAAAATATATATATATATATATATAAATATAATAATACTAAAGTAATAATATTGTTAATAATAATAATTATATTTAGTACAGATGTTGAAAATAATTTTGTTAATAATATTAGTCATTTTATTTGTATTAATAATAATAATGTAAAAAAAAAATACTTGATTAAGTTTTATGATTATAACTTATAACATTCCTTCTTATCATGTCTAAATAATAATAACATCATTTTTAATACATAATGTCGTAATTGTAACAATTAATCATACTCATAACTATATCTACTTCCATCCTAATATTTTAATTTATATCTTCTTTTATATTCTAATAATAATAACAATAATAAGAATAATAATAAGAATAATATAATAATAGTAATAGATAGATAGAATAATAATACTACCTCCATGTAAAGAGCTCTTAAAAAGAAAATAAACACCACTGCCCATGCTTGAGCCCGAGATCTCTCGGTTAATAAACACACCACCAATCCATTGAACCGTTCGATACATTATTGTTATAATTCGCGAGTTTAATTATTTAATGTATGTGAACCGTTTATCTTCATTATTATCAATATCATATGTATGATAACCTTAATCATCATCTAATCCTTATTCCCAACCTCTTCTTAATCCTCATCTCCTCATTTAATTCGTATTCAACAGAAAGTTTGCGAGATATATATATATATATATATATATAATAACCGAAACACATTACACTTGCATGTGTATTGGGTTTATTTTTGTTGAGCCTTGATAGCTCCAAACATATATGTCTCAAAAGAACAAAAACCTATATCGGCCCAACTTAATCAAATCGTGATTTTTTTATAACGAAGCCCAATTATTTATTTACACTCCAAGTTGTTGATTCAAGGCTGCTAGCATGCTTTCTTCTTCCCATCTACACCCACCGACGTATTGGTGGGGTTGATTTACTAGTAACTGTCAACCATGAAGATCACTCGTCCCACATGCATAATTATTTTACACTAAAGTATGGAATCCAATAATAATTGCTACATATTTAAATTGTGACCCATCTTTAATCCTTAATATATAAATACTTTCAACCTTTGTTGTCTGGGATAGAAACACAAAACAAAAACAAAAATATAGCGTTTGGTTGTAATTGAGTCAAGCTGATGCTACTAAAGAGAAAAGAAAAAAAAACGAGATAATTAAATGGGGGAGGTAATGGGAGTCGAGTAGTCTTATAACTAGTGATGGTGGTGGCGGTTTAATGATCCACAAAGAAGAAGAAACAAAGTGATCAAAGTGATTCTTTTCGTGGATTGTAATCGTTAAACTCAAGTGGGTTTTCAATGGTGTTGTTTGTTTTGTGGTTGCGAACAATTTATTATGCAGCAGAAAGATTTCTCGCAGGGTCAAGTGATGGTGTTGTTCAAACAAGAAGTAATAATAGTGGGTGGTGGTTTGATGGTTAAAATGGAAACAGAAAAACGTAACAAAAGATGATGGTGGTGGTTAGTTAAATGGTTTTGTAACGGGTGGTCTTTTTGGTACTTGAACAAGTAGTAGCAACGCATGATGATAGTGGTAGCGTGGTCGATGTTGAACCAAGAATGATGGCAGGTGATCTAGAAGAAGGAGAAGAAAGAAGAGTGAAGTGGTGATGGGTTGATGAATCCATCTGTTGATGTATGTATATGTTTAAATATAGTATAGGATAATAATAAAGGTCAACATGAGTTAATCAGGAAATTAAGAACAGAAATAAAGTAAAAGTTGAAATTGATTTCTAACAGATTTTGTAATTGATCAGTTTTCATATAGTGGTGAGATTTTATTCAAATACTTTTACAGACAGAAACAACAATTTGTGCAATAGATTTTTGTTTGGTATTGATAATATAGTCGAGCTGTTAAATCCAACAGACAGGAAGGACAGAGGTTCAATCAGGAAAAATAAAACAGATAGGGAAAGGAATCAAAATTCTGTTAAATTTCTTTGTTTTTATATTTAATCACTATTAGTAATTGATAATAATAATAATAATAATACAATTAATAATAATAATTATACTAATAATAATAACAATAATACTAATTATAATAATACAAATATTAGTAATGCTAATAATAATATTAGTAATAATAATATAACACTTTATATATACCAAATTATATATAATAATATTAATAATACTGATATTGATATTAATATTGAAAGTGATAACAATATTACTTTAGTAACTATATTTTATTTTATAATTAAATTTAATATCATAATATTATTTATTATTAATTATATTATATAATAACATATACTGAATATCTAATGTTTACACATTCTATATATATATATATATATATATATATATATATATATATATATATATATATATATATATATATATATATATATATATATATATATATATATATATATATGCATTATTATAAAATTGTGTTTGCATATTAGTTACACCATATATCATATATGTAAATATGAATACATTAATAATGTTTTATATATATATAATTATTATATATCTATTTACAAATAGTTGTTCGTGAATCGTCGAGAATAGTCGAAGGTCAAATGCATTTATGAAAACAGTTCAAAAATTTTGAGACTCAACATAATAGACTTTGCTTATCATGTCAAAATATTAAATCGTATCGAGAGTTTGATTTAAAATTAGTCGAAAATTTTCCGGGTCACTACAGTACCTACCCGTTAAAGAAATTTCGTCCCGAAATTTGAGTGAGGTTGTCATGGCTAACAATAAAAATGTCTTCATGACGAGTATGAGTTGATAAATAGATTTTTATCATTATTGATTAATATAGATAAAACTATTCGATTATGTGAAGCGTACGAATGAAGCTATCACATAAGAGTGAAATGAGAAAATAAAGATTTGTCTTAGCTTTTGACGTAGTCACGTTGGAATTCCGGAAGTCAAAGGATTTAAAAGAAAATCTTGAAAATCTATAAGATTTGATTCTTCGGGATTTATGGAAATTAAGATCTCTATAATTAAATGCGATCATCTGTCTCGATTACTTTGTCTGATATTTTCACTATAAATGAACTTCTTTTGTTCCATTACTTTCACAACTCCTCCACTTCCTTCTATTTTGAAGCATCATGCTTCTGTTTTCTTCCTGACTTAAAGTAAACCAATCAAGACGTCTTGGTTTTGTAGGTATAAAGTTCGGATGAACATGATTAAGATTCTAAGCAGGAATGAAAGGTAATAGCACGATTGGATTTGTAGATTACCGGAAACCACATAAGATAGAACTATCAAGAATATATTTTCTTGATATGTTCGAAGGTTAAGTAGAATGAAAGAGTTATGTAACATGGCACATGATGACGTTATGATTCTATGAATCATCACGTCCCATTAGAAACTCAGCATGACTTACTGTAATATAATCACGTTGATCAAGTGTCATTATATTATACTAACTCATGCAGCAGTTCCCAACACTACTTCAATAACATTCATATTTTAAGCTCCAAAGTTTACAGAATATAGAAACTAATAGTTTCTATATGATGTAACACTAATAGCACGAAGAGATTAATGATTTCAGATAAGAATAGCTATTAAAATATCTTCAGAAATATGGAGGATATTTATAATGAAAGATACGATGATATCTTTGAATTTCTAATATCGAAGGATGGTGAAGAAAATTTGTCCGCAAGAGTTTGGAGTCAGAAGCAAGGTATTCGATAAAAATTTCATCAGAAACAGAATCATTAGAATTCTTAATGTATAAGTTTAGTCCTTGTGATTTGTTCAGAGACTCCTTCGTAGTTTGCTCAATCAGTTTTTCAGTTTCAAACTTTTTCTGAGCTTTGCCAACATACAATTCTTTATCATCAACTTTCGGCTATTGAGGTCATTTACGGTTGTCTACGGTTTCTGCTGCTTCATTCAGCTTTCTCAACATTCAGAGTATTGATTTGTAGACTTAGTGCTTTTCAGAATTTCAGAATGAAAGATCATAATTCTAAGAGATAAATGTTATATGGATACATATAACTATTGATGTGGTAACGTTGGGAGACTCACAATACAGATTTGCTGATTTCCGGTAATTGGTATGGCAATTCTTGTTACAAGATGCAGATGAGTACATGATGAGACTTCAATAGATAAATATAGTGATTTGTCAGAGAGATTTACACCAAGGAGCAACGAGGTTGCTGGTACGCCTGCTGGTAATATGATGGAATATAAAAAGTTCCCCAGTAACAATAAAAGAGTACACATATATATATCAAGGTTATAATAAGGTTGTTTCGAACGAAAAATTGAAGTTGACTTGTTGGAGCTGTGACAAAATTGGCTAATTTGAAGAGAGATTATAAAGTTACTTTCGGTAATAACTATGCTAAGGAGTTAGCACAGATACGTGTTAAATGTTTACTCAGGTTCCGAGTGTTTTCAGATGCATAACTATATGCATCAATCTTTTCTTTCGTTGATGAAGTGTGGTTGGTTCATCCTCTTGATTGAGGTGTTTTCAAGAATCATGAAAGGTTTGAACGCAGATTGTAATCGTCAAGATACAAATGAGGTTTAAAATGAAATCAAGTGGCAAACTTGAAGAATTGTTTAGTTTCATATGTTATAGTCAATATTTTAATTCATTTAAATTGTCCAATGTTGGTAGTCCACAGTTGATAGTCCACAGTTATCAATTCAATAATTCATATATAGTTTAATATATAATATTCGAATTAATTAATACGTATCGTGACCCGTGTACATGTCTCAGACTCGATCACAACTCAAATTATATATATTATTATAGAATCAACCTCAACCCTGTATAGAGAACTCGATCATTACTGCATATAGAGTGTCTATGGTTATTCCAAATAATATATATAGATGCGTCGATATGATATGTCAAAACCTTGTATACGTGCCCCGATATTTAAAGTGCGTAAAATAAATAACAGAAATTAAATGCCGATAAATAAATTGCATAAAGTAAATAACAGAAATTAAATGACAATAAATAAAGTTGCGAGAATTAAAATTGCGATAAATAAAATGCGATAAATAAATTACGATAAATAAAATGTAATACGGAATTAACAGTTAGCTAGGAACAGTTAGCTAGGATTTCGTTAGCGTGGATTCTTAACAAAATTTCCCATAGTTAATTTGTTTGTTTCTAACAAATTTTATTTTGTCCAACGTTTTCTTCATTATGCCACTTGTTGGATTCTGATAGGTCAAAATATGAATATAAAATTGAATAAAAATGGTTATTCTGCGGTGAACGGATACGTATATCGGTGGTTGTAAGTAAGATAGTAAATAACTGTTGAATCAGATTCGAAGATTGTACAGTGTAACTTATTAATGTGAAATCTAAATATTCCTCGGGTATTACCTACCCGTTAAAATATTTTCACCATTAACAGTTTGTACGAAAGAATTTTTAATTACAATCTTTATGAAAATATATATACATATATATTTTCTTCAGATGTAATCATGGATTTAATGAGTCAATATGATATTAAACTCATTTGATTTACCGTTAAAACAAGAATATATAATCTCTAAAACATTAGAGATCGTCATGTCGAACGAAGATAAATGCTATAGAACGTCATGTAGATCAATGATTTTACTCGAGGTACAGAATGAGATGTTGAGGCACGTGGTGTTGAAACTTGGGTTGTTGGTGGTACTGGTGATGTTGCTGAAGCTGGTAAGTTTTGCACCATATTCTCCAAATTGATTACTCGCGCGCGAAGTTCGTTGACTTGTTGTATTACTCCGGGATGATTATCGGTTTGGATGAGCGGATGAATAAGATTCAGAATTTTTGAGATAGTATATAATCGTGGCGAGATATTCAGGAGATGAGGGTGAAAATGGTGTTTCGTACTGGTTCGCCAGTGAGTGCTTCAGGTTCATCGTTAAGAAGGAAATTTGGTTGATGGAAGGGATCACCTTCTTCTTGTCTCCAATGATTTAGTAGACTACGAACCCATCAGATGAATTGGGGATGGCTGATCGGTTGATCTATTCTGGTCACTCTACTTTCGGAGCTCGAGTGAAACTCTATGTCGGAATAGCTGTCGGAATAGCTATCAAAATCTAAAGGACTCGAACTGGTTGAGGGATTCATCTCGTATGATCAGATGAAGGATTTTCGATAAGAAATAGATTATAGGATGTAGATTAGTACCCTGCAATACATAATTTACATATGCATATATAATACTAAAATTCCATAAGTTACGGAGGAATCTACGAAAGTTGTCAGGCAAAGGTAACAATAACAGATACGCTAAGATATGAATTTATCTATACACTGTCTATACAATAGAGGCAGTAAGACGTGTCTAGACTTTAAGGATGATAAGCAAATAATTTTTGACACTAATGATAAGCAAAACTTTTGACATGCAGACACGGTCGAAGTCCAGACTCACTAATGCATCCTAACGACTATCAGTTAGACACACTAATGCAAGACCTGGTTCGCTAAGACCACCGCTCTGATACCACATGTCATACCCCGTCCTAATTCATCTGGACGAAGTCATCAACATTTGATCCCAGAGCGATGATTGACTCCAAGTAATGTCCTTAAAATGAGCAAATGCACAGCGGAAGATTTGTTTCATACCTGAGAATAAACATGTTTTCAAGTGTCAACCAAAAGGTTGGTGAGTTCATAGGTTTATCTTAAAACAATAAAATTCATCATTTTGATAGACCACAAAATTTAAATCCTGCATGGTACAAATGGGCCCAAATTCTATACCCACCTGTAATGTACATGCTATATCTTTTAAATACAGTACATCTTTCTCGTGTACGAAACTATTTTCATAAATCATAGTAACCGTACACATATCTTGTGCACAAAAAAAACATACACATAACCTATGTATAAAATCATTCTCTCGATATATAACATTCACATCAACTGGTGGCAATTATCATGTTCACATAATTCAATGGTGGCAATTATCATGTCCACATAATTCAATGGTGGCAATTATCATGTTCACATAATTCAATAATAATCCGCAGAACAACTTCTGTCTGCATAATAATTCATTCGAGGAATGTTTTGCTTGTGTCTATCTCGTCAAACATTTATAAAAGCATTTCATGTATTCGCAGTTCAAAATATATTTCAAACGCATTTAATAAAGCAGTTGTAAAATAGTTATAAAGCAGCGCATGTATTCTCAGTCCCAAAAATGTAAAGAGTAAAAGGGAATCAAATGAACTCACACATATAAATATTGTAAAACAGTTATTAAAACATTGCATGTATTCTCAGCCCAAAATTTTAATGAGTAAAAGGGAGCAAATGAACTCACCTATAATATTTTGTAGTAAAAATATTCATACGACGATATTGAACAATGCAGGGTTGGTGTCACACCCCCAAATTAGGGCCTAGGGTATTTGTGACTAATTATATCAAATCACAGTTGTATAAACGAGAACGACTCTATATGAGACGTTTTGAATAAAACATTTATTAATAAAATAGCGGAAGCATTAAAAGTTTTACATCAAATTTAAACTGAAATAATAATAATAGTCTTAATGCAAAATAAATGTAATGAAATGAAGACTCCATTTAGCAGCATTCAATTCATCAGGTAGCAATCATGGCAATCATCTTATTCGCCACCTGAGACAAAACATGCTTAAAGTGTCAACCAAAAAGGTTGGTGAGTTCATTAGTTTATCAAAATCAATCATTTCCGTTATAATAATAGGCCACAAGATTTCAGTTTCATAAATATCCGTACACTAGCAAGTGTATAAAAGCATTCTATAAGTTGTAGGCACCCGGTAACAAGCCTTAATGTTCATGTTTTACCCTCTGAAGTACACCAGATCAGGTGTGTTTAAAATAACCTCGAAGTACTAAAGCATCCCATAGTCAGGATGGGGTTTGTCAGGCCCAATAGATCTATCTTTAGGATTCGCGCCTACCGTACATAGACAAGTAGTTTAATGTTACCAAGCTAAGGGTATATTTCTGGTTTAAACCCACATAGAATTAGTTTTAGTACTTGTGCCTATTTCGTAAAACATTTATAAATCAGCGCATGTATTCTCAGCCCAAAAATATATATAAAAAGGGAGCAAATGAAACTCACCTTAAATAGCAGTTGAAGTATTCCACGCAAGAAAGGAAAGTAAAGCAAGTAAGTGACCGAGATATCAACTAGAAGCAGTTCTTTAAGAGAGAAATGAGAGATTAAGGTGTAAGTTTGAAATGAGAAATGTATGTGGTATTTATAGTTGAAAATGTTAGGTAAAAAAAAAAATTAAAATAAAATAAGTAAATCTTAAAAGTTAAAATAAGAAAAATTATTTTGTATTTTTATTAAAAGTAAATCTTAAAAGTTAAAATAAGAAAAAGTAGTTTGTATTTTTATTAAAAGTAAAATCTTAAAAGTTAAAATAAGAAAAAGTAGTTTGTATTTTTATTAAAAGTAAAATCTTAAAAGTTAAAATAAGAAAAAGTATTTTGTATTTTTATTAAAAGTAAATCTTAAAAGTTAAAATAAGAAAAAGTAGTTTGTATTTTTATTAAAAGTAAAATCTTAAAAGTTAAAATAAGAAAAAGTAGTTTGTATTTTTATTAAAAGTAAAATCTTAAAAGTTAAAATAAGAAAAAGTATTTTGTATTTTTATTAAAACTAAATCTTAAAAGTTAAAATAAGAAAAAGTAGTTTGTATTTTTATTAAAAGTAAAATCATAAAAGTTAAAATAAGAAAAAGTAGTTTGTATTTTTATTAAAAGTAAAATCTTAAAAGTTAAAATAAGAAAAAGTATTTTGTATTTTTATTAAAAGTAAATCTTAAAAGTTAAAATAAGAAAAAGTAGTTTGTATTTTTATTAAAAGTAAATCTTAAAAGAAACGTAGTTTGTATTTTTATTAAAAGTAAATCTTAAAAGAAAAAGTAGTTTGTATTTTTGTATTTATTTATTAAAAGTAGATATAGTTTTGATTTTTTTTGTATAAAATTCTAAAAAAACAAAAATTTGTTTAATATATTTCTAAGAACATTTAACATTTTATTTCTATATTTGTTTAATTATTAAATACGAATTTTATATAAAAATTATTATTATATTTAGTTTTTATAAAAATTAAAATTTATGATTATTAATTTATAGTTTTTATTAGTTTTATAAATGTTATAATATTATGTATTATTTAGTTAATTATATATTCTATTAACTAAATAACAAAAGTAATATAAATATTATATATATATTCATTGATGTAATTATGTTATATTATATATCATAATCTTATTTATAATATTTATAATTATATTATTTATTTTAAGCGTACGTTTATTCGGTCAACGTTAAATTTATTCGTATATAACAACTCTAGGTATTTTAGTAAAATGGGAAGTCGAATAGTGAGGGTTGTTATAGTACCTACCCGTTAAAAGAAATTTCGTCCCGAAATTTAATTTTTGCCATCAATCGGCGTTGTTCGTACCTAGACGAGGATATTTACGTTTTACCTGGTCTTCACGTTCCCAGGTAGGTTCGGGGCCTTTCGTGAATTCCAACGGATCGAATATTGTTCTGTTTCATGCATTTAAATAATACGAACCCTAATTTCTTACAGGTTCTTCTATAAAGTGCATTTTATCATTAATGCGGAGGTTATCTAAAGGATTAATAAGAGTGTCATTTGACTAGGTTATCCTCAAAAGGGATGATGGTGTTATACGAGCATTTTAGTAAACTGAACACATGAAATGTATTATGAATAGTATTGAGCTTATTTAAAACTTTGAGTGTTTATGTCACAATATTAGGGTAGAAAAAAATAGAGAGTAGTTCATGAAAATTATAGTCATGAAGTTTGATAGAGATCATCATTGTTTACAACAAGAATATTGTAATGATGAATATAAGTTGAAAAATAAAGTTTTATCACTACTGAATAATATGGATAAAACGAGTTGATTATAGGAAGCGTATAAATGAAGCTATTGTAAAAGAGTGAATGAGAAATTAAATGTTCGTCTTAACTTTTGACGTAGTCACGATTGATTTTCGGAATTCAAGGGATTAAAGGAAATCTTCGTAATCCATAAGATTTGATTCTCCGGTAATTAAGGAATTTGAAATTTTCTTTGATTAAATGAGGTGAATTGCTTCAATTGCTGTGTTTGGAATTTTGCTATAAATTAGTTTCTTCTGATTCATTATCTTCACCACTTCTATACTGTCTTCCTCAATTCATACTTCCAAAGATTGTGAGAATGCTCCATCCAGTTCTTATCCTAGATATTTTTCTGACTATCATTTCAGTCATTCTTCTTTTTCATTTACCACCAGAGGAATTTGTTTTCTTCTACTATTACCTTGGGGTTATAGTATTTTTAATTCTCCCATGTCTTTACGTTGCAATACGTATTGATATACACGGTTTGTAATTTCGGTATCGTTATCGGGCTACATATTTTCCCTTATATGTCGGAGCTCTTTGCCTTTTTATTCTCCTCTCGACTCTAAGTAAAGCGAGTAATGGTCCAGAATTTGTAGGTATGAAGTTTCGAATGGACCTACTGTTCTAAGCGTAATATCACGATTTGATTTGGTAAATTACCATAATTACTGAGGATAGAACTATCAAGAATATATTTTCTTGATATGTTCAGAGATTAAGTAGAATGTAAGAGTCGTGTAACATGGCAAATGATGATTATAAAGTCTATGAATCATCATCTTCCATTAAAAATTTAGCATGACTTACTGTAATATAATCACGTTGGCCTGACGTCATTATATTATACTAACTCATGCTTCAATTCTCAACACTACTTCAAATCATTCAAAATTTGAATTTAAATTTTACGGAATATAGAAACTTAAACAGTTTTCCTTTATGATGTAATAAAGATATTGCAAAGAGATAATTAATTGCGGACAAGAATCGTTATGAAGATATCTTTAGAAATATCGAGGATATTTATAACGAAAGATACGATGATATTTTAGAATTTCTAAAACCGATGGATAATGAAGAAATTCTTCTGTAAGGATTTAGAATGCGTAAAAAGATCTTCTGTGATTTCCTTCAGAAATCGAATCATCTAGATTCTTTGGTTATAGGTTTAGTCCTTGGGATTTGTCCTTGGTCTCCTTCATGTTTTGCTCAATCCGTCTTTCAATACCATATATTCTTTTGAGCTTTTCCAACACATAATTCTTTATTATCAAGCTTCTGGTCATTAAGGCCATCTACAGCTTTTGCTGCTTCATCAGCATTCTCAAGGTTAACTGATCTGAATCATTGATTATCAATCCGATATGTTTTCAAGGATTTTGAAGAATGTACAATGTAATATATTAATGTGAATGTTAGATATTTCTTGGGTATTACCTACCCGTTAAAATATTTTCACAATCAACAGTTTGTAAAAAAGAATTTTTAAATACAATCTTTATGAAAATATACATACATATATATTTTCTTCAGATGTAATTATGGATTTAATAAGTTAATATAATATTAAACTCATTTGATTTACGGTTGAAATGAGAATAAATAATCTCCAAAACTTTAAAGATTACATAATCGTCGCGAAATATTTCTTTAATGAAGTTATGAATCAATACTTCATCGTTCATTGTTATTAATATACCTCAGTAAATGATGTTGATGCTCGTGGATTTCTTGTGAAATTCATAAGGCACAAATGATGTTTTCGAGAAATTTTCGAGTACATCGAAAAATAGGAGTGTAAAATCACACATGCATTTGAATAATACACTTAGTTTATTATGAAATGGAGTTTATTGTACTGAAGCAGTGATTAATGATTGTTAAGTCATTAACGAAGGATGTACATCATAGCGTATTAGTGATATGAATTAACCAAGTAGTACATACTAGTTAAGATTCACACGTAATAGTTTAGTACGAAAAGATTTATTATTGTTCCAAACCATATATATATAAAGTATACATATATAATTCTTCAGGAAGAATGAGTCAATACATCTTAACTCATTATTACTAATATTCCTTAGTATCTATGGGCGTATGATGTCGATGTTTGAGGTACCGATTATGATGTTGAGACGTGGGATGCTGATGTTGTTGTTGGTGAAGCTGATGCTGTTGGTGGTGATGCTGATAGTACTGGTGGTGCTGGTGCTGGTGCTGGTGCTGCTGTTGGTGCTGCTTGTGGTACTTGGTTAGTAAGTGTGAGCCTAGCTACCAAATCGCGCACTATTTCCTCCAGGGTTTCTACTTTACGCTCGAGTCTATGGATTTGTTCTACCCATTCCTCTGTAAGGTTTGTCAATTCTTGATATTTAGTTCGAAGTCTTCTAACTTCTTCTAATAACCCTTTCTGGTTAGAATTCGAGAGTAGAGGACGAATATTGTCGTTGGTTACATCGAGTCGACCTTTGAGGCGGAAAATCCTTGCGAAAAGAGTGAAAACGGTATTGCGAACAGGTTCGCCAGTAAGAGGATCGAGTACTCCGACGTTTGGTGGTAAGTTTGGCTCGTGATAAGGAGTACATTCTTCATTTCTCCATAGGGTGAGTATTTCGTGAACCCATCCCCATTTTCTAAAGAAATCACGGTAATTGATCGGTGGGTGTGCTCCTGTCACGCTATCTTTGGAGCTAGAAGAACTTGAGGAATTAGGTGAGAAATCCATATTATGTGTTTGGAATAGGGTTTGATATGAAATGGGTGTTGAATATTGAATGATATATTCATCTCCTTGAATACGTATATACAGCAGAAAGATTTCCGTAATTTACGGAGGAAATTTAGGAAAAGTGTTAGACAAGGTCTATTGGGAATAGATATGCTAAGATATGATTTGTCTATACTCTAATAATGGCAGTATGACGTGTCGAGATTATAAAATGATAAGTATGTAATCTAATAATCTTTCGATTAAAGACTTTCAATTCGTATACTGTGATAACCCAATGACATTTCCCGGTTCGCAAACCGATGCATAAAGGCATAAGGCATATAGGTTCGTGATATAACAGGGAGTTATATACGTTTGAGTATGAATTATAGGAGTTTCAAAAATCTTGGATAATATTTCATGTAATACATATGTAATACACAAAACCAGGATAGATGACTAGGTGAGTTGTTCTTAATAAGTTCACCACTTATTAAGTGCGTAAGTGACTAAGTGTTGTATGATCACTATAGTCAGGTTTGATATTGTGCACCATACCCAAACATCTATGCCACCGCCGAGTCACTTGAATGATCAATTGTTACCGGTTGGCCCAGGAATTCTCGACCAAAATCTAAGTTTGGCATTCGAAATCCACAAGCGTCCCATAGTGGTACCAAGGATCACCCTAGGCCTTAAGTAGCGTTGACGTTCGAGTAATTTCACATTATCGTGTATGTTATAATCTTAAGATTTAAATATAGTTTCTAAGGTATAGTGTAGCATTTATCAATTAAAGGCAACAATTAAAGGCACTATGGTCAAGGAAAGTTGTAGTCCTACATTGCTAAGGTACCTAATTGTATAAGGCACACATAAAATGCAATCCTGGTTCTCTACAACAACCTGCTCTGATACCAATCTGTCACACCCCCAAATTAGGGCCTAGGGTATTTGTGACTAATTATATCAAATCACAGTTGTATAAACGAGAACGACTCTATATGAGACGTTTTGAATAAAACATTTATTAATAAAACAGCGGAAGCATTAAAAGTTTTACATCAAATTTAAACTGAAATAATAATAATAGTCTTAATGCAAAATAAATGTAATGAAATGAAGACTCCATTTAGCAGCATTCAATTCATCAGGTAGCAATCATGGCAATCATCTTATTCGCCACCTGAGACAAAACATGCTTAAAGTGTCAACCAAAAAGGTTGGTGAGTTCATTAGTTTATCAAAATCAATCATTTCCGTTATAATAATAGGCCACAAGATTTCAGTTTCATAAATATCCGTACACTAGCAAGTGTATAAAAGCATTCTATAAGTTGTAGGCACCCGGTAACAAGCCTTAACGTTCATGTTTTACCCTCTGAAGTACACCAGATCAGGTGTGTTTAAAATAACCTCGAAGTACTAAAGCATCCCATAGTCAGGATGGGGTTTGTCAGGCCCAATAGATCTATCTTTAGGATTCGCGCCTACCGTACATAGACAAGTAGTTTAATGTTACCAAGCTAAGGGTATATTTCTGGTTTAAACCCACATAGAATTAGTTTTAGTACTTGTGCCTATTTCGTAAAACATTTATAAATCAGCGCATGTATTCTCAGCCCAAAAATATATATAAAAAGGGAGCAAATGAAACTCACCTTAAATAGCAGTTGAAGTATTCCACGCAAGAAAGGAAAGTAAAGCAAGTAAGTGACCGAGATATCAACTAGAAGTAGTTCTTTAAGAGAGAAATGAGAGATTAAGGTGTAAGTTTGAAATGAGAAATGTATGTGGTATTTATAGTTGAAAATGTTAGGTAAAAAAAAAATTAAAATAAAATAAGTAAATCTTAAAAGTTAAAATAAGAAAAATTATTTTGTATTTTTATTAAAAGTAAATCTTAAAAGTTAAAATAAGAAAAAGTAGTTTGTATTTTTATTAAAAGTAAAATCTTAAAAGTTAAAATAAGAAAAAGTAGTTTGTATTTTTATTAAAAGTAAAATCTTAAAAGTTAAAATAAGAAAAAGTATTTTGTATTTTTATTAAAAGTAAATCTTAAAAGTTAAAATAAGAAAAAGTAGTTTGTATTTTTATTAAAAGTAAAATCTTAAAAGTTAAAATAAGAAAAAGTAGTTTGTATTTTTATTAAAAGTAAAATCTTAAAAGTTAAAATAAGAAAAAGTATTTTGTATTTTTATTAAAACTAAATCTTAAAAGTTAAAATAAGAAAAAGTAGTTTGTATTTTTATTAAAAGTAAAATCATAAAAGTTAAAATAAGAAAAAGTAGTTTGTATTTTTATTAAAAGTAAAATCTTAAAAGTTAAAATAAGAAAAAGTATTTTGTATTTTTATTAAAAGTAAATCTTAAAATTTAAAATAAGAAAAAGTAGTTTGTATTTTTATTAAAAGTAAATCTTAAAAGAAAAGTAGTTTGTATTTTTATTAAAAGTAAATCTTAAAAGAAAAAGTAGTTTGTATTTTTGTATTTATTTATTAAAAGTAGATATAGTTTTGATTTTTTTTTGTATAAAATTCTAAAAAAACAAAAATTTGTTTAATATATTTCTAAGAACATTTAACATTTTATTTCTATATTTGTTTAATTATTAAATACGAATTTTATATAAAAATTATTATTATATTTAGTTTTTATAAAAATTAAAATTTATGATTATTAATTTATAGTTTTTATTAGTTTTATAAATGTTATAATATTATGTATTATTTAGTTAATTATATATTCTATTAACTAAATAACAAAAGTAATATAAATATTATATATATATTCATTGATGTAATTATGTTATATTATATATCATAATCTTATTTATAATATTTATAATTATATTATTTATTTTAAGCGTACGTTTATTCGGTCAACGTTAAATTTATTCGTATATAACAACTCTAGGTATTTTAGTAAAATGGGAAGTCGAATAGTGAGGGTTGTTATAGTTGGCCTCGGATTCACGAACCTATATCAAGTATATATATTAATATATATAATGGTAATCGAACGAATTTATATGTTCTTATTAATTGTTATTTTAGTAAATTATATGTTTCATTATTAACTTAATTACCTATTTTATTTTATATAATTTAAATAAATAATTGTAAAAATACCAATATAGTTGTTATGAAATAACTATATTTTATATAAATCATTCGTTTGTAAAAAAAATATATATATATAAATATAATAATACTAAAGTAATAATATTGTTAATAATAATAATTATATTTAGTACAGATGTTGAAAATAATTTTGTTAATAATATTAGTCATTTTATTTGTATTAATAATAATAATGTAAAAAAAAAATACTTCATTAAGTTTTATGATTATAACTTATTACATTCCTTCTTATCATGTCTAAATAATAATAACATCATTTTTAATACATAATGTCGTAATTGTAACAATTAATCATACTCATAACTATATCTACTTTCATCCTAATATTTTAATTTATATCTTCTTTTATATTCTAATAATAATAACAATAATAAGAATAATAATAAGAATAATATAATAATAGTAATAGATAGATAGAATAATAATACTACCTCCATGTAAAGAGCTCTTAAAAAGAAAATAAACACCACTGCCCAGGCTTAAGCCCGAGATCTCTCGGTTAACAAACACACCACCAATCCATTGAACCGTTCGATACATTATTGTTATAATTCGCGGGTTTAATTATTTAATGTATGTGAACCGTTTATCTTCATTATTATCAATATCATATGTATCATAACCTTAATCATCATCTAATCCTTATTCCCAACCTCTTCTTAATCCTCATCTCCTCATTTAATTCGTATTCAACAGAAAGTTTGCGAGATATATATATATATAGTAACCGAAACACATTACACTTGCATGTGTATTGGGTTTATTTTTGTTGAGCCTTGATAGCTCCAAACATATATGTCTCAAAAGAACAAAAACCTATATCGGCCCAACTTAATCAAATCATGATTTTTTTTATAACGAAGCCCAATTATTTATTTACACTCCAAGTTGTTGATTCAAGGCTGCTAGCATGCTTTCTTCTTCCCATCTACACCCACCGACGTATTGGTGGGGTTGATTTACTAGTAACTGTCGACCATGAAGATCACTCGTCCCACATGCATAATTATTTTACACTAAAATATGGAATCCAATAATAATTGCTACATATTTAAATTGTGACCCATCTTTAATCCTTAATATATAAATACTTTCAACCTTTGTTGTCTGGGATAGAAACACAAAACAAAAACAAAAATATAGTGTGTGGTTGTAATTGGGTCAAGCTGATGCTACTAAAGAGAAAAGAAAAAAAAACGAGATAATTAAATGGGGGAGGTAATGGGAGTCGAGTAGTCCTATAACTAGTGATGGTGGTGGCGGTTTAATGATCCACAAATAAGAAGAAACAAAGTGATCAAAGTGATTCTTTTCGTGGATTGTAATCGTTAAAGTCAAGTGGGTTTTCAATGGTGTTGTTTGTTTTGTGGTTGCGAACAATTTATTATGCAGCAGAAAGATTTCTCGTAGGGTCAAGTGATAGTGTTGTTCAAACAAGAAGTAATAATAGTGGGTGGTGGTTTTATGGTTAAAATGGAAACAGAAAAATGTAACAAAAGATGATGGTGGTGGTTAATTAAATGGTTTTGTAACGGGTGGTCTTTTTGGTACTTGAACAAGTAGTAGCAACGCATTATGATAGTGGTAGCGTGGTCGATGTTGAACCAAGAATGATGGCAGGTGATCTAGAAGAAGGAGAAGAAAGAAGAGTGAAGTGGTGATGGGTTGATGAATCCATCTGTTGATGTATGTATATGTTTAAATATAGTATAGGATAATAATAAAGGTCAACATGAGTTAATCAGGAAATTAAGAACAGAAATAAAGTAAAAGTTGAAATTGATTTCTAACAGATTTTGTAATTGATCAGTTGTCTTATAGTAGTGAGATTTGATTCAAATACTTTTACAGACAGAAACAACAATTTGTGCAATAGATTTTTGTTTGGTATTGATAATGTAGTCGAGCTGTTAAATCCAACAGACGGGAAGGACAGAGGTTCAATCAGGAAAAATAAAACAGATAGGGAAAGGAATCAAAATTCTGTTAAATTTCTTTTGTTTTTATATTTAATCACTATTAGTAATTGATAATAATAATAATACAATTAATAATAATAATTATACTAATAATAATAACAATAATACTAATTATAATAATACAATTATTATTAATGCTAATAATAATATTAGTAATAATAATATAACACTTTATATATACCAAATTATATATAATAATATTAATAATACTGATATTGATATTAATATTGAAAGTGATAACAATATTACTTTAGTAACTATATTTTATTTTATAATTAAATTTAATATCATAATATTATTTATTATTAATTATATTATATAATAACATATACTGAATATCTAATGTTTACACATTCTATATATATGCATTATTATAAAATTGTGTTTGCATATTAGTTACACCATATATCATATATGTAAATATGAATACATTAATAATGTTTTTTATATATATAATTATTATATATCTATTTACAAATAGTTGTTCGTGAATCGTCGGGAATAGTCGAAGGTCAAATGCATTTATGAAAACAGTTCAAAATTTTTGAGACTCAATATAACAGACTTTGCTTATCATGTCAAAATATTAAATTGTATCGAGAGTTTGATTTAAAATTAGTCGAAAATTTTTTGGGTCACTACATTAAAGTCGTCCGCAATGTGAAAATACCAAAATACCCTTTTAAATATCTTAAAACAAACAGGTGACCCGCCACTTCATCTGGACGGCGTCCAGCCCATCAAAACAGGACGGTGTCCTACCTTTTGGACTGCGTCCCACCTTTTGGACGGCGTCCCAACCATCTGGGAAAACAGGTTCTTACAACTCTCCCCCACTTGAACCGGATTGTGTCCTCGCAATCCAAGCCGCATGACATGCAGGAAGATATACCAAAACAAACTCTTCGGATTCCCACATAAACTCAGAACCTATACTACGACTCCATTGGACCTTAAAGGTTCTCACCTCTTTGTTTCTCAACGTTTTCACTTTCTCATCGAGTATGGCAATCGGTTCCTTGACATACTCCAACTTATTGTTTAGCTCGATCTCTTCTAAGGACACCCATGAAGAGTCATCTGCAAGACACTTACGGAGATGGGAAACATGAAACGTATTATGGATCCCCGCAAGCTCTTCGGGTAATTCCAAACGATACGCGACTTCACCAACCCGAGCTAAAATTCTAAATGGCCCAATAAACCGAGGAGCTAACTTTCCCCGTTTTCGAAACCTAATAATACCTTTCCATGGCGAAACCTTAAGCATCACCCTGTCACCTTCTTGGAACTCAATCAGTCGCCTACGTTTATCAGCATACGACTTTTGTCTATCTTGAGCCGCTTTTAAATGAGTCTGAATCATTTCAATATTGCTATTAGTCTCTAAAACCAAATCGGTACTCCCGATTTCCCTTTATCCCACTTCACTCCAATAAATTGGAGTTCGACACCTATGCCCATAAAGCATCTCATACGGTGGCATCCCGATACTAGTATGATAACTATTATTGTACGAGAATTCCACCAAAGGCAAGTGCTCATCCCAACTACCACCGAAATCAATAATACACGCCCGTAACATATCCTCCAATGTTTGATTCGTACGTTCGGTTTGACAGTCCATTTGAGGATGGTACGCCGTGCTCATTTTCAATTGTGTACCCATATCTTCATGAAACTTATTCCAAAACCGAGATGTGAAACGAGTATCCCGATCCGAAATAATAGATATAGGAACCCCATGTCTCGATATCACCTCCTTGATAAACAACTTTGACAAAGCCTCCGACGATATTGTTTCCCGAATGGGAAGAAACAAAGCACTTTTCGTCAATCGATCAACTATCACCCAAATCGTATCAAATTGGGTTCTCACCGTCTTTGGTTACTTCGTAATGAAATCCATGGAAATGTGCTCCCATTTCCATTTCGGGACTTCCAACGGTTGTAACTTACCATACGGCTTTTGGTGCTCGGCCTTAACTTGCAACACGTGACACATTGTTCAACATACTTTACAACATCACGTTTCATGCCCGGCCACCAATACTCTTTCTTCAAATCAAGATACATCTTTGTTGCGCCCGGATGAATGGAATACTTTGACTTATGTGCTTCATCAAGTAGCACTCGTCGATAATCTCCCATTCTAGGCACCCACACTCTTCCTTGAAAAAACAACAAACCATGCGGACCTAAAGTAATAGACTCCATTTGCCCCACGATTCGTTCCTCATGCTTATTGTTAACAAAAGCTTCAATTTGAATCTCACCGAGCTATACAAGAAAATCGTTAGTAATAATCATGCGTAACGATCCTACTCGTATCACCGGATGTTGATGTAAAGACCTGTCCTAATCCATCCGGACGATGTCCATATCGATTATAAACGATTCACAACAGTTGATTACATCGCGAGGTACTTGACCTCTATATGATACATTTTACAAACATTGCATTCGTTTTTGAAAAGACAATCTTTCATTACATCGAAAGTTGACAACATGCATACCATTTCGTAATATATCTTACTATATTAGACTTAATAATAATCTTGATGAACTCAACGACTCGAATGCAACGTCTTTTGAAATATGTCATGAATGACTCCAAGTAATATCTCTAAGATGAGCAAATGCATAGCGGATGATTTCTTTCGTACCTGAGAATAAACATGCTTTAAAGTGTCAACCAAAAGGTTGGTGAGTTCATTAGTTTAACATAAATAAACATTTTCATCATTTTAATAGACCACAAGATTTTCATTTCTCATAAACCAACGTCCCATACATAGAGACAAAATATCATTCATATGGATTGAACACCTGGTAACCGACATTCACAATATACATATAAGAATATCCCCATCATTCCGGGATCCTCCTTCGGACATGATATAAATTTCGAAGTACTAAAGCAACCGGTACTTTGGATGGGGCTTGTTGGGCCCGATAGATCTATCTTTAGGATTCGCGTCAATTAGGGTGTCTGTTCCCTAATTCTTATATTACCAGACTATAAAGGGGTATATTCTGTTAAATAATCCAGCCATAGAATGTAGTTTTACTCACTTGTGTCTATTCCGTAAAACAGTTATAAAAGCAGCGCATGTATTCTCAGTCCCAAAAATATATATTGCAAAAGCATTTAAAAAGGGAGCAAATGAAACTCACACATATAAATATTGTAAAATAGTTAATAAAGCATTTGCATGTATTCTCAACCCAAAAATGTAAAGAGTAAAAAGGGCAAATGAAACTCACCATACTGTATTTTATAGTAAAAATACATATGACTATACTGAACAATGCAGGGTTGACCTCGGATTCAAGAACCTATATCATTTGTATATATATTAAAACATATACTTGTAATCGAACAATTCTATATTATTATTAGTGATTTAACTTTTATATTATTATCTTATATATATATATATATATATATATATATATATATATATATATATATATATATATATATATATATATATATATATATATATATATATATATTTCATTAAATGTATTCTTTTTGTATATAAAAAGCTTATATATAGTTAAGTTAGTTAAGTTATGTATGTTAAATATATATATATATATATATATATATATATATATATATATATATATATATATATATATATATATATATATATATATATATATATATATATATATATCATTTGTTTGTTGAAACTAGTAGTTGTAATAATACTAGCTTAATATCTGTAATGGTAAAAATGATAATACTTAATAATTCTAATAAAAATAATAATATTAATAATTTTTGTAATAAGTATAATGGTATAATAATAACTATAAAAATATTAATCTTTACAGTTAATGATAGTTTTAACACTAACTCTTATAATAATGATAAAAATAATAATAATAATAATAATCTAAATGTTACTTGTAATAGTATTAATGATAACAAAAATAATATTGATAACTATAATAATCATAAAAATAATGATTTTATTAATAATGATAATAATAATAATAATATTAATAATAATAATAATAATAATAATAATGATATTAATAATATTAATACTAATAATGCCTGCCTTAAATATAAATTATATTAATGTTAGTAATAATAATAAGTAATTTAACAATAATAACAATAATTAATAAAAATAATATTATACCTATTGAAAAATCCAGTTTTTTTCTTTTAAGGAGTTCAATTAACTAGCCCATTTGTAAATCATTTTGGATCAACAACAGCCCAACACATAATCCAGGTAGGGTTACGGTTATATTGGTTTAATCGAATGAAATCAGAAGGAAACTCATAGCAGTAGCAGTCGGTTCGATCACAGGTCATCATCTTCATCATCTCCATATCATCGTCCAGAAACGTGTTCCTGATCAGAACCCAAGAATTCATGCAACATCAGATTGGATTAACAGAAAATCAGTGGAGCATAAGCTCGTATTCATCGTCCTTTATAAACTCAAAACGATTGGGTCTCTGGATTGATTGGCAACGAATTGAAGAAAATTAAAAGTGTTGATTCGTTCTAAATCTATAAGTGATCGTTTCTGCAACTTTTCAATTTTAATCACGAAGTATTGAATCCGAAATCGAAGGTCAAGGTTTGTAGCAAAAAGTCAATTTAATTTTATTCTGTAAATTTGTAGGAGATATGATGTTTTAGCTTGTGATTCTGTTTATCAAGTATTTTATGAAAATAGAAAAAAAAATCAAATTTTGAACCTTGTGAAGATAACTGTCGAGTTTTGGTTGCTGTTATTGGATTTATTTCATAAATTTATAAGGTTTGATGATTGATATGTTCATGAGATCACCTAACCGCTAGTACTTGATACCTTTACAATAAGTTGCAATTTCAAATTCATTCAAGTTAAGATCTTAAAAAAAAAAAAAAAAAAAAAATTGAGGTTAAATACTTGATAAACAGATAGATAGTTAATGATTGTTTAAAATGATAAAATTTGGAGACTAGTAAATGAAATCTTGTATCCAAAATTGAGTTCACCTGAGGATTTCATTGTGATAATAGTTGTGATCGAAAGGTGAAGTAGTAATAGTTTTTGATTTCGGTTAATGTTCAATGATGGTGTCGTAGGAATCCAAAGCAGTAGTCACAGGAAGCTGCAAGTGGGTTGGTTGTGTTTCATCAGCAACAAGTAGCAGGGAAAGATAATTAAATATGAGTGTTGGTGTTGTTTGATGATGATCGTTCGAAGTTAGGAGAACAGAACACGAGTAGTAGTGGCAGCAACAAAAGTAATATTGAACCATGGTGATATTGTTAGTAATGTTTGTGGTCTTGCTCTTATAGAAAGCAGAAAAAATCGATAATGGTGGTGGTATTGTTGGTGGGTTTCGATAGGTGTTTGGGTGTTCTTCGAAGATGGTTACATGGAGGTGGTGATGTGTTCAAATCAGTAGCAACAATAAGATCATTCGGACAGTGGTTTGATGTCAACTTGGTGATGGTTTCGGTCAACAATGGTTAACCGAAAACAGGCTGCAACAAATGACCGAATTTTTAGTTTTAGTTGTAGGATGGGCTTGTGTTGTGAATGTTATGATTTGAATTGTGATGATCCCAGATATATTTGTGATGATCCCAGATATATTTGAATGATTGGAGTAGACAAAAGTTAGTAGGTGGAAAAGTGAAATACAGATATAGACATATAACAAATTGTGTACCTTTTTATGATTTATATATATATATATATATATATATATATATATATATATATATATATATATATATATATATATATATATATATATATATTTAGTTTTAATATTTAATAAATGAATAGATTAATAATAATAATACCCTTAATGTTATCTTATTAATAATAGTAAAAATACTAATACTAATAATACTAATAAAAATAATACTAATATTAATGATAACCATAATAATTTGTATTATTAGTTTTATAATAATAATAATAATAATAATAATAATAATAATAATAATAATAATAATAATAATAATAATAATAATAATAATAATAATAATAATAATAATAATAATAATATTGATGCCTATAATAAAAATGATAATTTTTAATACTAATGGTATAAATGATAATGATACCAATAATAATACCAATTATAGTAATATTATGGCATCTTATATATATATATCCATCTTCATATCTAGGTGGCATATGTTCGAAGTGATAATTTTTGTAATACTAATATAGATGTTAATATTGAATGTAATAATAATATTACCATAGCAACTATAATTTAACTTATTACTAGTGGAGGACCCGCGAATTCGCGGGGCTATGTGAGTGTTTGTAAAGAAAAATGTTTATAATTATTGTATTTAATGTAAGTAGTTATGTTAGTTGTTCTGTATCCAATGTATGTACATAAAATTTAAAACAAACCATATATGTCTGTATAAAACATTAAAAGTTGAACATAGTATAAAATACTTAAACAGTTATTGTAGACATACAAAAAGCATTAATAATGAGAACCAAAAACATATTTATTATATAAAAAATCTAGAAGGAAATGTAGTCATTGAAATACAACATAAAAACAAATAAAAAAGTTTGTTTGAGGCATTTGCCTCGTGTGGTTGCACAATCAGACCACGTTTATTGTAGCATGAGTATTGCGTGTTGAAAAAACACATGTTATATTTATGCAAAAATTTGACAATGCATCAAATCAGAATGGTTGAATCTTTGGTATTTTGAAAAATGCAACTGCATCAGATGTTTGTTGACTTGGTGTGTCTTCAGCAAGAAGGTTATTTGGGGTTGTACTCTTACGCCTAACAGAACTTGAATTCGAAAAACACTGTCGAACAAAATTCTTTTTCTGTGAAATGACAAATTAAATATAAAATCTTCAATCGTAAATACATATCCAAAAAAATAATTGTATAAATTAGTATATATATTATGTCTAAATTATAATTTATGAATTTAGTACAATTATGGATTGAGTAGAAATTTGAAATAGCTGAAGACCCGCGACTTCGCGGGGATTTTTGAGTGTTTAATGAAAAGTAATGTTTAGAATGATTGTATTAGAGTAAGGTAGTAGCGTTAGGTTTTACCAAACAACTATATATTAATTTTAAAAATCAAACAGTGTGGACATAAAAAGAAAATGAAATCACACATTTGGTCTGAGTGCATTCTAAAATTAAAAAAATACATATGCAAAAAATGGTAGTACAAAGTACATATGACAAATGGATCATAAGGTAATTGTGATCTTAATACATGATCACAAATGGGTCAGAGTACATCTCAAAATTAAAGAATACGTATGTATAAAATAATGAATGATGATTGTAGCAACTATAAAACAATAATAATAATCACCTTGTTCAACGTGACATGTTTTTCAACCTGTACCATGTTGTCATAAAACGCACTGCACAAAAACTTCTCACATTAGACTGATAAGCCAACATGGCAAAGTAGTAAAAAATGAGATAAATTGCGAATTTACCAACACAAAAATGAGAGTTTTGAAATACACCCAATGGTTGCTAAGGTTCTGAGCAGATCTCATGAAGTTTTTGTACTCTTCGAAAAGAATGATTAGTTCCATTTATAAAAACAACACTTTATATACCAAATCAAAAATGGGAATTAGAGATGTAGTTGTAATCTTATAATCAATCTATCTACATCTATTTACCAATTTAAAATGACAGTAACCATTTACAGAAGACTATGATGCTTATACCTCTTATCCCAATTCAAAAAGACATTATGTTTTTAACATGGTGATGAGATTTCAAAAAAAACTTAAACTTTGATTATTACTGGGATGACACATTCAAAATTTGAAAATTAACCACCAAAAAAAGTTATAAAGTTGATTAAAACAGAAATTAGGAAAAAAAATTAAGAAATTTAGTTCATACATACCGTCGATGGAGATGTTGAGAAGCTATTGTTTCGCCATCGCATGTAAGGTTCCAACCGACATAGTTGTTCTCAATTCCTAATTTCATACACATTAAGATTAGAAAATTGAGTGGAAACATTTATAGTTGATTTTGATAAGTATCGACGAATTTGGGGAGAAACTTATTGTTTTTTCTATCTGAAAGTCGTGAATGATCAGATGGTCTAGAACCCCTAATAACTATCTGAATAACCTATGAGAGAAGACATCTTCTAAAAGTTCACTATCACGAAAATGAAAATGCCAATCATCTGGTTGAGCAATAGTAAGTAGCATCCTAACTCTGTAGCTTTTAAATCGTTTAAAATCTCCTAAATTTGAAACGTATAATCTTGAAGGCTGGCAAAAGCAAAGTAGCAGGCTTTATTAAGCAAGATGTTACTTTCTTGAAGACGGAGAAATAATTAATTAGCACAACAACGAAAGTACATGATTTTCTTACTGTCATTCCATTAATTATTCATCCCCTTTAAAGAATATGATACAAAGTAATGAATTATTGAGTAAATAAAAAACATGGAGTCTATTAGTTTTACTTTCATGAGACACAAAAACGTTGGGTGAACTCGATATAAAAAGGTTATGATACACGCATTATGGGATGTAGATGCAAATGTAATAGGTAATACATATACAACGATAATAAATTGCTATGGCTACGTACTTTGCTGGGAAGAGCCAAACTTTTAATCAGTCCGTAACTGCAGGAGCAAATCGTTCGTCTGCTCACATAGAACAAACATTCAATTATGACTTGTAAAATAATACAGATGGAGCCCAAATTGGGTAACCCATCGTGTCAGATAAATACATTGAATCAGTTTGTAAGCTTTTGTACCAAAATGTCCATATCAAAGTGATCTACCAATACATCAAATCGTTTTACAAATAAAACTTCATACACTGATACATGGTAGTAATTAGATAATACATCAAAACTTGATACACTAATACATCAAATCGTTTTACAAATATGCATTACAACGCTCCTCTTCGGGATGATATATAGATAATAGAGTTGGCATATTAGACCTAGTTAACGTACGAATGCATTCAACAGGAATGTATTTATCTCTAATGGGTCAAAGGTCAAAGTTTATCCAAATATGTTCCTTGCGACCCGCCCGACCCGTTTTAACCGTATACCTAATCCATCTGACCTGCCTATGTTACCAGGTCTAATGGTGAAGAATCATGCCTTTATTCAAAATAAATAAATAAATTAGTAAATCAAAAGGATAAATATATTGAACCTCAATGCACATAGAAACTCATTTGTAACCTTTACTTGAAGTTCATCTACCTAGAAACCCCCTTGGATTAGCTAAAAAATTGTGAATTAAAACTGGAATCTATAATCAGTAAATTATGAATCAACATGCGATTGTTGTAAAGTTCAATTCCAAATTACAAAACATCATATACTTCAACTTACAAATAAACAATGAAGATAAGAAGAGAACTTACATATCACCAGTTGTACCATTAGTAGACAAATTTTGGTTAACATTTTCATCTCTTCCTTCATACCTTCAACATCAGATGCATTCACTTTACCACTCTTCCCTATCGACTCCGATTTCGATTCGTCTCTGCATTGTACTGCATAATCCAAATATATGTCATTAAAATCTTAAAATCGGTCATTAAATTTATGGTAACAAAATCTTAAAATTCTAACAATCTACTGATTCCATACCCATTTTCCCAATTCTATTATCTCTTGAAACAATAAACATATAGATACAGTGTTATATCTATTTCTAAGAGCAATCATGGTAACTTTAATCACAGAGACCTCAAATGTTTCATTTGACTGACATTGCTTGATGTCAACTATTAACGAAAGCAAATAGCACATAATAACTTAAATAACATCAATATGAAGTAATAACACACCTCTACACCATCACCTTGTATATAATCCATCGTCAAGGTTTCAGCCTTATTTTTCCTTTATGGTAAATGGTGTTAACACCTACGTATCAATGAAAACTGAATTGTATCAAGAAGTTAACAATATACGCTTGAGACGTTAACATTATAAACTTGATTGATGCAATAAACGACAACTTAAAAGTGAAATTCTCACAACTGAGTCAAAGCAACTCACTGAACTGGTTGAGTATTCTTGCAAGCGTTATTAACAATTGTATTGGGTCTATAGCTGGTCCTAGAGCAATTTATAAGTTGTTGGCATTGCTCCGAGCAACGATCCGCTAGAACTGCAAAAAAGTGATACCTTTCTGACCTGGTTTTACACTGACATGTTTTGTCCTTATGACATGACCCGCCCGTTTGAAATAAGACCACCTGAAACAAATGACAATTAACCATAGACAATATATATATATATATATATATATATATATATATATATATATATATATATATATATATATATATATATATATATATATATACATGAATCATAAAACCCACTACAAAATTGAAATGTCCCGTTCTTATTGATTAAAAACGTTCCATATTAATTGATTTCGTTGCGAGGTTTTGACCTCTATATGAGACGTTTTTCAAAGACTGCATTCATTTTTAAACAAACCATAACCTTTATTTCATCAATAAAGGTTTAAAAAGCTTTACGTAGATTATCAAATAATGATAATCTAAAATATCCTGTTTACACACGACCATTACATAATGGTTTACAATACAAATATGTTACAACAAAATAAGTTTCTTGAATGCAGTTTTTACACAATATCATACAAGCATGGACTCCAAATCTTGTCCTTATTTAAGTATGCGACAGCGGAAACTCTTAATAATCACCTGAGAATAAACATGCTTAAAACGTCAACAAAAATGTTGGTGAGTTATAGGTTTAACCTATATATATCAAATCGTAACAATAGACCACAAGATTTCATATTTCAATACATATCCCATACATAGAGATAAAAATCATTCATATGGTGAACACCTGGTAACCGACAATAACAAGATGCATATATAAGAATATCCCCATCATTCCGGGACACCCTTCGGATATGATATAAATTTCGAAGTACTAAAGCATCCGGTACTTTGGATGGGGTTTGTTAGGCCCAATAGATCTATCTTTAGGATTCGCGTCAATTAGGGTGTCTGTTCCCTAATTCTTAGATTACCAGACTTAATAAAAAGGGGCATATTCGATTTCGATAATTCAACCATAGAATGTAGTTTCACGTACTTGTGTCTATTTTGTAAATCATTTATAAAACCTGCATGTATTCTCATCCCAAAAATAATAGATTTTAAAAGTGGGACTATAACTCACTTTCACAGATTTTTACTTCGTCGGGAAGTAAGACTTGGCCACTGGTTGATTCACGAACCTATAACAATATATACATATATATATCAAAGTATGTTCAAAATATATTTACAACACTTTTAATATATTTTGATGTTTTAAGTTTATTAAGTCAGCTGTCCTCGTTAGTAACCTACAACTAGTTGTCCACAGTTAGATGTACAGAAATAAATCAATAAATATTATCTTGAATCAATCCACGACCCAGTGTATACGTATCTCAGTATTGATCACAACTCAAACTATATATATTTTGGAATCAACCTCAACCATGTATAGCTAACTCCAACATTCACATATAGAGTGTCTATGGTTGTTCCGAAATATATATAGATGTGTCGACATGATAGGTCGAAACATTGTATACGTGTCTATGGTATCTCAAGATTACATAATATATAATACAAGTTGATTAAGTTATGGTTGGAATAGATTTGTTACCAATTTTCACGTAGCTAAAATGAGAAAAATTATCCAATCTTGTTTTACCCATAACTTCTTCATTTTAAATCCGTTTTGAGTGAATCAAATTGCTATGGTTTCATATTGAACTCTATTTTATGAATCTAAACAAAAAAAGTATAGGTTTCTAGTGGGAAAAATAAGTTACAAGTCGTTTTTGTAAAGGTAGTCATTTCAGTCGAAAGAACGACGTCTAGATGACCATTTTAGAAAACATACTTCCACTTTGAGTTTAACCATAATTTTTGGATATAGTTTCATGTTCATAATAAAAATCATTTTCTCAGAATAACAACTTTTAAATCAAAGTTTATCATAGTTTTTAATTAACTAACCCAAAACAGGCCGCGGTGTTACTACGACGGCGTAAATCCGGTTTTACGGTGTTTTTCGTGTTTCCAGGTTTTAAATCATTAAGTTAGCATATCATATAGATATAGAACATGTGTTTAGTTGATTTTAAAAGTCAAGTTAGAAGGATTAACTTTTGTTTGCGAACAAGTTTAGAATTAACTAAACTATGTTCTAGTGATTACAAGTTTAAACCTTCGAATAAGATAGCTTTATATGTATGAATCGAATGATGTTATAAACATCATTACTACCTTAAGTTCCTTGGATGAACCTACTGGAAAAGAGAAAAATGGATCTAGCTTCAATGGATCCTTGGATGGCTCAAAGTTCTTGAAGCAAAATCATGACACGAAAACAAGTTCAAGTAAGATCATCACTTGAAATAAGATTGTTATAGTTATAGAAATTGAACCAAAGTTTGAATATGATTATTACCTTGTATTAGAATGATAACCTACTGTAAGAAACAAAGATTTCTTGAGGTTGGATGATCACCTTACAAGATTGGAAGTGAGCTAGCAAACTTGAAAGTATTCTTGATTTTATGAAACTAGAACTTTTGGAATTTATGAAGAACACTTAGAACTTGAAGATAGAACTTGAGAGAGTTCAATTAGATGAAGAAAATTGAAGAATGAAAGTGTTTGTAGGTGTTTTTGGTCGTTGGTGTATGGATTAGATATAAAGGATATGTAATTTTGTTTTCATGTAAATAAGTCATGAATGATTACTCATATTTTTGTAATCTTATGAGATATTTCATGCTAGTTGCCAAATGATGGTTCCCACATGTGTTAGGTGACTCACATGGGCTGCTAAGAGCTGATCATTGGAGTGTATATACCAATAGTACATACATCTAAAAGCTGTGTATTGTACGAGTACGAATACGGGTGCATACGAGTAGAATTGTTGATGAAACTGAACGAGAATGTAATTGTAAGCATTTTTGTTAAGTAGAAGTATTTTGATAAGTGTATTGAAGTCTTTCAAAAGTGTATAAATACATATTAAAACACTACATGTATATACATTTTAACTGAGTCGTTAAGTCATCGTTAGTCGTTACATGTAAGTGTTGTTTTGAAACCTTTAGGTTAACGATCTTGTTAAATGTTGTTAACCCAATGTTTATAATAACAAAAGAGATTTTAAATTATTATATTATCATGATATTATGATGTACGAATATCTCTTAATATGATATATATACATTAAATGTCGTTACAACGATAAACGTTACATATATGTCTCGTTTCAAAATCATTAAGTTAGTAGTCTTGTTTTTACATATGTAGTTCATTGTTAATATAATTAATGATATGTTTACTTATCATAATATCATGTTAACTATATATATAACTATATATATGTCATCATATAGTTTTTTACAAGTTTTAACGTTCGTGAATCACCGGTCAACTTGGGTGGTCAATTGTCTATATGAAACCTATTTCAATTAATCAAGTCTTAACAAGTTTGATTGCTTAACATGTTGGAAACATTTAATCATGTAAACATAAATCTCAATTAATATATATAAACATGGAAAAGTTCGGGTCACTACAGTACCTACCCGTTAAATAAATTTCGTCCCGAAATTTTAAGCTGTTGAAGGTGTTGACGAATCTTCTGGAAATAGATGCGGGTATTTCTTCTTCATCTGATCTTCACGCTCCCAGGTGAACTCGGGTCCTCTACGAGCATTCCATCGAACCTTAACAATTGGTATCTTGTTTTGCTTAAGTCTTTTAACCTCACGATCCATTATTTCGACGGGTTCTTCGATGAATTGGAGTTTTTCGTTGATTTGGATTTCATCTAACGGAATAGTGAGATCTTCTTTAGCAAAACATTTCTTCAAATTTGAGACGTGGAAAGTGTTATGTACAGCCGCGAGTTGTTGAGGTAACTCAAGTCGGTAAGCTACTGGTCCGACACGATCAATAATCTTGAATGGTCCAATATACCTTGGATTTAATTTCCCTCGTTTACCAAATCGAACAACGCCTTTCCAAGGTGAAACTTTAAGCATGACCATCTCTCCAATTTCAAATTCTATATCTTTTCTTTTAATGTCAGCGTAGCTCTTTTGTCGACTTTGGGCGGTTTTCAACCGTTGTTGAATTTGGATGATCTTCTCGGTAGTTTCTTGTATAATCTCCGGACCCGTAATCTGTCTATCCCCCACCTCACTCCAACAAATCGGAGACCTGCACTTTCTACCATAAAGTGCTTCAAACGGCGCCATCTCAATGCTTGAATGGTAGCTGTTGTTGTAGGAAAATTCTGCTAACGGTAGATGTCGATCCCAACTGTTTCCGAAATCAATAACACATGCTCGTAGCATGTCTTCAAGCGTTTGTATCGTCCTTTCGCTCTGCCCATCAGTTTGTGGATGATAGGCAGTACTCATGTCTAGACGAGTTCCTAATGCTTGCTGTAATGTCTGCCAGAATCTTGAAATAAATCTGCCATCCCTATCAGAGATAATAGAGATTGGTATTCCATGTCTGGAGACGACTTCCTTCAAATACAGTCGTGCTAACTTCTCCAACTTGTCATCTTCTCTTATTGGTAGGAAGTGTGCTGATTTGGTGAGACGATCAACTATTACCCAAATAGTATCAAAACCACTTGCAGTCCTTGGCAATTTAGTGATGAAATCCATGGTAATGTTTTCCCATTTCCATTCCGGGATTTCGGGTTGTTGAAGTAGACCTGATGGTTTCTGATGCTCAGCTTTGACCTTAGAACACGTCAAACATTCTCCTACGTATTTAGCAACATCGGCTTTCATACCCGGCCACCAAAAATGTTTCTTGAGATCCTTGTACATCTTCCCCGTTCCAGGATGTATTGAGTATCTGGTTTTATGAGCTTCTCTAAGTACCATTTCTCTCATATCTCCAAATTTTGGTACCCAAATCCTTTCAGCCCTATACCGGGTTCCGTCTTCCCGAATATTAAGATGTTTCTCCGATACTTTGGGTATTTCATCCTTTAAATTTCCCTCTTTTAAAACTCCTTGTTGTGCCTCCTTTATTTGAGTAGTAATGTTATTATGAATCATTATATTCATAGATTTTACTCGAATGGGTTCTCTATCCTTCCTGCTCAAGGCATCGGCTACCACATTTGCCTTCCCCGGGTGGTAACGAATCTCAAAATCGTAATCATTCAATAATTCAATCCACCTACGCTGCCTCATATTCAGTTGTTTCTGATTAAATATGTGTTGAAGACTTTTGTGGTCGGTATATATAATACTTTTGACCCCATATAAGTAGTGCCTCCAAGTCTTTAATGCAAAAACAACCGCGCCTAATTCCAAATCATGCGTCGTATAATTTTGTTCGTGAATCTTCAATTGTCTAGACGCATAAGCAATCACCTTTGTTCGTTGCATTAATACACAACCGAGACCTTGCTTTGATGCGTCACAATAAATCACAAAATCATCATTCCCTTCAGGCAATGACAATATAGGTGCCGTAGTTAGCTTTTTCTTCAATAACTGAAACGCTTTCTCTTGTTCATCATTCCATTCAAATTTCTTCCCTTTATGCGTTAATGCAGTCAAGGGTTTTGCTATTCTGGAAAAGTCTTGGATGAACCTTCTGTAGTAACCAGCTAGTCCTAAAAACTGGCGTATGTGTTTCGGAGTTTTCGGGGTTTCCCACTTTTCAACAGTTTCTATCTTTGCCGGATCCACCTTAATACCTTCTTTGTTCACTATGTGACCGAGGAATTGAACTTCTTCCAACCAAAATGCACACTTTGAAAACTTAGCGTACAATTCTTCCTTCCTCAATACTTCTAACACCTTTCTCAAATGTTCACCGTGTTCTTGGTCATTCTTTGAGTAAATAAGTATGTCATCAATGAAAACAATGACAAACTTGTCAAGGTATGGTCCACACACTCGGTTCATAAGGTCCATGAACACAGCTGGTGCATTAGTTAAACCAAACGGCATGACCATAAACTCGTAATGACCGTAACGTGTTCTGAAAGCAGTCTTTGGAATATCATCTTCTTTCACCCGCATTTGATGATACCCGGAACGTAAGTCAATCTTTGAATAAACAGACGAGCCTTGTAGTTGATCAAATAAGTCGTCGATTCTCGGTAGTGGGTAGCGGTTCTTGATGGTAAGTTTGTTCAACTCTCGGTAGTCGATACACAACCTGAATGTACCATCTTTCTTCTTGACAAACAAAACAGGAGCTCCCCACGGTGATGTGCTTGGTCGAATGAAACCACGCTCTAAAAGTTCTTGTAATTGGCTTTGCAGTTCTTTCATCTCGCTGGGTGCGAGTCTGTAAGGAGCACGAGCTATTGGTGCAGCTCCTGGTACAAGATCTATTTGAAATTCAACAGATCGATGTGGGGGTAATCCCGGTAATTCTTTCGGAAATACATCGGGAAATTCTTTTGCAATGGGAACATCATTGATGCTCTTTTCTTCAGTTTGTACTTTCTCGACGTGTGCTAGAACAGCATAGCAACCTTTTCTTATTAGTTTTTGTGCCTTCAAATTACTAATAAGATGTAGCTTCGTGTTGCCCTTTTCTCCGTACACCATTAAGGGTTTTCCTTTTTCTCGTATAATGCGAATTGCATTTTTGTAACAAACGATCTCCGCTTTCACTTCTTTCAACCAGTCCATACCGATTATCACATCAAAACTCCCTAACTCTACTGGTATCAAATCAATCTTAAATGTTTCGCTAACCAGTTTAATTTCTCGATTCCGACATATATTATCTGCTGAAATTAATTTACCATTTGCTAATTCGAGTAAAAATTTACTATCCAAAGGCGTCAATGGACAACTTAATTTAGCACAAAAATCTCTACTCATATAGCTTCTATCCGCACCCGAATCAAATAAAACGTAAGCAGATTTATTGTCAATAAGAAACGTACCCGTAACAAGCTCCGGGTCTTCCTGTGCCTCTACCGCATTAATATTGAAAACTCTTCCACGGCCTTGTCCATTCGTGTTCTCCTGGTTCGGGCAATTTCTAATAATGTGGCCTGGTTTTCCACATTTATAACAAACTACATTGGCATAACTTGCTCCGACACTACTTGCTCCGCCATTACTCGTTCCGACACCATTTGTTCCTTTCGTTCTATTAACCCCTGGTCCGTAGACCTCACACTTCGCCGCGCTATGACCATTTCTTTTACACTTATTGCAAAATTTGGTGCAGAACCCCGAGTGATTCTTTTCACACCTTTGGCATAGTTGCTTCTGATTGTTGTTGTTGTTGCGGTTATTATTGTTGTTGGGATGATTGTTGTAGTTGCTGTTGTTGTTGTTGTTGTTGTTGTTGTTGTTGTTGTTGGGCCGTTTGTTGTAGTTGCGATTGATGTTGCGATTGTTGGGATAATTGTTGCGATTATTGTTGTAATTGCTGTTGTTGTTGTATTGGTGATTCTTATCACCGTTTTCCTCCCACTTTCTTTTGACTTGCTTCACATTGGCCTCTTCAGCAGTCTGTTCTTTAATTCTTTCTTCAATCTGGTTCACTAGTTTGTGAGCCATTCTACATGCCTGTTGTATGGAGGCGGGCTCGTGTGAACTTATATCTTCTTGGATTCTTTCCGGTAATCCTTTCACAAACGCGTCGATCTTCTCTTCCTCATCTTCGAATGCTCCCGGACACAATAGGCACAATTCTGTGAATCGTCTTTCGTACGTGGTAATATCAAATCCTTGGGTTCGTAACCCTCTAAGTTCTGTCTTGAGCTTATTGACCTCGGTTCTGGGACGGTACTTCTCGTTCATCAAGTGCTTGAATGCTGACCACGGTAGTGCGTACGCATCATCTTGTCCCACTTGCTCTAGATAGGTATTCCACCATGTTAACGCAGAACCTGTGAAGGTATGCGTAGCGTACTTCACTTTGTCCTCTTCAGTACACTTACTTATGGCAAACACCGATTCAACCTTCTCGGTCCACCGTTTCAATCCGATCGGTCCTTCGGTTCCATCAAATTCCAAAGGTTTGCAGGCAGTGAATTCTTTGTAGGTGCATCCTACACGATTTCCTGTACTGCTAGATCCAAGGTTATTGTTGGTATGTAGCGCAGCCTGTACTGCGGCTATGTTTGAAGCTAGAAAAGTACGGAATTCCTCTTCATTCATATTCACGGTGTGTCGAGTAGTCGGTGCCATTTCCTTCAAAATAGTTAAATGGAACAAGTTAATCATACAGAATATTAAGAGTAGTTAATAGTATTTCGTAGCATAATATGAACTCATTTATAAAAGCTTTTTCTTCATATTAGCGTTTTATAAGTTTAAATTCGGGTAGTACCTACCCGTTAAGTTCATACTTAGTAGCTAATATACAATTCAACTACTACAATTCTATATGAAAAACTGATTATAATAATATTTCGCGTTCAAACTTTTATACAATATTTTACAAACTTACAATACCGCTTATTTTACATAAAGCATGAAATATAGCACACAATAACTTTGATACAAGATAGTTGTGAAGACAATTCTAGCTAGTACACAAGTCGTTCAGCAAAGGCAATAAATACACGTAATTCATACGTCCAGAAACAAGTCATGCATTCTGGTTTTACTAGGACTACTTCCCATCCTTGGTCTTGTGCAACATAACCGTTATGGCCGTTGATAAGACAGCGTGTTGTAACGTCATCAAAGGGACGAGGGTTACGTAATGTCCAACAGTCCCGTAATAATCTAAAAACCTCATTTCTTACCCCAATTACCGACTCCGTCACTTGTGGAAACGTTTTGTTTAATAGTTGTAGCCCGATGTTCTTGTTCTCACTTTGGTGAGAAGCGAACATTACTAATCCGTAAGCATAACATGCTTCTTTATGTTGCATGTTAGCCGCTTTTTCTAAATCACGAAGTCCAATATTCGGATATATTGAGTCAAAATAATTTCTTAACCCGTTGCGTAAAATAGCATTTGGGTTCCCCGCAATATATGCGTCAAAGTAAACACATCGTAACTTATGGGTTTCCCAATGTGATATCCCCCATCTTTCAAACGAAAGTCTCTTATAAACCAAGACATTCTTGGAACGTTCTTCGAATGTCTTACAAACTGATCTCGCCTTAAATAGTTGTGCCGAAGAATTCTGGCCGACTCTAGACAAGATTTCATCAATCATGTCTCCGGGTAGGTCTCTTAAAATATTGGGTTGTCTATCCATTTTGTATTTTTAAACTGTAAAATAGACAAGAGTTAGATTCATAAAAAAAAATACTTATTAATACAAGCAATTTTTACATATATCATAAAGCATAAGAACACTATATTCCATATATTACACCACACGAATACAACTATCTTATTCCGACTCGCTCGTTTCTTCTTCTTCGGTTTTGGTTCGTTTTGCCAAGTTTCTAGGGATATATGATGTTCCCCTAATACGAACCGTCGTTGTCCACATTGGTTTAGAAAAACCTGGTGGTTTAGAGGTTCCCGGGTCATTGTTACAACTTAAGGACTTCGGGGGTTGACGATACATATAAAGTTCATCGGGGTTGGAATTAGATTTCTCTATTTTTATGCCCTTTCCCTTATTATTTTCTTTTGCCTTTTTAAATTCAGTTGGGGTAATTTCTATAACATCATCGGAATTCTCGTCGGAATCCGATTCATCGGAGAATTGGTAATCCTCCCAATATTTTGCTTCCTTGGCGGAAACACCATTGACCATAATTAACTTTGGTCGGTTGGTTGAGGATTTTCTTTTACTTAACCGTTTTATTATTTCCCCCACCGGTTCTATTTCTTCATCCGGTTCCGATTCTTCTTCCGGTTCCGATTCTTCTTCCGGTTCCGACTCTTCTTCCGGTTCCTCTTCGGGAACTTGTGAATCAGTCCACAAATTATTCCAATTTACATTTGACTCTTCATTATTATTAGGTGAGTCAATGGGACTTGTTCTAGAGGTAGACATCTATCACATAATATCAAACACGTTAAGAGATTAATATATCACATAATATTCATATGTTAAAAATATATAGTTTCCAACAAAAATGTTAAGCAATCATTTTTAAAGAAAACACGGTCGAAGTCCAGACTCACTAATGCATCCTAACAAACTCGATAAGACACACTAATGCAAATTTTCTGGTTCTCTAAGACCAACGCTCGGATACCAACTGAAATGTCCCGTTCTTATTGATTAAAAACGTTCCATATTAATTGATTTCGTTGCGAGGTTTTGACCTCTATATGAGACGTTTTTCAAAGACTGCATTCATTTTTAAACAAACCATAACCTTTATTTCATCAATAAAGGTTTAAAAAGCTTTACGTAGATTATCAAATAATGATAATCTAAAATATCCTGTTTACACACGACCATTACATAATGGTTTACAATACAAATATGTTACAACAAAATAAGTTTCTTGAATGCAGTTTTTACACAATATCATACAAGCATGGACTCCAAATCTTGTCCTTATTTAAGTATGCGACAGCGGAAACTCTTAATAATCACCTGAGAATAAACATGCTTAAAACGTCAACAAAAATGTTGGTGAGTTATAGGTTTAACCTATATATATCAAATCGTAACAATAGACCACAAGATTTCATATTTCAATACATATCCCATACATAGAGATAAAAATCATTCATATGGTGAACACCTGGTAACCGACAATAACAAGATGCATATATAAGAATATCCCCATCATTCCGGGACACCCTTCGGATATGATATAAATTTCGAAGTACTAAAGCATCCGGTACTTTGGATGGGGTTTGTTAGGCCCAATAGATCTATCTTTAGGATTCGCGTCAATTAGGGTGTCTGTTCCCTAATTCTTAGATTACCAGACTTAATAAAAAGGGGCATATTCGATTTCGATAATTCAACCATAGAATGTAGTTTCACGTACTTGTGTCTATTTTGTAAATCATTTATAAAACCTGCATGTATTCTCATCCCAAAAATATTAGATTTTAAAAGTGGGACTATAACTCACTTTCACAGATTTTTACTTCGTCGGGAAGTAAGACTTGGCCACTGGTTGATTCACGAACCTATAACAATATATACATATATATATCAAAGTATGTTCAAAATATATTTACAACACTTTTAATATATTTTGATGTTTTAAGTTTATTAAGTCAGCTGTCCTCGTTAGTAACCTACAACTAGTTGTCCACAGTTAGATGTACAGAAATAAATCAATAAATATTATCTTGAATCAATCCACGACCCAGTGTATACGTATCTCAGTATTGATCACAACTCAAACTATATATATTTTGGAATCAACCTCAACCATGTATAGCTAACTCCAACATTCACATATAGAGTGTCTATGGTTGTTCCGAAATATATATAGATGTGTCGACATGATAGGTCGAAACATTGTATACGTGTCTATGGTATCTCAAGATTACATAATATATAATACAAGTTGATTAAGTTATGGTTGGAATAGATTTGTTACCAATTTTCACGTAGCTAAAATGAGAAAAATTATCCAATCTTGTTTTACCCATAACTTCTTCATTTTAAATCCGTTTTGAGTGAATCAAATTGCTATGGTTTCATATTGAACTCTATTTTATGAATCTAAACAAAAAAAGTATAGGTTTCTAGTGGGAAAAATAAGTTACAAGTCGTTTTTGTAAAGGTAGTCATTTCAGTCGAAAGAACGACGTCTAGATGACCATTTTAGAAAACATACTTCCACTTTGAGTTTAACCATAATTTTTGGATATAGTTTCATGTTCATAATAAAAATCATTTTCTCAGAATAACAACTTTTAAATCAAAGTTTATCATAGTTTTTAATTAACTAACCCAAAACAGGCCGCGGTGTTACTACGACGGCGTAAATCCGGTTTTACGGTGTTTTTCGTGTTTCCAGGTTTTAAATCATTAAGTTAGCATATCATATAGATATAGAACATGTGTTTAGTTGATTTTAAAAGTCAAGTTAGAAGGATTAACTTTTGTTTGCGAACAAGTTTAGAATTAACTAAACTATGTTCTAGTGATTACAAGTTTAAACCTTCGAATAAGATAGCTTTATATGTATGAATCGAATGATGTTATAAACATCATTACTACCTTAAGTTCCTTGGATGAACCTACTGGAAAAGAGAAAAATGGATCTAGCTTCAATGGATCCTTGGATGGCTCAAAGTTCTTGAAGCAAAATCATGACACGAAAACAAGTTCAAGTAAGATCATCACTTGAAATAAGATTGTTATAGTTATAGAAATTGAACCAAAGTTTGAATATGATTATTACCTTGTATTAGAATGATAACCTACTGTAAGAAACAAAGATTTCTTGAGGTTGGATGATCACCTTACAAGATTGGAAGTGAGCTAGCAAACTTGAAAGTATTCTTGATTTTATGAAACTAGAACTTTTGGAATTTATGAAGAACACTTAGAACTTGAAGATAGAACTTGAGAGAGTTCAATTAGATGAAGAAAATTGAAGAATGAAAGTGTTTGTAGGTGTTTTTGGTCGTTGGTGTATGGATTAGATATAAAGGATATGTAATTTTGTTTTCATGTAAATAAGTCATGAATGATTACTCATATTTTTGTAATCTTATGAGATATTTCATGCTAGTTGCCAAATGATGGTTCCCACATGTGTTAGGTGACTCACATGGGCTGCTAAGAGCTGATCATTGGAGTGTATATACCAATAGTACATACATCTAAAAGCTGTGTATTGTACGAGTACGAATACGGGTGCATACGAGTAGAATTGTTGATGAAACTGAACGAGAATGTAATTGTAAGCATTTTTGTTAAGTAGAAGTATTTTGATAAGTGTATTGAAGTCTTTCAAAAGTGTATAAATACATATTAAAACACTACATGTATATACATTTTAACTGAGTCGTTAAGTCATCGTTAGTCGTTACATGTAAGTGTTGTTTTGAAACCTTTAGGTTAACGATCTTGTTAAATGTTGTTAACCCAATGTTTATAATAACAAAAGAGATTTTAAATTATTATATTATCATGATATTATGATGTACGAATATCTCTTAATATGATATATATACATTAAATGTCGTTACAACGATAAACGTTACATATATGTCTCGTTTCAAAATCATTAAGTTAGTAGTCTTGTTTTTACATATGTAGTTCATTGTTAATATAATTAATGATATGTTTACTTATCATAATATCATGTTAACTATATATATAACTATATATATGTCATCATATAGTTTTTTACAAGTTTTAACGTTCGTGAATCACCGGTCAACTTGGGTGGTCAATTGTCTATATGAAACCTATTTCAATTAATCAAGTCTTAACAAGTTTGATTGCTTAACATGTTGGAAACATTTAATCATGTAAACATAAATCTCAATTAATATATATAAACATGGAAAAGTTCGGGTCACTACAAAAATTAGGTCAAGAGATGAAAAAAGCTACAAATTTCACATACATAGACAATATAATATATGTAAACAATCAAATGTAAAAGTATACTACCAGTTTGACCTATTTGACCCATTACACGTTTCAATTGTGTTTACCCAAACCGACCCAACCTGACCCGTTTGGACCTGTTTAAATTTTTTACCCGTTTGACCCATGACCCATTTCATCCCAAAATCGTTTTGACCCTTTACCCAAACCGACCCAAGCTGACCTGTTTGCCAGGTATAATTTTAGTTAGTAATACACTTTCATCTTTTAAACTTTAATCATATCATATTATAAAATTTACCGATCACTTATTATTGACATAAACTTAGTTATGTTATCTGTAATCATTTTTAAAATACACATTAACATTTTAAAAAACAAATCTTCAAGAAAGAGTGTCCTGTGCAACACAACCCGGCCTATATTGACATATTACTTAACCCACAACAGTCTTGCAAATATGTACACAATATAAAGTTTAGGAAGAACATGCCTTTTTGTACGCACTCATGACACAATAACGTCGCGTTGAGTTTCTTGCCTTTTGTGTGAATGTATCTGCATAACAATGATAAAACATACTAATCAAAAGAGTCACATCAGAACCTATTCGTTGGACTAAGCGATTAAAAATTAAACAAAGATGAATCAAAACATACTAATCGAAAAAAAGTGTTTCAAATGCCTTTAAAATTCAATATAATTTCATTCCAGCAGCACAACACATCTAAAGACCAAGATATAACACTTGCCCTTAAATATTTTGATGTAGTGTTTCTGCTACTCTTCAATATCTAAGAAAAAGATAAAAGGATCCATATCAATAACCATAATCACATTCACACACAATCATCTTTAAGTATTAAAATTAGCTCCTTTCATACTCATAATCATCTGAAAATGTGAATGATATATGTGAGCATAGACCCCTAAATGGCCGCTTAAATACCGTTCTCACCACATCCTTGAAATTGGGAGGAAACTTTGTACCTACATCAAACAAAAGTTGGATGAAATTAGTAACAAAAGTTTTACTTAAATACAGATTTTAGTCAGGTACAATGAACTATCACACACCAAGTTTCTGAGAAAATATTGATTCGTTATCAACTTAAGTTTCAATCCACCCCATTAAATACTCCACACATTTTGGTGTAGATACTCCTATAGGTTTTTTGATAGAAACTTCATGAGCCCACCTGTACGATATCTGCAAAAACAAAGAAAATACTTGATAGTCACAAATCTATTATCAAATACAAATATAGTTGACAAACAAACTGTTTTAGATTTTATTGCTTTCATATAATTTTAACTAACTAATGAAGATGGATTAAACAAGTTACTTTGTTCCAGCTGTCATTGTTGGGATGTTGATGGTGTGCAGAACTCTATGACAGTACCACAAAGGATATTAACCTAATTAGAGAAATTAACAGCTGCAATAACATAAGGTACTTACATAAAAAAATTAGTGCTGAGATACTCGAGATCAAACACAAATGTTTAAAACCTAAGCAGCAGCTACTTCTGGTATGGCTTACCCTATGAATATATGAAGGAATCAAGATTTGAAAAGACATGAGCAGAATCTTACACCAATAAAAATTAATAGCAAGCTGTCAAAAAAGGAATATTAGAGCATAAATGAGTCTGTAACAACTATAAAATGCATTAGCTGACCCCGAAACCATGTTAACTATAAATTCGTAGATCATATTGTATAATTAAACACACAAAACAAAGAGATATCAAAACATAGGCTTATGCAACCACAAACACTATAAGCTAACTTCTATGTAACAGTCACTTCAACTGGTTCAAAAGGTCATAGAGATCCAAATCGAAGCTCAACTATATCAAAATCTTTGTTGAAGATATCGATACATCAAATGTTTTATAAATGACAAGCTTACCAATTTATTCATCCATATCATAATCCGAAAATTAGATGTAACATTACTTCGACATTAAAATTAGATGTAACATAACTTCGCCATTACAAAGAGAACGAATAAAAGTGAAAGATTTATATTTAACACCATTTAGTTTTTGAGTTTCGAATGTGAATTACGCTTTTGCAATCCAAATTAAAAACCTGCAACAATTAATCAATTTTAAAGAACAAAATAAAAATTAGAGACATGTTGCAAATCAAGTTAAACCTAATGCGTAACACATGTTTTACTGAAACATTATAATTGAATTAACATAAAAAATAAACTCAAATAGAATTTGATCGATGAATGAGAAATTAGAGGAACGATTTCAAACCTATTGCCATTTATTTCCAAATTTTGAATCTGAAATACGCATTTGCAATTGAAATTGAAAACCCACAACGATAAATTATTTCCGATCGAACTTTAATTAGAGACATGCTGCAAATCTATCTAACCCTAATTCGTAACATTTGTTTTACTGATACATAATTATCGAATTAATAGGCAAAAGTAAACAGGATAGTAAGTTTAAATACCTAAAGTAAGGTGCTTTCAAATACACCGTATGCTGGATCGGAAAGGTATCACCATGCTTTCATCCATACTCTATAAATAACCATGTATTTTTCAAAAATTTCCTTGATGGCGACAGAATTAGAATTAGATCGATTACGAAGTATTGCGGAAGAGGAATATTCATTTGAGTCCATAAATTAAGTTGAGATTCAAGGGACCAATGAGAGCGCGACACGTGTCGCGAAAATCACATGTGATTGAAAAAAATTCAAAAAAAATTTTTTGAAAAAAAAAATTTTAAATTTTTTTCGAAATTTTAAAAAAAAAAAAAATTTTAAATTTTTTTTTTTTACAATCACATGTGATTTACCTGCACAATCACATGTGATTGAATTGTATAATCACATGTGATTGGATTTGCTATGCATAATCACATGTGATTGGGTTTACAATCACATGTGATTGACATTCATAATCACATATGATTTTTTTATTAAATAATTTCGAAAAAAAAAAATTCGGAAAAAAAATTTGAAAAAAAAAATTTTCGAAAAAAAATTAAAAAAAAAAAATTTCGAATTTTTTTTCCAATCACATGTGATTTTCGCGCCACATGTCGCCATCTCATTGGTCCCTTTGTTTTCAAGCAAATTTATGGATGCAAGTGATTACAACTCTATTGCGGAAACCCTAAATTTGAGAGAGGAAAGAAAAAATGGGGATAACGTGTGTACAAATTATTAGCTGGAAACTAAAACCTATGCCCAACCCAGCTTGTTTAATTTTTATGAGGGCATTTTAGTCTGATTAGATGTTAAGAAAGGGTCTAATCACGTGATTAAGAGTATTATTCTAATTGTATGGTTAAGATTGATGGAGATTAACAAATTGAATGGCTAAGATTTATTTTTAAATAGATTTGTCATTCAATTGTGTGTTTACTTTAATATATAGAGAGAAGAGATATTAATATTATATATTATTAATTAAATATTATATATAATAACGTACATTGAATAATTAATATTACAATATATAGAAATCATAGATTTATTCATTTTAATAACAATTTAATTATTCTATATATTATTTTACGTTTTTAATACAAATGATTAATTTGTATTTTATTATTTAAATTTATAATATACATTTATATTTATATTTATATTTATATTTATATTTATATATACATAAATATCTACAAATAATTGTCCGTGAATCGTCGGAAATGGTCAAATGTCAAATGTTATCATGAAACAGTTTCAAAATTTTGTAACTAGACATTACAGACTTTGCTTATCGTGTCAGAATCATATAAGATTAAGTTTAAATTTGGTCGGAAATTCCCGGGTCATCACAGTACCTACCCGTTAAAGAAATTTCATTCCGAAATTTGAGTGGGGTGGTCATGGTTAACAACAAAAATGTTTTCATGACGAATATGAGTTGATAAATAAAATTTTATCATCATTGAGTAATATGGATATAACAATTTGATTATTCGAAGAGCACAAATAAAGCTAACACAAAAGATTGAAATAGGGATTTAACTTTTGACGTAGACATGATGGAATTTAGAAAATAAGACGCATCTTAACTTTTGGCGTTGCCTTGATTGAATACCGGAATTCAAGAGATTCAAAGAAAATCTTCGAAATCTAAAGGATTCGATTCTTTGGCGAGTAAGAAAATTAAGATCTCTATAATTAAATGCGGTGATCTGCCTTGATTATTCTGTCTGATATTTCCATTATAAATTAACTCTTTCGTTCCATTATTCCCACCATTCCTATACTTTCTTTCCTATTTCATACATCCAAAAATTTGCGAAAATGCTTAATCCAGTTTTAATCCTTGATATTTTCCTAATTATCATTTCTGTCATCTTTCTTTTCAATCTTCCACCAGAAGAATCTGTTTACTCCTACTATTACCTTGGGGTAATACTATTCTTAATTATACCATGTCTTTATATTGTTATTCGTATTAATATCCACGGTTTGTAATTTATGCGTTGTTATCGGGCTTTATATCTCTCCTTATATTTCAATGTCCCCCTTTCTGTTTTCTATAATCATTGTCATCCACAGTTAATACTCCCTCCTATTTGCTGCGATTTATACTCCAATTCCTATTTCAGAGCTTTGTCCCTTCGTTTCTTCTTCTGGCGATTTGGCATCTCTTGTAATGGTCCAGAATTCGCAGATATAAGTTTCAGAATGAACATTATTAATGTTCTAAATAAGAAGGAACGTAATAGCACGATTTCATTTGTCAAATTACCAGATTCACTGAGAATAGAACTATCAAGCATATACTTTCTTGATATGTTCAGAAGTTAAACAGAATGACAGAGTTTTGTAACATGACTCATGATGACGTTATAATCTGTGAATCATCATGTTCCATTTAGAAACTCTGCATGACTTACTGTAATATAATCACGTTGATCAAGTGTCATTATATTATACTAACTCATGCATCAATTTCCAACATTACTTCAATAACATTCATATTTTAATCTCGAAAGTTTACAGAATATAGAAACTAACAGTTTCTATATGATGTAATACTGATAGCACGGAGAGATTAATGATTTTAGATAAGAATAGTTATAAAAATATCTCCAGAAATATGGAGGATATTTATAATGAAAGATACGATAATATCTCGGAATATCTAAGATCAGAGGATGATAGAAACTATTGTCTGCAGGGGTTTAGAGTAAGGAGCAAGATATTCACTAAAGACTTTAGCAGACCTTGAATCATTTGGATTCTTTGAAGTCAAACTTATTCTTTGTGATTTGTCCACGGCTTTCTTCATAGTTTCGTATAATCTGCTTTTCGGTACTAAAATTTCTATTGAATGTTTCCAATATAATGATACACAGGAAACACGAAGAGGTATATAATTTCGGACGAGAATATTTATGAAAATATCCTCAGAAATGTCGAAGATATTGATGATGATATTTTGGAATTTCTAAGTTCGATGGTTGATGGAGAAAGATTTTTCACAAGATTTTAACATGTCTTCGGAGCAAGATATTCTCTAAAGATTTCAACGGATCCAGAATTACCTAGATTCTTTGAATATAGGGTATGGTCCTTGTATTTGTCCTTAGTCTCCTTCGTGGTTAGCTCAATCCGTTTTCCTGTTCCAACTTTTCTGAGCTTTTCCAACATACTATTCTTTATCATCAAACTTCTGACGATTAAGGTCATTTACGGTTGCCTATAGTTTCTGCTGCTTCATTCAGCTTTTTCAAAGTTCAATGTATTGATTCGTAGGCTAGTTGCTTTTCAAAATTTCAGGATTGAAAGATCATAGTTCTAAGAGATAAATGTTATATGGATACATATAACTGTTGATGTGAAAATGTTGCGAGACTCACAATACAGATTTGCTGATTCCCGATAATTGGTATGGCAATTCTTGTTACAAGATGCGAATGAGTACATGACGGGACTTCAATAGATAAATATAGTGATTTGTCGGAGAGATTTAAACCAAGGACAAACGAGGTTGCTGGTACCTCTGCTGGTAATATGGTGGAATATAAAAGGTTTCTCGGTAATTAATAAAAGAGCACGCATATATATTAAGTTATAATAAGGTTGTTTTGGATGAAAAGTCAAAGTTGACTTGCTGAAGCTGTGACAAAATTGGCTAATTTGAAAAGGGATTGCAAAGTTATTTTGGGTAATAATAACACTAAAGAAATTTGCACAGATACGTGTTAAACGTTTTCTCAGGTTCCGAGTATTTTCAGGTGCATAGCTATATGCATAATCTTTCCTTCCGTGGATGAAGTGCGGTTGGTTCATCCTCTTGATTGAGGTGTTTTCAAGAATCATGAAAGGTTTGAACGCAGATTGTAATCGTCAAGATACAAATGAGGTTTAAGATGAAATCAAGTGGCAAACTTGAAGAATTGTTTAGTTTCATATGTTTTAATCCATATTTTAATTCATTTTAATTGTCCAATGTTGAGAGTCCACAGTTAGCAGTTCAATAATTCATATATAGTTTAATATATAATATTCGAATTAATTAATACGTATCGTGACCCGTATACGTCTCAGACTCGATCACAACTCAAACTATATATATTATTGTAGAATCAACCTCAACCCTGTATAGAGAACTCGATCATTACTGCATATAGAGTGTCTATGGTGATTCCAAATAATGTATATAGATGCATCGATATGATATGTCAAAACCTTGTATACGTGTCCCGATATTTAAAGTGCGTAAAATAAATAACAGAAATTAAATGAAGATAAAATAAATTGCGAGAATTAAAATTGCGATAAATAAAATGCGATAAATAAATTGCGATAAATAGAAGGTAATACAAAATTAACAGTTAGCTAGGAACAGTTAGCTAGGATTTTGTTAGCGTGAATTCTTAATAGAATTTCTCATAGTTAATTTGTTTGTTTCTAACAAATTTTATTTTGTTCAATGTTTTCTTCATTATGCCACTTGTTGGATTCTGATAGGTCAAAATCCAAATATGAAATTGAATGAAAATGGTTATTCTGCGGTGAACGGATACGTATATCGGTGGTTGTAAGTAGAATAATAAATGACTTGTTGAATCAGCTTCGACGAATGTACAATGTAACTTATTAAGGTGAAATCTAAACATTCCTCGGGTATTACCTACCCGTTAAAATATTTTCACCCTTAACAGTTTGTACAAAAGAATTTTTAATTACAATATTTATGAAAGCATATATACATATATATTTTCTTCAGATGTAATCATGGATTTAATGAGTCAATATGATATTAGACTCATTTGATTTACCGTTAGAATAAGAATATATAATCTCTAAAACATTAGAGATTATATAATCGCCATGTCGAACGAAGATAAATGATGTAGAACGATTCGTGGAACGATAATTATACTCGAGGTACAGAATGAGATGTTGAGGCATGGATTGTTGATGGTACTGGTGCTGTTACTGATGGTACTGTTGGTGCCGGTGATGTTGTTGAAGCTGGTACATTTTGCACCATATTTTCCAAGGCTACAACTTGGGTGCGAAGCTCGTTGACTTATTACTACGGGATGATTGTCGGTAGAACGAGCGAATGAATAAGGTTTAGAATTTTAGATAGAATATAATCTTGGCGAGATATTCGGGAAATAAAGGTAAAAATGGTGTTTCGGATTGGTTCGCCGGTAAGTGAAATGTCCCGTTCTTATTGATTAAAAACGTTCCATATTAATTGATTTCGTTGCGAGGTTTTGACCTCTATATGAGACGTTTTTCAAAGACTGCATTCATTTTTAAAACAAACCATAACCTTTATTTCATAAATAAAGGTTTAAAAAACTTTACGTAGATTATCAAATAATGATAATCTAAAATATCCTGTTTACACACGACCATTACATAATGGTTTACAATACAAATATGTTACATCGAAATCAGTTTCTGGAATGCAGTTTTTACACAATATCATACAAACATGGACTCCAAATCTTGTCCTTATTTTAGTATGTAACAGCGGAAGCTCTTAGTATTCACCTGAGAATAAACATGCTTTAAACGTCAACAAAAATGTTGGTGAGTTATAGGTTTAACCTATATATATCAAATCGTAACAATAGACCACAAGATTTCATATTTCAATACACATCCCATACATAGAGATAAAAATCATTCATATGGTGAACACCTGGTAACCGACATTAACAAGATGCATATATATAAGAATATCCCCATCATTCCGGGACACCCTTCGGATATGATATAAATTTCGAAGTACTAAAGCATCCGGTACTTTGGATGGGGTTTGTTAGGCCCAATAGATCTATCTTTAGGATTCGCGTCAATTAGGGTGTCTGTTCCCTAATTCTTAGATTACCAGACTTAATAAAAAGGGGCATATTCGATTTCGATAATTCAACCATAGAATGTAGTTTCACGTACTTGTGTCTATTTTGTAAATCATTTATAAAACCTGCATGTATTCTCATTCCAAAAATATTAGATTTTAAAAGTGGGACTATAACTCACTTTCACAGATTTTTACTTCGTCGGGAAGTAAGACTTGGCCACTGGTTGATTCACGAACCTATAACAATATATACATATATATCAAAGTATGTTCAAAATATATTTACAACACTTTTAATATATTTTGATGTTTTAAGTTTATTAAGTCAGCTGTCCTCGTTAGTAACCTACAACTAGTTGTCCACAGTTAGATGTATAGAAATAAATCGATAAATATTATCTTGAATCAATCCACGACCCAGTGTATACGTATCTCAGTATTGATCACAACTCAAACTATATATATTTTGGAATCAACCTCAACCCTGTATAGCTAACTCCAACATTCACATATAGAGTGTCTATGGTTGTTCCAAAATATATATAGATGTGTCGACATGATAGGTCGAAACATTGTATACGTGTCTATGGTATCTCAAGATTACATAATATACAATACAAGTTGATTAAGTTATGGTTGGAATAGATTTGTTACCAATTTTCACGTAGCTAAAATGAGAAAAATTATCCAATCTTGTTTTACCCATAACTTCTTCATTTTAAATCCATTTTGAGTGAATCAAATTGCTATGGTTTCATATTGAACTCTATTTTATGAATCTAAATAGAAAAAGTATAGGTTTATAGTCGGAAAAATAAGTTACAAGTCGTTTTTGTAAAGGTAGTCATTTCAGTCGAAAGAACGACGTCTAGATGACCATTTTAGAAAACATACTTCCACTTTGAGTTTAACCATAATTTTTGGATATAGTTTCATGTTCATAATAAAAATCATTTTCTCAGAATAACAACTTTTAAATCAAAGTTTATCATAGTTTTTAATTAACTAACCCAAAACAGCCCGCCGTGTTACTACGACGGCGTAAATTCGATTTTACGGTGTTTTTCGTGTTTCCAGGTTTTAAATCATTAAGTTAGCATATCATATAGATATAGAACATGTGTTTAGTTGATTTTAAAAGTCAAGTTAGAAGGATTAACTTTTGTTTGCGAACAAGTTTAGAATTAACTAAACTATGTTCTAGTGATTACAAGTTTAAACCTTCGAATAAGATAGCTTTATATGTATGAATCGAATGATGTTATGAACATCATTACTACCTTAAGTTCCTTGGATAAACCTACTGGAAAAGAGAAAAATGGATCTAGCTTCAATGGATCCTTGGATGGCTCGAAGTTCTTGAAGCAAAATCATGACACGAAAACAAGTTCAAGTAAGATCATCACTTGAAATAAGATTGTTATAGTTATAGAAATTGAACCAAAGTTTGAATATGATTATTACCTTGTATTAGAATGATAACCTACTGTAAGAAACAAAGATTTCTTGAGGTTGGATGATCACCTTACAAGATTGGAAGTGAGCTAGCAAACTTGAAAGTATTCTTGATTTTATGAAACTAGAACTTTTGGAATTTATGAAGAACACTTAGAACTTGAAGATAGAACTTGAGAGAGATTAATTAGATGAATAAAATTGAAGAATGAAAGTGTTTGTAGGTGTTTTTGGTCGTTGGTGTATGGATTAGATATAAAGGATATGTAATTTTGTTTTCATGTAAATAAGTCATGAATGATTACTCATATTTTTGTAATTTTATGAGATATTTCATGCTAGTTGCCAAATGATGGTTCCCACATGTGTTAGGTGACTCACATGGGCTGCTAAGAGCTAATCATTGGAGTGTATATACCAATCGTACATACATCTAAAAGCTGTGTATTGTACGAGTACGAATACGGGTGCATATGAGTAGAATTGTTAATGAAACTGAACGAGGATGTAATTGTAAGCATTTTTGTTAAGTAGAAGTATTTTGATAAGTGTCTTGAAGTCTTTCAAAAGTGTATGAATACATATTAAAACACTACATGTATATACATTTTAACTGAGTCGTTAAGTCATCGTTAGTCGTTACATGTAAATGTTGTTTTGAAACCTTTAGGTTAACGATCTTGTTGAATGTTGTTAACCCATTGTTTATTATAACAAATGATATATTAAATTGTTATATTATCATGATATTATGATATATAATATATCTCAGTATGATGTATATACAGTTAAATGTCGTTACAACGATAATCGTTACATATATGTCTCGTTTCGAAATCATTAAGTTAGTAGTCTTATTTTTACATATGTATTTCATTATTAATACACTTAATAATATATTTACTTATCATTTAACATAATTAACCAAGTGTATCAATATCTTAATATGATTCATATGTACCTAGTAAGACGTTGTTATAACGATAATCGTTATATATATCGTTTTCGAGTTTCTTAAATTAATAGTCTCATTTTTATGTATATAACTCATTGTTAAAATACCTAATGAGATACATACTTATAATAAAAACATGTTAACTATATATATAACCATATATATGTCATCGTACAGTTTTTACAAGTTTTAACGTTCGTGAATCACCGGTCAACTTGGGTGGTCAATTGTCTATATGAAACATATTTCAATTAATCAAGTCTTAACAAGTTTGATTGCTTAACATGTTGGAAACATTTAATCATGTAAATATCAATCTCAATTAATATATATAAACATGGAAAAGTTCGGGTCACTACAGTACCTACCCGTTAAATAAATTTCGTCCCCAAATTTTAAGCTGTTGAAGGTGTTGAAGAATCTTCTGGAAATAGATGCGGGTATTTCTTCTTCATCTGATCTTCACGCTCCCAGGTGAACTCGGGTCCTCTACGAGCATTTCATCGAACCTTAACAATTGGTATCTTGTTTTGCTTAAGTCTTTTAACCTCACGATCCATTATTTCGACGGGTTCTTCGATGAATTGAAGTTTTTCGTTGATTTGGATTTCATCTAACGGAATAGTGAGATCTTCTTTAGCAAAACATTTCTTCAACTTCGAGACGTGGAAAGTGTTATGTACAGCCGCGAGTTTTTGAGGTAACTCGAGTCGGTAAGCTACTGGTCCGACACGATCAATAATCTTGAATGGTCCAATATACCTTGGATTTAATTTCCCTCATTTACCAAATCGAACAACGCCTTTCCAAGGTGCAACTTTAAGCATGACCATCTCTCCAATTTCAAATTCTATATCTTTTCTTTTAATGTCAGCGTAGCTCTTTTGTCGACTTTGGGCGGTTTTCAACCGTTGTTGAATTTGGATGATCTTCTCGGTAGTTTCTTGTATAATCTCCGGACCCGTAATCTGTCTATCCCCCACTTCACTCCAACAAATCGGAGACCTGCACTTTCTACCATAAAGTGCTTCAAACGGTGCCATCTCAATGCTTGAATGGTAGCTGTTGTTGTAGGAAAATTCTGCTAACGGTAGATGTCGATCCCAACTGTTTCCGAAATCAATAACACATGCTCGTAGCATATCTTCAAGCGTTTGTATCGTCCTTTCGCTCTGCCCATCAGTTTGTGGATGATATGCAGTACTCATGTCTAGACGAGTTCCTAATGCTTGCTGTAATGTCTGCCAGAATCTTGAAATAAATCTGCCATCCCTATCAGAGATAATAAAGATTGGTATTCCATGTCTAGAGACGACTTCCTTCAAATACAGTCGTGCTAACTTCTCCATCTTGTCATCTTCTCTTATTGGTAGGAAGTGTGCTGATTTGGTGAGACGATCAACTATTACCCAAATAGTATCAAAACCACTTGCAGTCCTAGGCAATTTAGTGATGAAATCTATGGTAATGTTTTCCCATTTCCATTCTGGGATTTCGGGTTTTTGAAGTAGACCTGATGGCTTCTGATGCTCAGCTTTGACCTTAGAACACGTCAAACATTCTCCTACGTATTTAGCAACATCGGCTTTCATACCCGGCCACCAAAAATGTTTCTTGAGATCCTTGTACATCTTCCCCGTTCCAGGATGTATTGAGTATCTGGTTTTATGAGCTTCTCTAAGTACCATTTCTCTCATATCTCCAAATTTTGGTACCCAAATCCTTTCAGCCCTATACCGGGTTCCGTCTTCCCGAATATTAAGATGCTTCTCCGATCCTTTGGGTATTTCATCCTTTAAATTTCCCTCTTTTAAAACTCTTTGTTGCGCCTCCTTTATTTGAGTAGTAAGGTTATTATGAATCATTATATTCATAGATTTTACTCGAATGGGTTCTCTGTCCTTCCTGCTCAAGGCATCGGCTACCACATTTGCCTTCCCCGGGTGGTAACGAATCTCAAAGTCGTAATCATTCAACAATTCAATCCACCTACGTTGCCTCATATTCAGTTGTTTCTGATTAAATATGTGTTGAAGACTTTTGTGGTCGGTATATATAATACTTTTGACCCCATATAAGTAGTGCCTCCAAGTCTTTAATGCAAAAACAACCGCGCCTAATTCCAAATCATGCGTCGTATAATTTTGCTCGTGAATCTTCAATTGTCTAGAGGCATAAGCAATCACCTTCGTTCGTTGCATTAATACACAACCGAGACCTTGCTTTGATGCGTCACAATAAATCACAAAATCATCATTCCCTTCAGGCAATGACAATATAGGTGCCGTAGTTAGCTTTTTCTTCAATAACTGAAACACTTTCTCTTGTTCATCCTTCCATTCAAATTTCTTCCCTTTATGCGTTAATGCAGTCAAGGGTTTTGCTATTCTGGAAAAGTCTTGGATGAACCTTCTGTAGTAACCAGCTAGTCCTAAAAACTGGCGTATGTGTTTCGGAGTTTTCGGGGTTTCCCACTTTTTAACAGTTTCTATCTTTGCCGGATCCACCTTAATACCTTCTTTGTTCACTATGTGACCGAGGAATTGAACTTCTTCCAACCAAAATGCACACTTTGAAAATTTAGCGTACAATTCTTCCTTCCTCAATACTTCTAACACCTTTCTCAAATGTTCACCGTGTTCTTGGTCATTCTTTGAGTAAATAAGTATGTCATCAATGAAAACAATGACAAACTTGTCAAGGTATGGTCCACACACTCGGTTCATAAGGTCCATGAACACAGCTGGTGCATTAGTTAAACCAAACGGCATGACCATAAACTCGTAATGACCGTAACGTGTTCTGAAAGCAGTCTTTGGAATATCATCTTCTTTCACCCGCATTTGATGATACCCGGAACGTAAGTCAATCTTTGAATAAACAGACGAGCCTTGTAGTTGATCAAATAAGTCATCGATTCTCGGTAGTGGGTAGCAGTTCTTGATGGTAAGTTTGTTCAACTCTCGGTAGTCGATACACAACCTGAATGTACCATCTTTCTTCTTGACAAACAAAACAGGAGCTCCCCACGGTGATGTGCTTGGTCGAATGAAACCACGCTCTAAAAGTTCTTGTAATTGGCTTTGCAGTTCTTTCATCTCGTTGGGTGCGAGTCTGTAAGGAGCACGAGCTATTGGTGCAGCTCCTGGTACAAGATCTATTTGAAATTCAACGGATCGATGTGGGGGTAATCCCGGTAATTCTTTCGGAAATACATCGGGAAATTCTTTTGCGACGGGAACATCATTGATGCTATTTTCTTTAGTTTGTACTTTCTCGACGTGTGCTAGAACAGCATAGCAACCTTTTCTTATTAGTTTTTATGCCTTCAAATTACTAATAAGATGTAGCTTCGTGTTGCCCTTTTCTCCGTACACCATTAAGGGTTTTCCTTTTTCTCGTATAATGCGAATTGCATTTTTGTAACAAACGATCTCTGCTTTCACTTCTTTCAACCAGTCCATACCGATTATCACATCAAAACTCCCTAACTCTACTGGTATCAAATCAATCTTAAATGTTTCGCTAACCAGTTTAATTTCTCGATTCCGACATATATTATCTGCTGAAATTAATTTACCATTTGCTAATTCGAGTAAAAATTTACTATCCAAAGGCGTCAATGGACAACTTAATTTAGCACAAAAATCTCTACTCATATAGCTTCTATCCGCACCCGAATCAAATAAAACGTAAGCAGATTTATTGTCAATAAGAAACGTACCCGTAATAAGCTCCGGGTCTTCCTGTGCCTCTGCCGCATTAATATTGAAAACTCTTCCGCGGCCTTGTCCACTCGTGTTCTCCTGGTTCGGGCAATTTCTAATAATGTGGCCCAGTTTTCCACATTTATAACAAACTACATTGGCATAACTTGCTCCGACACTACTTGCTCCGCCATTACTCATTCCGACACCATTTGTTCCTTTCGTTCTATTAACCCCTGGTCCGTAGACCTCACACTTCGCCGCGCTATGACCATTTCTTTTACACTTGTTACAAAATTTGGTGCAGAACCCCGAGTGATACTTTTCACACCTTTGGCATAGCTGCTTCTGATTGTTGTTGTTGTTGCGGTTATTATTGTTGTTGGGATGATTGTTGTAGTTGCTGTTGTTGTTGTTGTTGGGCCGTTTGTTGTAGTTGCGATTGATATTGCGATTGTTGGGATAATTGTTGCGATTATTGTTGTAATTGCTGTTGTTGTTGTATTGGTGATTCTTATCACCGTTTTCCTCCCACTTTCTTTTGACTTGCTTCACATTGGCCTCTTCAGCAGTATGTTCTTTAATTCTTTCTTCAATCTGGTTCACTAGTTTGTGAGCCATTCTACATGCCTGTTGTATGGAGGCGGGCTCGTGTGAACTTATATCTTCTTGGATTCTTTTCGGTAATCCTTTCACAAACGCGTCGATCTTCTCTTCCTCATCTTCGAATGCTCCCGGACACAATAGGCACAATTATGTGAATCGTCTTTCGTACGTGGTAATATCAAATCCTTGGGTTCGTAACCCTCTAAGTTCTGTCTTGAGCTTATTGACCTCGGTTCTGGGACGGTACTTCTCGTTCATCAAGTGCTTGAATGCTGACCACGGTAGTGCGTACGCATCGTCTTGTCCCACTTGCTCTAGATAGGTATTCCACCATGTTAACGCAGAACCTGTGAAGGTATGCGTAGCGTACTTCACTTTGTCCTCTTCAGTACACTTACTTATGGCAAACACTGATTCGACCTTCTCGGTCCACCGTTTCAATCCGATCGGTCCTTCGGTTCCATCAAATTCCAAAGGTTTGCAGGCAGTGAATTCTTTGTAGGTGCATCCTACACGATTTCCTGTACTGCCAGATCCAAGGTTATTGTTGGTATGTAGCGCAGCCTGTACTGCGGCTATGTTTGAAGCTAGAAAAGTACGGAATTCCTCTTCATTCATATTCATGGTGTGTCGAGTAGTCGGTGCCATTTCCTTCAAAATAGTCAAATGGAACAAGTTAATCATACAGAATATTAAGAGTAGTTAATAGTATTTCGTAGCATAATATGAACTCATTTATAAAAGCTTTTTCTTCATATTAGCGTTTTATAAGTTTAAATTCGGGTAGTACCTACCCATTAAGTTCATACTTAGTAGCTAATATACAATTCAACTACTACAATTCTATATGAAAAACTGATTATAATAATATTTCGCGTTCAAACTTTTATACAATATTTTACAAACTTACAATACCGCTTATTTTACATAAAGCATGAAATATAGCACACAATAACTTTGATACAAGATAGTTGTGAAGATAATTCTAGCTAGTACACAAGTCGTTCAGCAAAGGCAATAAAGACACGTAATTCATACGTCCAGAAACAAGTCATGCATTCTGGTTTTACTAGGACTACTTCCCATCCTTGGTCTTGTGGAACATAACCGTTATGGCCGTTGATAAGACAGCGTGTTGTAACGTCGTCAAAGGGACGAGGGTTACGTAATGTCCAACAGTCCCGTAATAATCTAAAAACCTCATTTCTTACCCCAATTACCGACTCCGTCACTTGTGGAAACATTTTGTTTAATAGTTGTAGCCCGATGTTCTTGTTCTCACTTTGGTGAGAAGCGAACATTACTAATCCATAAGCATAACATGTTTCTTTATGTTGCATGTTAGCCGTTTTTTCTAAATCACGAAGTCCAATATTCGGATATATTGAGTCAAAATAATTTCTTAACCCATTGCGTAAAATAGCATTTGGGTTCCCCGCAATATATGCGTCAAAGTAAACACATCGTAACTTATGGGTTTCCCAATGTGATATCCCCCATCTTTCAAACGAAAGTCTCTTATAAACCAAGACATTCTTGGAACGTTCTTCGAATGTCTTACAAACTGATCTCGCCTTAAATAGTTGTGCCGAGGAATTCTGGCCGACTCTAGACAAGATTTCATCAATCATGTCTCCGGGTAGGTCTCTTAAAATATTGGGTTGTCTATCCATTTTGTGTTTTTAAACTGTAAAATAGACAAGAGTTAGATTCATAAAAAAATACTTATTAATACAAGCAATTTTTACATATATCATAAAGCATAAGAACACTATATTACATATATTACACCACACGAATACAACTATCTTATTCCGACTCGCTCGTTTCTTCTTCTTCGGTTTTGGTTCGTTTTGCCAAGTTTCTAGGGATATATGATGTTCCCCTAATACTAACTGTCGTTTTCCACAACGGTTTAGAAAAACCTAGTGGTTTAGAGGTTCCCGGGTCATTGTTACAACTTAAGGACTTCGGGGGTTGACGATACATATAAAGTTCATCGGGGTTGGAATTAGATTTCTCTATTTTTATGCCCTTTCCCTTATTATTTTCTTTTGCCTTTTTAAATTCAGTTGGGGTAATTTCTATAACATCATCGGAATTCTCGTCGGAATCCGATTCATCGGAGAATTGGTAATCCTCCCAATATTTTGCTTCCTTGGCGGAAACACCATTGACCATAATTAACCTTGGTCGGTTGGTTGAGGATTTTCTTTTACTTAACCGTTTTATTATTTCCCCTACCGGTTCTACTTCTTCATCCGGTTCCGATTCTTCTTCCGGTTCCGATTCTTCTTCCGGTTCCGACTCTTCTTCCGGTTCCTCTTCGGGAACTTGTGAATCAGTCCACGAATCATTCCAATTTACATTTGACTCTTCATTATTATTAGGTGAGTCAATGGGACTTGTTCTAGAGGTAGACATCTATCACATAATATCAAACACGTTAAGAGATTAATATATCACATAATATTCACATGTTAAAAATATATAGTTTCCAACAAAATTTGTTAAGCAATCATTTTTCAAGTAAACACGGTCGAAGTCCAGACTCACTAATGCATCCTAACAAACTCGATAAGACACACTAATGCAAAATTCTGGTTCTCTAAGTCCAACGCTCGGATACCAACTGAAATGTCCCGTTCTTATTGATTAAAAACGTTCCATATTAATTGATTTCGTTGCGAGGTTTTGACCTCTATATGAGACGTTTTTCAAAGACTGCATTCATTTTTAAAACAAACCATAACCTTTATTTCATAAATAAAGGTTTAAAAAACTTTCAGTAGATTATCAAATAATGATAATCTAAAATATCCTGTTTACACACGACCATTACATAATGGTTTACAATACAAATATGTTACATCGAAATCAGTTTCTAGAATGCAGTTTTTACACAATATCATACAAACATGGACTCCAAATCTTGTCCTTATTTTAGTATGCAACAGCGGAAGCTCTTAGTATTCACCTGAGAATAAACATGCTTTAAACGTCAACAAAAATGTTGGTGAGTTATAGGTTTAACCTATATATATCAAATCGTAACAATAGACCACAAGATTTTATATTTCAATACACATCCCATACATAGAGATAAAAATCATTCATATGGTGAACACCTGGTAACCGACATTAACAAGATGCATATATATAAGAATATCCCCATCATTCCGGGACACCCTTCGGATATGATATAAATTTCGAAGTACTAAAGCATCCGGTACTTTGGATGGGGTTTGTTAGGCCCAATAGATCTATCTTTAGGATTCGCGTCAATTAGGGTGTCTATTCCCTAATTCTTAGATTACCAGACTTAATAAAAAGGGGCATATTCGATTTTGATAATTCAACCATAGAATGTAGTTTCACGTACTTGTGTCTATTTTGTAAATCATTTATAAAACCTGCATGTATTCTCATCCCAAAAATATTAGATTTTAAAAGTGGGACTATAACTCACTTTCACAGATTTTTACTTCGTCGGGAAGTAAGACTTGGCCACTGGTTGATTCACGAACCTATAACAATATATACATATATATCAAAGTATGTTCAAAATATATTTACAACACTTTTAATATATTTTGATGTTTTAAGTTTATTAAGTCAGCTGTCCTCGTTAGTAACCTACAACTAGTTGTCCACAGTTAGATGTACAGAAATAAATCGATAAATATTATCTTGAATCAATCCACGACCCAGTGTATACGTATCTCAGTATTGATCACAACTCAAACTATATATATTTTGGAATCAACCTCAACCCTGTATAGCTAACTCCAACATTCACATATAGAGTGTCTATGGTTGTTCCGAAATATATATAGATGTGTCGACATGATAGGTCGAAACATTGTATACGTGTCTATGGTATCTCAAGATTACATAATATACAATACAAGTTGATTAAGTTATGGTTGGAATAGATTTGTTACCAATTTTCACGTAGCTAAAATGAGAAAAATTATCCAATCTTGTTTTACCCATAACTTCTTCATTTTATATCCGTTTTGAGTGAATCAAATTGCTATGGTTTCATATTGAACTCTATTTTATGAATCTAAACAGAAAAGTATAAGTTTACAGTTGGAAAAATAAGTTACAAGTCGTTTTTGTAAAGGTAGTCATTTCAGTCGAAAGAACGACGTCTAGATGACCATTTTAGAAAACATACTTCCACTTTGAGTTTAACCATAATTTTTGGATATAGTTTCATGTTCATAATAAAAATCATTTTCTCAGAATAACAACTTTTAAATCAAAGTTTATCATAGTTTTTAATTAACTAACCCAAAACAGCCCGCGGTGTTACTACGACGGCGTAAATCCGGTTTTACGGTGTTTTTCGTGTTTCCAGGTTTTAAATCATTAAGTTAGCATATAATATAGATATAGAACATGTGTTTAGTTGATTTTAAAAGTCAAGTTAGAAGGATTAACTTTTTTTTGTGAACAAGTTTAGAATTAACTAAACTATGTTCTAGTGATTACAAGTTTAAACCTTCGAATAAGATAGCTTTATATGTATGAATCGAATGATGTTATGAACATCATTACTACCTTAAGTTCCTTGGATAAACCTACTGGAAAAGAGAAAAATGGATCTAGCTTCAATGGATCCTTGGATGGCTCGAAGTTCTTGAAGCAAAATTATGACACGAAAACAAGTTCAAGTAAGATCATCACTTGAAATAAGATTGTTATAGTTATAGAAATTGAACCAAAGTTTGAATATGATTATTACCTTGTATTAGAATGATAACCTACTGTAAGAAACAAAGATTTCTTGAGGTTGGATGATCACCTTACAAGATTGGAAGTGAGCTAGCAAACTTGAAAGTATTCTTGATTTTATGAAACTAGAACTTTTGGAATTTATGAAGAACACTTAGAACTTGAAGATAGAACTTGAGAGAGATTAATTAGATGAAGAAAATTGAAGAATGAAAGTGTTTGTAGGTGTTTTTGGTCGTTGGTGTATGGATTAGATATAAAGGATATGTAATTTTGTTTTCATGTAAATAAGTCATGAATGATTACTCATATTTTTGTAATTTTATAAGATATTTCATGCTAGTTGCCAAATGATGGTTCCCACATGTGTTAGGTGACTCACATGGGCTGCTAAGAGCTGATCATTGGAGTGTATATACCAATAGTACATACATCTAAAAGCTGTGTATTGTACGAGTACGAATACGGGTGCATACGAGTAGAATTGTTGATGAAACTGAACGAGGATGTAATTGTAAGCATTTTTGTTTAGTAGAAGTATTTTGATAATTGTCTTGAAGTCTTTCAAAAATGTATGAATACGTATTAAAACACTACATGTATATACATTTTAACTGAGTCGTTAAGTCATCGTTAGTCGTTACATGTAAATGTTGTTTTGAAACCTTTAGGTTAACGATCTTGTTGAATGTTGTTAACCCATTGTTTATTATAACAAATGAGATATTAAATTGTTATATTATCATGATATTATGATATATAATATATCTCAGTATGATGTATATACAGTTAAATGTCGTTACAACGATAATCGTTACATATATGTCTCGTTTCGAAATCATTAAGTTAGTAGTCTTATTTTTACATATGTATTTCATTGTTAATACACTTAATAATATATTTACTTATCATTTAACATAATTAACCAAGTGTATCAATATCTTAATATGATTCATATGTACCTAGTAAGACGTTGTTATAACGATAATCGTTATATATATCGTTTTCGAGTTTCTTAAATTAATAGTCTCATTTTTATGTATATAACTCATTGTTAAAATACCTAATGAGATACATACTTATAATAAAAACATGTTAACTATATATATAACCATATATATGTCATCGTATAGTTTTTACAAGTTTTAACGTTCGTGAATCACCGGTCAACTTGGGTGGTCAATTGTCTATATGAAACATATTTCAATTAATCAAGTCTTAACAAGTTTGATTGCTTAACATGTTGGAAACATTTAATCATGTAAATATCAATCTCAATTAATATATATAAACATGGAAAAGTTCGGGTCACTACAGTAAGTGCTTCAGGTTCTTCACCAAGAGGTGAAGTTGGTTAGTGGAAAGGATCGCCTTCTTCGCGTCTCCATTGATTAAGTCGACTACGAACACATCAGATGAATTGGGGATGACTGATTGGTTGATTCATTCTGGTGACGCTGATAGGTGAAACTCCATATCAGAATAGCTGTCGGAATCCAAGGAATTCGAACTGGTTGAGGGATTCATCTCGTACGATTAGATGAGGGATTTTCGATAAGAAATAAATTATAGGATGTAGATTAGTACCCTGCAATACATAATTTACATATGCATATATATAATACTAAAATCCCATAAGTTACGGAGGAATCTACGGAAGTTGTCAGGCATCGGTAACATTAACAGATACTCTAAGATGTGAATTTATCTATACACTGTCTACGCAATAGAGGCAGTAAGATATGTCTAGACTAAGAATGATAAGAAGGTAATTTCTTAAGGATGATAAGCAGATGATTTTCGACTAGAAATGATAAGTAAAACTTTTGACATGCAGACACGGTCGAAGTTCAGACTCACTAATGCAATCAAACAACTATCAGTTAGACTCACTAATGCAAGAACTGGTTCGCTAAGACCATCGCTCTGATACCAACTGTAAAGACCCGTCCTAATCCATCCGGACGATGTCCATATCGATTATAAACGATTCACAATAGTTGAATACATCGCGAGGTACTTGACCTCTATATGATACATTTTACAAACATTGCATTCATTTTTGAAAAGACAATCTTTTATTACATCGAAAGTTGACAACATGCATACCATTTCGTAATATATCTTACTATATTAGACTTAATAATAATCTTGATGAACTCAACGACTCGAATGCAACGTCTTTTGAAATATGTCATGAATGACTCCAAGCAATATCTCTAAGATGAGCAAATGCACAGCGGATGATTTCTTTCGTACCTGAGAATAAACATGCTTTAAAGTGTCAACCAAAAGGTTGGTGAGTTCATTAGTTTAACATAAATAAACATTTTCATCATTTTAATAGACCACAAGATTTTCATTTCTCATAAACCAACGTCCCATACATAGAGACAAAATATCATTCATATGGATTGAACACCTGGTAACCGACATTCACAATATACATATAAGAATATCCCCATCATTCCGGGATCCTCCTTCGGATATGATATAAATTTCGAAGTACTAAAGCATTCGGTACTTTGGATGGGGCTTGTTGGGCCCGATAGATCTATCTTTAGGATTCGCGTCAATTAGGGTGTCTGTTCCCTAATTCTTAGATTACCAGACTATAAAGGGGTATATTCGATTTAATAATCCAGCCATAGAATGTAGTTTTACTCACTTGTGTCTATTCCATAAAACAGTTATAAAAGCAGCGCATGTATTCTCAGTCCCAAAAATATATATTGCATAAGCATTTAAAAAGGGAGCAAATGAAACTCACACATATAAATATTGTAAAATAGTTAATAAAGCATTTGCATGTATTCTCAGCCCAAAAATGTAAAGAGTAAAAAGGGCAAATGAAACTCGCCATACTGTATTTTGTAGTAAAAATACATATGACTATACTGAACAATGCAGGGTTGACCTCGGATTCACGAACCTATATCATTTGTATATATATTAAAACATATACTTGTAATCGAACAATTCTATATTATTATTAGTGATTTAACTTTTATATTATTATCTTATATATATATATATATATATATATATATATATATATATATATATATATATATATATATATATATATATATATATTCATTAAATGTATTCTTTTTGTATATAAAAAGCTTTTATACAGTTAAGTTAGTTAAGTTATGTATGTTAAATATATTTATATATATATATATATATATATATATATATATATATATATATATATATATATATATATATATATATATCATTTGTTTGTTGAAACTAGTAATTGTAATAATACTAGCTTAATATCTGTAATGGTAAAAATGATAATACTTAATAATTCTAATAAAAATAATAATATTAATAATTTTTGTAATAAGTATAATGGTATAATAATAACTATAAAAATATTAATCTTTACAGTTAATGATAGTTTTAACACTAACTCTTATAATAATGATAAAAATAATAATAATAATAATAATAATAATAATAATAATAATAATAATAATAATAATAATAATAATAATAATAATAATAATAATAATAATAATAATAATAATAATAATAATAATCTAAATGTTACTTGTAATAGTATTAATGATAACAAAAATAATATTGATAACTATAATAATCATAAAAATAATGATTTTATTAATAATGATAATAATAATAATAATAATAATAATAATAATAATAATAATAATAATAATAATAATAATAATAATAATAATAATAATAATAATAATGATATTAATAATATTAATACTAATAATGCCTACCTTAAATATAAATTATATTAATGTTAGTAATAATAATAAGTAATTTAACAATAATAACAATAATTAATAACAATAATATTATACCTATTGAAAAATCCAGTTTTTTTCCTTTTAAGGAGTCCAATTAACTAGCCCATTTGTAAATCATTTTGGATCAACAACAGCCCAACACATAATCCAGGTAGGGTTACGGTTATATTGGTTTAATCGAATGAAATCAGAAGGAAACTCATAGCAGCAGCAGTCGGTTCGATCACAGGTCATCATCTTCATCATCTCCAAATCATCGTCCAGAAATGTGTTCCTGATCAGAACCCAAGAATTCGTGCAACATCAGATTAGATTAACAGAAAATTAGTGGAGCATCAGCTCGTATTCATCGTCCTTCATAAACTTAAAACGATTGGGTCTCTGGATTGATTGGCAACGAATTGAAGAAAATTAAAAGTGTTGATTCGTTCTAAATCTATAAGTGATCGTTTCTGCAACTTTTCAATTTTAATCACGAAGTATTGAATCCGAAATCGAAGGTCAAGGTTTGTAGCAAAAAGTCAATTTAATTTTATTCTGTAAATTTGTAGGAGATATGATGTTTTAGCTTGTGATTCTGTTTATCAAGTATTTTATGAAAATAGAAAGAAAAAATCAAATTTTGAACCTTGTGAAGATAACTGTCGAGTTTTGGTTGCTGTTATTGGATTTATTTCATAAATTTATAAGGTTTGATGATTGATATCTTCATGAGATCACCTAACCGCTAGTACTTGATACCTTTACAATAAGTTGCAATTTCAAATTCATTCAAGTTAAGATCTTAAAAAAAAATATTTTTTGAGGTTAAATACTTGATAAAAAGATAGATAGTTAATGATTGTTTAAAATGATAAAATTTGGAGACTAGTAAATGAAATCTTGTATCCAAAATTGAGTTCACCTGAGGATTTCATTGTGATAATAGTTGTGATCGAAAGGTGAAGTAGCAATAGTTTTTGATTTCGGTTAATGTTCAATGATGGTGTCGTAGGAATCCAAAGCAGTAGTCACAGGAAGCTGCAAGTGGGTTGGTTGTGTTTCATCAGCAACAAGTAGCAGGGAAAGATAATTAAATATGAGTGTTGGTGTTGTTTGATGATGATCGTTCGAAGTTAGGAGAACAGAACATGAGTAGTAGTGGCAGCAACAAAAGTAATATTGAACCATGGTGATATTGTTAGTAATGTTTGTGGTCTTGCTCTTATAGAAAGCAGAAAAAATCGATAATGGTGGTGGTATTGTTGGTGGGTTTCGATAGGTGTTTGGGTGTTCTTCAAAGATGGTTACATGGAGGTGGTGATGTGTTCAAATCAGTAGCAACAATAAGATCATTCGGACAGTGGTTTGATGTCAACTTGGTGATGGTTTTGGTCAACAATGGTTAACCGAAAACAGGCTGCAACAAATGACCGAATTTTTAGTTTTAGTTGTAGGATGGACTTGTGTTGTGAATGTTATTCAGAATGAATTGTGATGATCCCAGATATATTTGAATGATTGGAGTAGACAAAAGTTAGTAGGTGGAAAAGTGAAATACAGATATAGACATATAACAAATTGTGTACCTTTTTATGATTTATATATATATATATATATATATATATATATATATATATATATATATATATATATATATATATATATATATATATATATATATATATATATTATAGTTAGTTTTAATATTTAATAAATGAATAGATTAATAATAATAATACCCTTAATGTTATATTATTAATAATAGTAAAAATACTAATACTAATAATACTAATAAAAATAATACTAATATTAATGATAACCATAATAATTTGTATTATTAGTTTTATAATAATAATAATAAGAATAATAATAATATTATTGATACCTATAATAAAAATGATAATTTTTAATACTAATGGTATAAATGATAATGATACCAATAATAATACCAATTATAGTAATATTATGGCATCTTATATATATATATATATATATATATATATATATATATATATATATATATATATATATATATATATATATATATATATATATATATATATATATATATATATATATCCATCTTCATATCTAGGTGGCATATGTTCGAAGTGATAATTTTTGTAATACTAATATAGATGTTAATATTGAATGTAATAATAATATTACCATAGCAACTATAATTTAACTTATTATATTAATATTATATATTATTAATTAAATATTATATATAATAACGTACATTGAATAATTAATATTACAATATATAGAAATCATAGATTTATTCATTTTAATAACAATTTAATTATTCTATATATTATTTTACGTTTTTAATACAAATGATTAATTTGTATTTTATTATTTAAATTTATAATATACATTTATATTTATATTTATATTTATATTTATATATACATAAATATCTACAAATAATTGTCCGTGAATCGTCGGAAATGGTCAAATGTCAAATGTTATCATGAAACAGTTTCAAAATTTTGTAACCAGACATTACAGACTTTGCTTATCGTGTCAGAATCATATAAGATTAAGTTTAAATTTGGTCGGAAATTCCCGGGTCATCACAGTTAACTCTTCCGACTTAACGCATCCACGACCACATTCGCCTTACCCGGATGATAAAGTATTTCACAATCATAATCTTTTACCACATCCATCCATCTACGTTGACGATAATTCAAATCTCGTTGATCAAAAAGGTGTTTCAAACTCTTGTGATCCGAATAAATCGTACACTTGACACCGTACAAGTAATGGCGCCAAATTTTCAACGCATGTACAACCGCCGCCAACTCAAGATCATGAGTCGGATATCTCATTTCGTGTTCCTTTAATTGTCGAGAAGCGTAAGCGATAACTTTACCTCTTTGCATTAGAACACACCCGAGCCCATTTAATGAAGCATCACAATAAACTGTCATGTCTTCTACACCTTCTGGCAACACTAACACCGGGGCTTGACACAACTTCTCTTTTAACAATTGGAAAGCGATCTCTTGCTCATTTTCCCAATTAAATCTAGCATTTTTCCTCGTCAATTTCGTCAATGGAGAAGCGATCTTGGAAAAGTATTGGATAAACTAACGATAATAACCGGCCAATCCGAGAAAACTTTGGATTTTCGTATGCGAAGTCGGTCATTCCCAACTCTTTACCGTCTCAATCTTCCCCGGATCTACTTGAATACCATCTTTGTTCACAATATGGCCAAGGAATTGAACTTCCCTTAGCCAAAATTCACAATTCCACAACGTCTTCAACACACCACGCAAATGATGTTCAAGTTCCTTCATACTCTTCGAATAGACAAGTATGTCGTCAATAAAAACAATTACCGACTTGTCCAACATAGGTTGGCACACTCGGTTCATAAGATCCATGAATGCCGTCGGTGCATTCGTAAGACCAAAAGGCATAACTACAAATTCAAAATGCCCGTAACGCGTTTGAAAGGCCGTTTTCTCAATATCTTTCTCACGGACCCGCATTTGGTGATAGCCGGATAGTAAGTCAATTTTAAAAAATAAGTCGCGCCTTGGAGTTGATCAAACTAGTCGTCAATCCGAGGCAATGGATATCGATTCTTGATCGTCACTTTATTCAACTCCCGATAATCGATGCAAATCCGCATACTACCATCCTTCTTCTTCACGAATAAAACTGGAGCTCCCCATGGCGAAGCACTCGGTCGGATAAAACCCTTTTCAAGCAACTCTTGGGTTTGATTTAACAACTCTTGGATCTACATTGGTGCTAAACGATAAGGAGTTTTAGCAATGGGAGTTGCCCCCGGAACCAACTCAATGCGAAATTCAACTTGTCTTTCCGCTGGAACACCCGGTAATTCATCCGGAAAAACGTCTTCGAATTCACTAACCATCGGAATTTTACGAATGGATGGTGGCTCTTCACGAGTATCAACTACATGAGCAAGAAAAGCCATGCCACCACCACTAAGGAAACGACGTGCCCGTGCATAAGTGAATAATGGCACAAGTCTTCTACTTTTCTTGTCATGAATAATTAACTCCCCCCCCCCACTTGGGGTCTTCACACGAATAGACTTTTCATGACATGCAATATCGGCTCTATAATGATCGAGCCAATCCATACCAACAACAATATCAAACTCACCCAAGGTCATCGGGATAAGATTGATTTTAAAAGTTTCGGAACCAAACACAACATTACAATCTTTACAAACCTCAACCCCTAGCACCGTCTTACGATCCGCTATTTCGACTTCTACCAGATGACTTAACTTAGCTAGCAGTTTATTGAGTTTAGGCACAAAACGTGGAGACACAAACGATAAATTACCACCGCTATCAAATAGTATCCTTGACAGATTAGAGTTAACCATGAAAGTACCTGAGACAACTTCGTTGGATTGCTTGGCCTCATCATGGGTCATCAAGTAATTTCGTCCCCTCACCGTTCCCTCCACCTTTTCTAGCTTCTTAACTTGATCATTCCTTAAATCGGGACATTCCGTCCTTGGTGCCCCTCTTTATTGCAATTAAAACAAATGATTTTGTTAGAAGATGAGTTCGTACAATCACGGGCCAAGTGCCCTTGTCGCCCACAATTGTAGCATGTGGGTCCCAAACCCTTAGAAGCCCCCTTTTTCACACTACCGACGCTCTCGATCACACTCCTACTCTTCTTGTTCGAGTGGCTAGTAGCTTCAAATTTTCGTTCGCCAAAGGTGAAGTCACTCTTTCTCGGAGCAAGCGACTCAAAACCCTTAGCGATATCAAACAACTCATCAAAAGTTTTCACCGAATTCTTACTAATCCTTTCTTGATAGTTATCATTCAAGGTTCGGTAGAAATCTTCTTTCAACATATGATCATTCCCGACATACTCCGGGAAAAATTGGGTCTTTGATAAGAAAGTGGACTTGAGAGTGTTCAAATCCATTGACCTTTGCCTCAAAGTACGCAACTCATCTTTAAGCCTCGAAAGATCGGTCGAAGTTCGGTACTCCTTGAAAAATTCCTCCTTAAACTCGTCTCACGTCAAACTCATACTTTGTTCTTCGCCATAAAGTTGGATTTTCGCATCCCACCACAACTTGGCATCACCCCTCATCATGCTACTACCATACCTCGTCCTCTTATCGAGAGGGCACTCACTAGTACGAAAAGCCCCCTCCATATCGGAGATCCAACGAGCACTCTTGAGTGGGTCTCATTCACCCTCAAAGGTAGGAGGTTGAGGATCTTTGAAATTTTTATAATGGAAGTCTCGCCTTCCAACGTTATCCTCTTAAAGAACAATCTTAACTTGTTCCTTGACTAGATTGACTACTTGCTCATCAATCGAATCTAAGAACATCTTTTTAACGTCCTCTAGAAAGGCCGCGTGATGCCTTTGCATAATGGCCACAACCTTGGCCGTAAACTCGACATCCTCGCTCGTACCTCCGTCATTGTTCTCGGGTCCGTTTCTCGTCCTCATACTATAAAACGGAAATAGGTTAAACAATGAAACGAAAGGACACAACATAATATTCATATACACCTCACCGCCCCATCTTGCTCAACAATCATCGTACATCGCTTGTTCAACACGGTTTGAACCCGTAACAATGGTAGCTAGTCATATATACGCGAGCACATCGCATTAACTTGCTAGTACAACGTCTATCTCGCTTGATGATTTCAAACACAACACAAAACAATTAGTGCATAGTTAGTTCACCTAACCCTAGGCACTAACCAAATCCCCGGTCCGACCCGTCTCCTACAAGTCCGGCATAAAGCGCATACACAATAAAGTCTAAGTCTAGGCACCTATCTCAAGTCACCTAAATCCCTTAGACCATGCTCTGATACCACTTGTAACGACCCGACTTCGTTATTTCAAAAACACGCTAAAAAAAATTTTGAACCAACACATCTGGACGGCGTCCAGCAATGAAGACCTGGACGGCGTCCACAAGATTTGGACGGCGTCCAAATGAGCTGCCAGATTCTGCTCCCGGGTTCCAACTTACATGAGCGGAAAACCCACTTCCCGTCACTTTTAAACGAAACCCTTTTTACAACATGTCATAATAATTAAAATTAAGAGATTTCCATCATTAAGTCAAGTTTCACAACACCGGGCCCACAACGTCCCATCTTACAAGTTTCGTTCAAAATACAAGTTTTGACCATAAGAGTTTAAATTCCAAACGACAACTAGAGCATGGTGTTTGGGGTTAAACTTCCCACATCTTGGTCAAACTTCAAAACTAATCTTCCCAAGAGCGTCCCCTATCCAAAACAAAGCGGGAGGCCTCTAATCCAAACAAACGCCCTTACCCTTGTCCACGCCGGAGCCTAAAAAGAGTAAACAACGAGAGGGTAAGCAAAACGCTTAGTGAATGCAATAATTATACACATACATATATAATATACCTACTTGCAAACACTTACTCACATACCGCATACATGCTAGCAATATAATTAGCCTACCATCTCAAGTACGAAGCTAAAATTCTCAAATACCGCAACTAGCATAATTAATAGCATATAATCGACATAATAAAAATATGCTACAATACAGCACACAACCATGGTTAACCATAATCGCGTCATGGTGCTACCGGCTCTTTGGTTCACACCATACGCATCGGTTATGACGCTACTGGCTCTTTGGTTCACGTCACAACCCGAGTCATACTCGCGCTAAGTGCTACCAGCTCTTTGGTTCACACTACAACACACGTACTACGATGCTACCGGCCCTTTGGTTCACATCATAGCACAATCGCACATACTATGGCACTACCGGCTCTTTGGTTCATACCATAGCATACAAATAAATACATTATATACAAACGCATATAATCATTCCACCCACCTTATCACGCCGGTGGTGATTAAACACTTCCGTGAGCTTCAAGCGAAGTACCTAATACATTAAGTACCCAAATCAACATACAAGTTTGTGGAACCAACCACCCACACTTAACTCTTGAGCATTTAATGACCCAAATGCATTAAATGACCAATTTACACCAAAACCGCCCATTGAAAGCCAAAACGCATCATAAATCGCTAAAAGCTAGCGATTAGAGTCTACTAACACCAACTAACACAAGTTTAGGGTATTTCATACCCATCTCACCCAATTAGGTCAACCATCACCCATTTGATCCATTTTAACACTTAGACTTACAAATTTGGTCAAACTTGAACTCATTGACAAACTTACACTAATTCACAAGTATACTAGTGTTCTAACAACAAAATTAACATTTACAACACCAAATTCATAACCAAACCCTAGATTACAAACCTTAGGGTTTTCATGCACCAATTTAACCCAAGTTCACCCATTTAACCCCCAATTGGGTCTTACGAGTCTCAAAAGTACAAACCCTAGCCATAAATCAATTAAAACTCAAAACACTGAGTTAGGACTTACCAATGCTATCACAACGTAGCTAGAGACATGGAGAACAACTTTAGAACTCGAGTTTAAACCCGAAACTAGCTTCTTCCTCTTTGGATTGAGATTTCTCACTCTAAAACTTCCTCTCTCTCTAGAATTTAAGTGGATGAGATAAGTTTGGTGAAAATGGAGTAAAGTCACCTACCAAAACTGATATTGGGCCTTAAAGTCGTCCACAAAGTGAAAATACCAAAATACCCTTTTAAATATCTTAAAACAAAATAGCTGACCCGCCAGTTCATCTGGACGGCGTCCAGAACACTGGACGGCGTCCAGCCCTTCAAAACAGGACGGCGTTCCACCTTTTGGATGGCGTCCCAACCATCTGGGAAAACAGGTTCTTACAAATAGGCCTTAAAACTATATATGCCATGTTAAATCATTAGTACACAAAAATCATAATACAATACAAATTCAAAAGTTTCGAAAAGAACATTAAAATGAGTAAAATATCATTTTCAGCATATAGACAACCTTGAATGGCAAAACACTTTCAGAGAGTCTTGTTTGTTAGGCCGTTTTAAGATGATCTTGAGAATTTCAGCCCAATCTGAAACCGTAAATTTCTCGCCGCCAAATGCTACTCCATTTTAAGCCGCATATCTTTGAGTTAAGTTGTATGTTTAGTGAAGTGGCATTAGATTCAAATTTATATGTGTTTACATAATTATAATGTGAATGTAATACTAGGCCTTAAAACTATATATATCACGCTAAGTCCTGTGTACACAAAAATAATAATATGATACAAATTCAAAACTTTCAAAAAGAACATTAAAATGAGTAAAATATCATTTTCGGCTTCTAGAGGACCTTGAATGACATGACACTTTCAGAGAGTTTTGCTCGTTTGGCCATTTTAGAGTGATAATAATAATAATAATAATAATAATAATAATAATAATAATAATAATAATAATAATAATAATAATAATAATAATAATAATAATAATAATAATAATAATAATAATAATATTAATATTAATAATAATATTATTATTATTAATAATAATAATAATAATAATAATAATAATAATAATAATAATAATAATAATAATAATAATAATAATAATAATAATAATAATAATAATAATAATAATATGATACAAATTCAAAACATTCAAGAAGTACATTAAAATGAGTAAAATATCATTTTCGGCATCTAGACGACCTTGAATGGCAAAACACTTTCAGAGAGTTTTGCTCGTTACGTCGTTTTAGGGTGATCTTAAGAATTTCAGACCAATCTGAAACCGAAAATTACTCGCCGCCATGCTACTCCATTTGGCAGCGCATATCTATGAGTTAAATTGTGTGTTTAGTGAAGTGACATTAGATTCAAAATTATGTGTTATACATAACTAAAATGTAAGTGGAATAAAACATCTTAAAACAATATATATATATATACCATGATAGATCATGCAAACACAAAAAAAAATAATATGATACAAAATAAAGCATTCGAAAAGAACATTAAAATAAGTAAAATATCATTTTCGGCATCTGGACGACCTTGAATGGCAAGACAGATTTAGAGAGTCTTGCTCGGTGGGCCGTGTTAGGGTGATCTTGAGATTTTCAGCCCAATCTGAAACCGAAAATTACACGTCGCCAAATGCTATTTATTTGGTGGCACATTTCTTTGAGTTAAATTGTGTGTCTAGTGAAGTGACATTAGATTCAAAATTATATGTTTTATACATAATTACAATGTGAGAGAACTAATAGACCCTAAAACTATATATATCATGTTAAGTCATGCGTACATAAAAATAATAATATGATACGAATTCAAAACTTTCGAAAAAAATATTAAAATGAGTAAAATATCATTTCGACATCTAGAAGACGTTGAATGGCAAGACGCTTTCAGATAGTCTTTATCGTTGAGGCATTTTAGGGTGATTTTGAGAAGTTAAGCCCAATCTGAAACCGTAAATTACTCACCGCCAAATGCTACTCCATTTGGCGGTGCATATCTATGAGTTAAGTTGTGTGTTAGTGAAGTGTATTTAGATTCAAATTTATATGTGTTATACATAATTACAATCTGAGTGAAATAATAGGATTTAAAACTATATATACCATGCTAAATCATGCGTACACAAAAATAATAATATGATACAAATTCAAAACTTTCAACTTTAAAATGAGTAAAATATCATTTTCGGCATCTAGACGACCTTGAATGACAAGACACTTTCAGAGAGTCTCACTCGTTAGGCCGTTTTAATGTAATGTTGAGAATTTCAGCCCAATCTAAGACTAAAAATTACTCGCCGACAAATGCTACTCCATTTTGCGGTGCATATCTATGAGTTTAGTTGTGTGTTAGTGAAGTGTATTTAGATTCAAATTTATATGTGTTGTACATAATTACAATGTGAGTGAAATAATAGGATTTAAAACTATATATACCATGCTAAATCATGCGTACACAAAAATAATAATATGATACAAATTCAAAACATTAAACTTTAAAATGAGTAAAATATCATTTTCGACATCTAGATGACCTTGAATGACAAGACACTTTCAGAGAGTCTCCCTCGTTAGGCCGTTTTAGGGTAATGTTGAGAATTTCAGCCCAATCTGAGACTAAAAATTACTCGCCGACAAATGCTACTCCATTTGGCGGTGCATATCTATGAGTTAAGTTGTGTGTTAGTGAAGTGTATTTAGATTCAAATTTATATGTGTTATACATAATTACAATGTGAGTGAAATAATAGGATTTAAAACTATATATACCATGCTAAATCATGCGTACACAAAAATAATAATATGATACAAATTCAAAACTTTAACTTTAAAATGCGTAAAATATCATTTTCGGCATCTAGACGACCTTGAACGACAAGACACTTTCAGAGAGTCTCGCTCGTTAGGCCGTTTTAAGGAAATTTTGAGAATTTCAGCCCAATCTGAGACTGAAAATTACTCGCCACCAATTGCTACTCCATTTGGCGGTGCATATCTATGAGTTAAGTTGTGTGTTTAGTGAAGTGACATTAGATTCACAATGGTTTGTGTTATACATAATTACAATGTGAGTGAAATAATACGCCTTAAAATTATATATACCATGCTAAGTCGTGCGTACACAAAATAATAATATGATACAAAATCAAAACTTTCGAAAAGAACATCAAAATGAGTAAAAAAATATCATTTTCGGCATATAGACGACCTTGAATAGAAAGACACTTTCTGAGAGTCTTGCTCGTTGGGCCGTATTAGGGAGATCTTGAGAATTTCAGCCAACTCTGAAAACGTAAATTAATCGCCGCCAATTGCTACTCCATTGGGCGGCGCATATCTATGTGTTAAATTGTTTGTTTAGTGAAGTGGCATTAGATTCAAATTTAAATGTGTTATACATAATTACAATGTGAGTGATGCCTTAAAACATTAAATTAAGTAAAATATCATTTTCGGCTTCTAGACGACCTTGAATGACAAGACAATTTTTTCAGAGTCTTACGCGTTGGGCCGTTTTATGGTGATTTTGAGAATTTTAGACCAATCTTAAATTGAAAATTACTCGTCACCAAGTGCTACTCCATTTGGCGGCGCTTATCTATGAGTTAAATTGTATGTTTAGTGAAGTCACATTAGATTCAAAATTATATGTGTTACACATAATTAGAATGTGAGTGAAATAATAGGCCTTAAAAGTATATATACCATGTTAAGTCATTCGTACACGGAATTCATAATATGATACAAATTCAAAACTTTCGAAAAGAACATTAAAATGAGTAAAATATCATTTTCGGCATCTAAACGACTTTTAATGACAAGACAATTTTGGAGAGTCTTGCTCGTTCGGCCATTTTAGGGTGATCTTGAGAATTCAACCCAATCTTAAACCGAAAGTTACTAGCTGCCAAATGCTACTCCATGTGATAGCGCATATCTATGAGTTAAATTGTGCATTTAGTGAAGTGACATTAGATTTAAAATTATATGTGTTATACATAATGACATGTGAGTGAAATAATAGCCCTTACAATTATATATACTGTGACGACCCGGAAATTTCTGACCAAATTTAAACTTAATCTTTATATGAATTCGACACAATAAGCAAAGTCTATTAGATTGAATTTTAGAATTCTTGAATTATTTCATGAAAGCATTTAACCTTTGACTATTCTCGACGATTCACGAACAGTTGTGTGTAAATAAATATGTAAATAAATATATATGTATAACTATATATATATATATATATATATATATATATATATATATATATATATATATATATATATATATATATATAGCTTATAAGTATTATTAATATTAATATATACACATATAAAATTTGATTCAGTTAATTAATAATATTAAGATTATCATTAATAATATCTGTATTATTATATATAGTAGTGAAATTTATGATTTTAGTTATTATTGTTATTTTGATAATTACCATTACTATAAAAATCATTATTTATAATATAAAGATTACTATAAGAATAACATAATTTATTATTATTATCATTAGTATTATAATTTTTAAAATTGGTATTATAATTATTATTATCATCGTGTTAAGATTATTATTGTTATTTACATAACTATTGTTGTTATTAGTATTATATGTATCATAAACTTTTACATGTAAATTGTTATATTATTATTAGTATTATCATAGTCATTATTATCTGTTATTAACAATACAATGATTATTACATTCAATATTATTACTAATGTTAATATTAATATTAATAATTATATATTCAATTTTAATATAAGATACAGAGATATATATATATATATACATATATATAATATGATATGTATAAGTGTTATATCATTATCATGGATATTATTGTTATCACTAATAATATTAATAAAACTAATATTATTTGGTATCACCACAAATATTTTGTTATCATTTTCATATTTTTAAAACATGACTATTATTGTTATTACTCTTATTAATATTATTATTAGTATTAGTGTTATTATTATTATTAATGTTATTATCATTATTGTAATGTTAGTGCTTTTATTATTATTATTTATGTTTGTTATAATTGAATTTGAGTCACACTTTTCTAGTGAAATGCAACACTCTCACCAAACCATCATCTTTTACTTTTCTTTTCTCTAAACCAATAATTCAAACAATCATATTTTATCATAATCAAACCATGACAAAAACAACAAGTCACGGGTTAACCTAGAAAGGAGTGGCAACTTGTTTTAATACTTTCTTTCTCCTCTTTTCTTGCACGTAAAAGAAACTCATATACATATACTTGATTGGGTTACATCATCCTCCAAAATATCATCAACTAGTCTTTTGTTTTATTGCTACCGATTATATCACCTCCAGACCATCTTCATCGACACCCTTACTATCATGTAACTAATAACCATCACCACTTTACCACTAGAATTCACTTTCTCCTCTATATTCTCCTACAAATAATAACCCACTTGAACTATCCTATTACTTCTTTAATCTTGCTCGAGCACCATGATTTACCAACACCCTCGGTGACCACCAATTCCGGCTACTCTAAACCCTCACCACTTTGCAATGCTGTTTTCAAATCAACCTAACTATCATTACAGCCATCATGTGCTGCTGTTGCAGTCATTATTCGCCACCATCTCTTCCACCGCCAACTTCAACACCATCAACAAACAACCATCACCAACAACCGCTACAACTTCTATAATTTTATTTCTTCTTCTTTTCGTGAATCATCATCTTCACCGAATTATCAAACCTCACGAGCTATTCATCGATATTATTTTATTCTTAATCAAACGTGTGCACTGTATTTATTTCAAACCAGAACACACATACACCATAGACGATTGTACTTCACTGTATTACCTCTATATCTTTAAACAACAAAAACCTGCAAATAATTTGACTTCTCCTAATTCCTTTGCTTTAAGAGTGATACGTTCAACAGGCCAAGAATAAATAATCCAATGATGTGGGCTTGATAGCACATAAAACTTAACGAATGATGAGGATATTTTGTGGATATCGAGCTGTAAAGAAGAAAGTGACACATGTGATCATAATTAACTAATTACTTAATTATACAAAGTTTTAGTATTGATGGAGGCTGTCTGATACGTTTATGCTATTTGGGGTCTCTACTTTGATAAGCCTAATCATGTGATAAGCCCAACAAACAAATTCCAGAAGCCCATCCAAATTTTGCATCGATATGTGCTGTCCAAATTACACGGCCTATCTGTTTTGTATTGAGCCAGAAGGCTTGATCGATTTACGGAAAACCCGATCCCTTTTCCTTTGATTTGTTTCTGTGATATACTGTTCGAATAACAAGGATGCTGTTGCACTTTCTGGTTCTAGTTCAGTCAAAATAACAAGGAGAAATATGATGAAGATGATGATCATGATATAAAAAGTCACGATGATGATGATGATTTGAACATTACAGTGAACGTAATGTTAATGATGATACAAGTGGCTGTGATGATGTTACAGTGATACACGATAACGATGATAGGATAATTATGATGATGGTATGATGATAATTATGATGAAGAAAAAATAAGAAAATGGAAACATAATAATAGGGGTTTTATAAATTTAATTGAAATTAAAATAGAAAGATACAAGTCAGAAGAGTGGTTTGGAGTGTTTGTGTTTAACTGAGAGGTCTCGGGTTCGAGTCCGGGCAGTGGCGTATTTTTTTTTTTTGAGCTTGTTTTTCTTCAAAGGTTGTATTCTAAATTTATTTTTATTATTATTATTATTATTATTATTATTATTATTATTATTATTATTATTATTATTATTATTATTATTATTATTATTATTATTATTATTATTATTACTATTATTATTATTATTATTAATACAACTAGTATTATTATTATTATTATCACTACAATTATATTATTATCATTATTATTATTATTACTATTATTAACATTAATATATTTATTAACAAGTATTATTATAAAGTATTATTAGTATTAAGAATTTTTATCAAAATTAGTGTTTTTATTGTAAAAATAATATAACCTTTTATTTATATTATTATTACTATTATTATTAAAATTCTTATATATTTTAGTATTACTATCATTATTTTATATTATCATAATTATTAATTTAACAAATAAAAGATATTTATATAAAAATATAGTTATTACATATATCATAAGTATATCTAATTTACTATTTTAATATAAAAATAACGTATATAGATATATATAACATTTGAAAAAATAAATACATTACTATTCTAAATAAGTAATATATTATATAATAAACTGAGTTGAAAACCATTATATGTTCATTATATGTGTTAATATATATATAAATGATATAGGTTCGTGAATTCAAGGCCAACCCGACACTTGTTAAATGTCGTCATATGTATTTTTACTACAAAATACAATATGGTGAGTTTCATTTGCTCCCTTTTTAAATGCTTTTGCAATATATATTTTTGGGACTGAGAATACATGCGCTGTTTTTATAACTGTTTTACGACATAGACACAAGTAATCGAAACTACATTCTATGGCTGGATTATTAAACCGAATATGCCCCTTTTTAGTCTGGTAATCTAAGAATTAGGGAACAGACACCCTAATTGACGCGAATCCTAAAGATAGATCTATTGGGCCCAACAAGCCCCATCCAAAGTACCGGATGCTTTAGTACTTCGAATTTATCATGTCCGAAGGGAGTCCCGGAATGATGGGGATATTCTATATGCATCTTGTTAAGGTTGGTTACCAGGTGTTCACCATATGAATGATTTTTGTCTCTATACATGGGACGTATGTTTATGAGAAATGGAAATATGAAATCTTGTGGTCTATTAAAATTATGAAATGATTATTTATGATAAACTAATGAACTCACCAACCTTTTGGTTGACACTTGAAAGCATGTTTATTCTCAGGTACGAAAGAAATCTTTCGCTGTGCATTTGCTCATTTTAGAGATATTACTTGGAGTCATTCATGACATATTTCAAAATACGTTGCATTCGAGTCGTTGAGTTCATCAAGATTATTATTAAGTCAATTATAGTTGGATATATTATGAAATGGTATGCATGCCATCAACTTTCGAAGTAATGAAAGTTTGTCTTTTAAAAACGAATGCAATGTTTGTAAAATGTATCATATAGAGGTCAAATACCTCGCAATGGAATCATATGTAATCGTATTCGTCCTTATGGATTAGGACGGGTCGCTTCATATACCATGTTGAGTCATGCGTACATAAAAATAATTAAATGATACAAATTCAGAACTTTCGAAAAAAATATTAAAATGAGTAAAATATCATTTTCGACATCTAGACCACCTTGAATGGCAAGACACTTTTAGAGAGTCTTTCTCGTTGAGCCGTTTTAAGGTAATCTTGAGAATTTCAGCCCAATCTGAAACCTGAAATTACTGGCCAAATGCTACTCTATTTGATGGCGCATATCTGTGAGTTAAATTATGTGTTTAGTGAAGTGATATTGGATTCATAAATATATGTGTTACACATAATTACAATGTGAGTGAAAGAATAGGCCTTAAAACTATATATACCATGTTAAATCATTAGTACACAAAAATCATAATACAATACAAATTCAAAAGTTTCGAAAAGAACATTAAAATGAGCAAAATATCATTTTCAGCATATAGACAACCTTGAATGGCAAAACACTTTCAGAGAGTCTTGTTTGTTGGGCCGTTTTAGGATGATCTTGAGAATTTCATCCCAATCTGAATCCGTAAATTTCTCGCCGCCAAATGCTACACCATTTTGCGGCGCATATCTTTGAGTTAAGTTGTATGTTTAGCTAAGTGACATTAGATTCAAATTTATATGTGTTTATATAATTATAATGTGAATGTAATACTAGGCCTTAAAACTATATATATCACGCTAAGTCCTGTGTACACAAAAATAATAATATGATGCAAATTCAAAACTTTCAAAAAGAACATTAAAATGAGTAAAATATCACTTTCGACATCTAGAGGACCTTGAATGACATGAGACTTTCAGAGAGCTTTGCTCGTTCGGCCATTTTAGAGTGATACAAATAATAATAATAATAATAATAATAATAATAATAATAATAATAATAATAATAATAATAATAATAATAATAATAATAATAATAATAATAATAATAATAATAATAATAATAATAATAATAATAATAATAATAATATGATACAAATTCAAAACATTCAAGAAGTATATTAAAATGAGTAAAATATCATTTTCGGCATCTAGACGACCTTGAGTGGCAAAACACTTTCAGAGAGTTTTGCTCGTTACGTCGTTTTAGGGTGATCTTAAGAAATTCAGACCAATCTAAAACCGAAAATTACTCGCCGCCATGTTACTCCATTTGGCAGCGCATATCTATGAGTTAAATTGTGTGTTTAGTGAAGTGACATTAGATTCAAAATTATGTGTTATACATAACTACAATGTGAGTGAAATAATACGTCTTAAAATGATATATATATATATATATATATATATATATATATATATATATATATATATATATATATATATATATATATATACCATGATAGATCATGCGACCACAAAAATAATAATATGATACAAATTAAAACATTTGAAAAGAACATTAAAATAAGTAAAATATCATTTTCGGCATCTGGACGACCTTGAATGGCAAGACACATTTAGAGAGTCTTGCTCGGTGGGCCGTGTTAGGTTGATCTTGAGATTTTCAGCCCAATCTGAAACCGAAAATTAAACGTCGCCAAATGCTATTTATTTGGCGGCACATTTCTTTGAGTTAAATTGTGTGTCTAGTGAAGTGACATTAGATTCAAAATTATATGTTTTATACATAATTACAATGTGAGAGAAATAATAGACCCTAAAACTATATATATCACGTTAAGTCATGCGTACATAAAAATAATAATATGATACGAATTCAAAACTTTCGAAAAAACATTAAAATGAGTAAAATATCATTTCGACATCTAGAAGATGTTGAATGGCAAGACGCTTTCAGATAGTCTTTATCGTTGGGTCGTTTTAGGGTGAATTTGAGAAGTTAATCCCAATCTGAAACCGTAAATTACTCGCCGCCAAATGCTACTCCATTTGGCGGTGCATATCTATGAGTTAAGTTGTGTGTTAGTGAAGTGTATTTAGATTCAAATTTATATGTGTTATACATAATTACAATCTGAGTGAAAAATGGGATTTAAAACTATATATACCATGCTAAATCATGCGTACACAAAAAAAATAATATGATACAAATTCAAAACTTTCAACTTTATAAAGAGTAAAATATTATTTTCGGCATCTAGATGACCTTGAATGACAAGACACTTTCAGAGAGTCTCATTCGTTAGACTGTTTTTGGGTAATGTCGAGAATTTCAGCCCAATCTGAGACTAAAAATTACTCGCCGACAAATGCTACTCCATTTGGCGGTGCATATCTATGAGTTAAGTTGTGTGTTAGTGAAGTGTATTTGGATTCAAATTTATATGTGTTATACATAATTACAATGTGAGTGAAATAATAGGATTTAAAACTATATATACCATGCTAAATCATGCGTACACAAAAATAATAATATGATACAAATTCAAAACTTTCAACTTTAACATGAGTAAAATATCATTTTCAGTATCTAGACGACCTTGAACGACAAGACACTTTCAGAGAGTCTCTCTCGTTAGGCCGTTTTAAGGTAATGTTGAGAATTTCAGCCCAATCTGAGACTGAAAATTACTCGCCGCCAAATGCTACTCCATTTGGCGGTGCATATCTATGAGTTAAGTTGTGTGTTTGGTGAAGTGACATTAGATTCACAATGGTTTGTGTTATACATAATTACAATGTGAGTTAAATAATACGCCTTAAAACTATATATACCATGCTAAGTCATGCGTACACAAAAATAATAATATGATACAAAATCAAAACTTTCGAAAAGAACATCAAAATGAGTAAAAAATATCATTTTCGGCATATAGACGACCTTGAATGGAAAGACACTTTCAGAGAGTCTTGCTCGTTGGGCCGTTTTAGGGAGATCTTGAGAATTTCAGCCCACTCTGAAAACGTAAATTACTCGCCGCCAATTGCTACTCCATTGGACGGCGCATATCTATGTGTTAAATTGTTTGTTTAGTGAAGTGGCATTAGATTCAAATAATGTAAGTGATGCCTTAAACTATATATACCATGCTAAGTCATGCGTACAAAAAATAATAATATGATACAAATTTAAAACTTTCGAAAAAAATATTAAATTAAGTAAAATATCATTTTAGGCATCTAGACGACCTTGAATGACAAGACACTTTTTCAAAGTCTTACGCGTTGGGCCGTTTTATGGTGATCTTGAGAATTTTAGACCAATCTTAAACCGAAAATTACTTGTCGCCAAATGCTACTCAATTTGGCGGCGCTTATCTATGAGTTAAATTGTATGTTTAGTGAAGTCACATTAGATTCAAAATTATATGTGTTACACATAATTAGATTGTGAGTGAAATAATAGACCTTAAAACTATATATACCATGTTAAGTCATTCGTACACGGAATTCATAATATGATACAAATTCAAAACTTTCAAAAAGAACATTAAAATGAGTAAAATATCATTTTCGGCATCTAAACGACTTTTAATGACAAGACAATTTCGGAGAGTCTTGCTCGTTCGGCCATTTTATGGTGATCTTGAGAATTCAACCCAATCTTAAACCGAAAGTTACTCGCCGCCAAATGATACTCCATGTGACGGCGCATATCTATGAGTTAAATTGTGTGTTTAGTGAAGTGATATTAGATTCAAAATTATATGTGTTATACATAATGACATGTGAATGAAATAATAGCCCTTACAATTATATATACCATGTTGAGTCATGCGTACATAAAAATAATTAAATGATATAAATTCAGAACATTCGAAAAAAACATTAAAATGAGTAAAATATCATTTTTGACATCTAGACGACCTTGAATGGCAAGACACTTTCAGAGAGTCTTTCTCGTTGAGCCTTTTTAAGGTGATCTTGAGAATTTCGGCCCAATCTGAAACCTAAAATTACTCGCCAAATGCTACTCTATTTGATGGCGCATATATGTGAGTTAAATTATGTGTTTAGTGAAGTGATATTGGATTCATAAATATATGTGTTACACATAATTACAATGTGAGTGAAAGAATAGGCCTTAAAACTATATATGCCATGTTAAATCATTAGTACACAAAAATCATAATACAATACAAATTCAAAAGTTTCGAAAAGAACATTAAAATGAGTAAAATATCATTTTCAGCATATAGACAACCTTGAATGGCAAAACACTTTCAGAGAGTCTTGTTTGTTGGGCCGTTTTAAGATGATCTTGAGAATTTTAGCCCAATCTGAAACCGTAAATTTCTCGCCGCCAAATGCTACTCCATTTTGAGGTGCATATCTTTGAGTTAAGTTGTGTGTTTAGTGAAGTGGCATTAGATTCAAATTTATATGTGTTTACATAATTATAATGTGAATGTAATACTAGGCCTTAAAACTATATATATCATGCTAAGTCCTGTGTACACAAAAATAATAATATGATACAAATTCAAAACTTTCATAAAGAACATTAAAATGAGTAAAATATCATTTTCGGCATCTAGAGGACCTTGAATGACATGACACTTTCAGAGAGTTTTGCTCGTTCGGCCATTTTAGGGTGATACAATTCATAATAATAATAATAATATGATACAAATTCAAAGCATTCAAGAAGTACATTAAAATGAGCAAAATAAAATTTTCGGCATCTAGACGACCTTGAATGGCAAAACACTTTCAGATAGTTTTGCTCGTTACGTCATTTTAGGGTGATCTTAAGAATTTCAGACCAATCTGAAACCAAAAATTACTCGCCGCCATGCTACTCCATTTGGCAGCGCATATCTATGAGTTAAATTGTGTGTTTAGTGAAGTGACATTAGATTCAAAATTATGTGTTATACATAACTACAATGTGAGTGGAATAATACATCTTAAAACAATATATATATATATACCATGATAGATCATGCGAACACAAAAATAATAATATGATACAAATTAAAACATTCGAAAAGAACATTAAAATAAGTAAAATATCATTTTCGGCATCTGGACGACCCTGAATGGCAAGACACATTTAGAGAGTCTTGCTCGGTGGGCCGTGTTAGGGTGATCTTGAGATTTTCAGCCCAATCTGAAACCGAAAATTACACGTCGCCAAATGCTATTTATTTGGCGGCACTTTTCTTTGATTTAAACTTTGCGTCTAGTGAAGTGACATTAGATTCAAAATTATATGTTTTATACATAATTACAATGTGAGAGAAATAATAGACCCTAAAACTATATATATCACGTTAAGTCATGCGTATATAAAAATAATAATATGATACGAATTTAAAACTTTCGAAAAAAACATTAAAATGAGTAAAATATCATTTCGACATCTAGAAGACTTTGAATGGCAAGATGCTTTCAGATAGTCTTTATCGTTGGGTCGTTTTAGGGTAATTTTGAGAAGATAAACCCAATCTGAAACCGTAAATTACTCGCCGCCAAATGCTACTCCATTTGGCGGTGCATATCTATGAGTTAAGTTGTGTGTGAGTGAAGTGTATTTAGATTCAAATTTATATGTGTTATACATAATTACAATCTGAGTGAAATAATAGAATTTAAAACTATATATACCGCGTATACAAAAATAATAATATGTGTAACGACCCGGAAATTTCCGACCAAATTTAAACCTTAAACTCTATATATTTCCGACACGATAAGCAAAAACCTTAATGTTGAGTCTAGAAAGTCTGAAATCTATATTTGAATGATTAGTTACCCATTGACCAAGCCTAACGATTTACGAACTTATATGTGTATATATGATATATATTTATTAATTGATAACGTTAACAAGGTATTAGATATGTAATATTTGGTTTCGATATAAGAATACTATATTTATCGGCGAGAGTAAAAGATAATATATTTTTACTACATGTCAAGGTGTAATTATTAAGTTTAATATAGTTATCTGTTATTATTTTAGAAATTATAAAATATGATTTATATGTCACGTCTTCTTTAAAAAGGATTATAATTTTTATAAATATCTGAAACCACTTTCGTCAAATTATTATCAAACCATTTTGATAAGAATAAAGATTTTTAACGTTATCTTAAAAGTTGGAATTTTTCTTGAAACCTTTTGACAAATTGTAAATGATAACGGTCCGTGATTTTAATAAAAATGAATATTTAAATAAAGCGTGTTTATTAAATATATATTTATGTATTTTTACAAAATGATTAAATATAGTCTTTAGCTAAATATAAAACGTTTTGTATTTAAAAATACTTAGTTAAACAACGAACATTTTTTTTTGATATAATATAATTTGATTATAAAATATTTTTAGGGACTTTCAATGATATAAAAATAAAAATAAAGATAATATAAAGATTTTTAATGAGCACCAAAAGACTACAACATTTCATCACAAGATTTCAAGTTAAAATGTTGGAAATCACTAAACCTGCGCACTTGCACGAGAAAAATCATAACTAATTCATTCGGACTCGAAAAAGGGTGATCTTGGTGTCCAAACGACCGTAACTCAAAAATCTACAACTTTCGTGACTATACCTTACACGAATCGTGTACCCATTTACACGAATCGTGTAATGTTTTGCCGACATAAAGTAGTTAGGTGACGAAAATTTTCTTTAAAAGGCCTTCTATTATTTTTCATTTCATCAAACATCGCACACACACATATATACACATAATAATACTCTGTAAACTTATAAAATTTATATTATTATTATTATTATTATTATTATTATTATTATTATTAAAATTATTATTAAGATTAAAGATTAAGATTAGTATTAATTTTAAGATCAAGAGTATTTATTGTACCAAAATTTATACAAAGATTCTATGACGGGGTTCTATCCAAGTGTTCCAAAACTGGTTTTATGAATGGGATAATATTAAGGAGATTATGGGTCAAATCTATGAAAGTTATGGGTACGGATCGGGGGTTTTGCTCATGAGACAAACTAGTGTTTGTCATCTCTGTTGCGTCTAAATAATATCCTGCAATATTGAATCTCAATATTGATACGTAAGCACTCTAAACTTAACTTTTATTTACTTTTAGTGTGTCCCTGACTGGTGCTCGAGAAATTAGGATCGTGTATATTTTTATATCTATTTTTGTTAAAATATATTTTTAGGATAGAATCTGAATTAGTTACTCTTGCAGTTGAAATAAGGTATATGAATAATATGTTTTTGGAAAGGTGGCGAAAAACTATAAACTTTTCATTCAGATGTCGAAAGAATTCGACGGATGGATTTGAAGTTATAGTCAATCGAACTTTTGTACAAATTGTTTAAAAATGAACATTTTTACCTTTTATTTACGATATCGTTAAAATCATTATTATTATTAGATTGTTATTATAAGTATTATTATTATCAAAATAGTACTATCATTGTTATTATATCTAAATACAATTGATATTTTTATCAAAAACTATTAAACTAATATTTTTGATCATTATTATTAATAAAACTATTAATTTATTTTCATTGACACTAAAATTATTATTTCTATTAAAAATATTATTTTTAATGAAAATATTGCTAACTTATCATTTCGTATATATTTTTTTTAATAAAGTTTTAATTATAAAAATTATATAATTTTATGAAATATTTGACAACAATATTTAATTATATTTAAACATGAATGAATTTTTGAAAATCATTTTTGAGTCAAATGAATTTTTGTTAACTTTTACATATTAGTCTCGAGCATTAGGATTGGTACACTATAATTTGACTTTAATTGTTATTTAGATATTAATCAATATATATAATTATATAATTAATTAGGTTCGTGAATCGAAGGCCAAACCTTATAAGTTATCAATGATGTTATATGTATTTTTACTACAAAATACAATTGGTGAGTTTCATTTGCTCCCTTTTTAATTGCTTTTGCAATATATATATATTTTTGGGACTGAGAATACATGCGAAGCTCTTATAAATGTTTACGAAATAGACACAAGTACTAAAAACACATTCTACGTTGAGTTGTACCACTGGCATACTTCCCTGTAGCTTGGTAACTAATATTTACAGCGGTATTGTAAACGCGAATCCTGTTGATAGATCTATCGGGCCTGACAACCCCAACCGGACTGGACGACCAGTATTCAACGGTTGCACAGTACTTCGTTTTGCGACTACACCTTGGTACGGTGTAGTAAGATTTCATATTAAAGGGAATATGCGACGTGATTAAATGTTAAGTATGGTTACCAAGTGCTCAACCACTTAGAATGCTTTTATACACTTGCGAGTGTACAGATATTTATAACTATGAAATCTTGTGGTCTATTGAAACTTTTGATAACTGTTGATACGATAAACTTATGAACTCACCAACCTTTTGGTTGACACTTTAAAGCATGTTTATTCTCAGGTACGAATTAAGTCTTCCGCTGTGCATTAGCTCATATAAAGGATACTAGTTGGGACCATTTAAGCCATGATACACGAACGTTGCATTCGAGTCATTGAAGATCATTAAGGGCTAATATTAAGCCATTTGGATATTGTAAAATGTTAGACGAGCATATCAATTTTAATGTAATGATAGTTTGCCTTTTTAAGAATAAATGCAACGTTTGTAAAATGTATCATATAGAGGTCAAATACCTCGCGATGTTATCAACTATTATAATTCGTTTGTAATCGATATGGACGTTGTCCGGATGGATTAGGAACGGGTCGTTATAGGTGGTATCAGAGCGTTGGTCTTAGCGAACCAGGTCACCCACTAGTGTGTCTAACTAGTAGTTGTTAGGATGCATTAGTGAGACTGGACTTCGACCGTGTCTGCCTGTCAAAAAGCTTTGCTTATCACTTTAGTCGGAAATCATCTGCTTATCATCTTTAGGGAAATTGCCTGCTTAGCATTCTTAAGTCTAGACACGTCTTACTGCATTTAGTGCATCGATGGTGTATAGACGAAATTCATATTTTAGCGCATCCTAGATTTGCCTGACATATGCCGTAAATTCCTTTGAAGACTATGAAATCTTTGGATATATATATAGATATTCTATATAGTTAGAATATCATATGACATCCGAAAATCATTTCACATCGAGGAACCTTTCTATCCACTAAATTACTCTTTTGACGATAAACCTGAAACACTTACCGACGAACCTGTTCGAGAAACCATTTCTTTTCCCCTTTTTACGGATATCTCATCATAATTATATACCATCTCATATTCCGAATTTTATACATCCGCTCGCTTCAATCGCCAATCATTCCGGTGTACAAGTATAAGTTAACAAACTTCGCGTTCGTGTGACGGCTATGGAAAATATGGTACGACGGTTACAAACATCAGCAGTAGCCACAACCGCGTCGTAAACCACAATGTCATAAACTATACCATGAGTATAGTCACCGTTCTACGTATCGTTCTATCTACTAAATTTTCGTTCGGTATATCGTCCTATATCGATTACCTTCGCTTTACGTTTAACCTCATATATCTTCGTTCGACATGGTGATTATGTAATCTCTAATGTTTTAGAAATCATGTAATCCAGTGTTAACGATAAATCAAATGAGTATAATATCTTATTGACTCATTAAATCTACTATTACATCTGAAGAAAATATATATGCAAGTATATTTTCATAAAGAATGTAATTAAAAATTTCTTTCGTACCAACTGTTAATGATGAAAATATTTTAACGGGTGGGTAACACCCGAGAAATATTTAGAATTCACATTAATAAGTTACATTGTACATTCTTCGAATCTAATTCAACGGTTATCTATCATCCTACTTACAACCACCGGTATTCGTATCCGCTCATCCCAGAATAACCATTCTCATTTCATATTCGGATTTTGACTTATCAGAATCCAACAAGTGGCATAATGAAGAAAACATTGGATATATTAAAATTGTTAGAAACACACGATTTAACTAATTGAAAATTTATTAAGAATTTCACGCTAACTGTTCCGGCTAACTGTTCCCAGCTAACTGATTAACATTTAATTTATCGCAATTTACATTTCCGCAATTTACATTCTCGCAATTTTAATTTTCGCACTGTACTACTGTCGGGACACATGTACGCAACACGTCGGATTAATTCTGAGACAACACCGGTGCATGGGTCATGATATACATTTATTTATTTTACGCACTTTATATAACGGGACACGTATACAAGGTTCGATTTATCATATTGACCCATCTATATATATATTTTGGAACAACCGTAGACACTCTATATGTGAAGGTGGGATATGGCTATACGGGGTCGGAGTTGATTCCAAAATATATATATACTTTGAGTTGTGATCGACACCGAGACCGGTACACGGGTCACGATATGTATTATTTAATTCGAATATTATATACATATATATATATATATTATTTAATTATTGTACTATTGGACAATCGAACTAACAGACTGCTAACTTTGGACAAGTAAAAATTAATTAAAATATTGATTATAACATATATGAAACTAAACTAATCTTCAAGTTTGCCACTTGATTTTATTCCAAACCTCATTTGAACCTCGACAATTACAATTCGCATTCAAATCCTTTCATGATTCTTAAAAACATCTCGATCGAGAAGTCGAACCTGCCGCATCTTGTCTACCGAAGAAAAGATTTATACACCGGAAAACCCTCGAATCCAAATTCATAGTTTAACACATACCGTGTTGAATCCTATGCTATTTATTAGCGAAAACAGCCCTACAATTCCTTTTCAAGAAGCTAATTTTGTCACAGCTCCACTTCGACTTCTCAGTGAGACTACTCCTATTATAACCTTGATATTTAAACATTGTCCTTCCGCCGTTGTTACCAGAGAACCTTTTATATCCCACGACATTATCAGCCGATATACCAGCAGCTCGTTATCTCTTCGGTGAAATCCGCAATCAGTATTTTGAAAATCTTATAGAAATTCCCCAGTTATACCAAACGTGTCTATCCCTAAGAATTACATGTTTCGAATGCGAAGTTTCTGAAAAACATCTTGGACTATGAAGTAGTTCTTGAAATGCTGATGAAGCAGCAAAAACCGTAAACAACCTTAATAGTCAAAAGTTTACGATGAAGTACAGTATGTTGAAAAAGCTCAGAAAAAGGAGGAAGTGTTAGGAACGCTCGATAGAAAATTTGGTACTGAAAACCGGATTGAGCAAATCGTGAAGGAGACTCTGAACAAATTACAAGGACTAAACTTGTACATAAAGAATCATGACGATTCTGTAGTAAACACCTTGCTTCTAAATCTAAACCCTTACGAGTCAATCTTCATCATCATCCTTCGACATTAGAAATTCCAAGATATTATCATATCTTTCATTATAAATATCCTCAATATTTCTGAAGCCATTTTCACAGCTATCCTTATCTGAAATCATTGATTTCTCCATAACATCTGTGTTACAAAATAAAAGAAACTGTGTTAGTTTCTAAATTCTGAAATCTTCAAATTTAAAATATGAATGTTTTGAAGAAGTGTTGGGAATTGATGCGTGAATTAATATAATATAATGGAACTTGATCAACTTCATTATATTACAGTAACTCATGTTAAGTTTCGTGATGATTCACAGTACCATCATCATGTGCCATGTTACACGGCTCTTACATTCTGTTCAATCTCCAAATATATTAGAACGCATCACCCTAATAGTTCTAATTTCCCGAAATATTCTGGTAATTTTTACGAATCAAGATCGTGCCATTACAATTTCATTCTAAAACCAATAGCTAGGTTCATTCCAAATTTCCTACCTACGAATTTCGGACCATTGTTCGCTTGGCTCAAGGACGGGAAGAAGAAACGAAGGGACAAAGCCTCAAAATAGAAATTGAGGTATAAATCGCAGCAAACAGGAGAAAGTATTAACTATGGATGACAATGATTATAGAAAACAGAAGCAGGAACATTGAAGTGTAAGGAAAGATATCAAACTCAATAACGACCCAGAAACTACAAACCGTGTATATCAATACGTATAGCGACGTAAAGACACGGGAGAATTAGAAACATTATAATTCCAAGAAAATCATAAAAGTGAATAGATTCTTCTGGCGGTAGATGAAAGAGAAGAATGAAAGATATGAAAGTTAGAAGTATAACAAAAATCAGAACAGGATGAAGCATTTTAAAGAATACCTTAAAGTATGAATTAAAAGATGAAGAAAAGAAGATGTGAGGTATGGAAATAGGGAAACGATGGCGGTAGTTTTATAAGTGAAAGATCCGACAAAGAAATCACAGCTGATTTGCCGTATTTAATCAAAGGAGATCCTGTTTCTAAATCGCCGAAGAACCAAATCTTATTACGAAAGATTTTTTTGTAAATCAATCATAACTACGTCATCAGTTAAAATGATACCATATTACTCATTTCACTCTCTTTTGTGATAGCTTCGCTCGTACGCTTCACATGATCGAAATTTTTTTATCTATATCTATCAATAATGATAAAACTCTATTATTATCTCATATTCGTCATGAAAACATTCCTATATGTTATTATGACAACCTCTACCAAATTTCGGGGACGAAATTTCTTTAACGGGTGGGTACTGTAACGACCCGGAAATTTCCGACCAAATTTAAACCTTAAACTCTATATATTTCCGACACGATAAGCAAAAACCTTAATGTTGAGTCTAGAAAGTCTGAAATCTATATTTGAATGATTAGTTACCCATTGACCAAGCCTAACGATTTACGAACTTATATGTGTATATATGATATATATTTATTAATTGATAACGTTAACAAGGTATTAGATATGTAATATTTGGTTTCGATATAAGAATACTATATTTATCGGCGAGAGTAAAAGATAATATATTTTTACTACATGTCAAGGTGTAATTATTAAGTTTAATATAGTTATCTGTTATTATTTTAGAAATTATAAAATATGATTTATATGTCACGTCTTCTTTAAAAAGGATTATAATTTTTATAAATATCTGAAACCACTTTCGTCAAATTATTATCAAACCATTTTGATAAGAATAAAGATTTTTAACGTTATCTTAAAAGTTGGAATTTTTCTTGAAACCTTTTGACAAATTGTAAATGATAACGGTCCGTGATTTTAATAAAAATGAATATTTAAATAAAGCGTGTTTATTAAATATATATTTATGTATTTTTACAAAATGATTAAATATAGTCTTTAGCTAAATATAAAACGTTTTGTATTTAAAAATACTTAGTTAAACAACGAACATTTTTTTTTGATATAATATAATTTGATTATAAAATATTTTTAGGGACTTTCAATGATATAAAAATAAAAATAAAGATAATATAAAGATTTTTAATGAGCACCAAAAGACTACAACATTTCATCACAAGATTTCAAGTTAAAATGTTGGAAATCACTAAACCTGCGCACTTGCACGAGAAAAATCATAACTAATTCATTCGGACTCGAAAAAGGGTGATCTTGGTGTCCAAACGACCGTAACTCAAAAATCTACAACTTTCGTGACTATACCTTACACGAATCGTGTACCCATTTACACGAATCGTGTAATGTTTTGCCGACATAAAGTAGTTAGGTGACGAAAATTTTCTTTAAAAGGCCTTCTATTATTTTTCATTTCATCAAACATCGCACACACACATATATACACATAATAATACTCTGTAAACTTATAAAATTTATATTATTATTATTATTATTATTATTATTATTATTATTATTATTATTATTATTATTAAAATTATTATTAAGATTAAAGATTAAGATTAGTATTAATTTTAAGATCAAGAGTATTTATTGTACCAAAATTTATACAAAGATTCTATGACGGGGTTCTATCCAAGTGTTCCAAAACTGGTTTTATGAATGGGATAATATTAAGGAGATTATGGGTCAAATCTATGAAAGTTATGGGTACGGATCGGGGGTTTTGCTCATGAGACAAACTAGTGTTTGTCATCTCTGTTGCGTCTAAATAATATCCTGCAATATTGAATCTCAATATTGATACGTAAGCACTCTAAACTTAACTTTTATTTACTTTTAGTGTGTCCCTGACTGGTGCTCGAGAAATTAGGATCGTGTATATTTTTATATCTATTTTTGTTAAAATATATTTTTAGGATAGAATCTGAATTAGTTACTCTTGCAGTTGAAATAAGGTATATGAATAATATGTTTTTGGAAAGGTGGCGAAAAACTATAAACTTTTCATTCAGATGTCGAAAGAATTCGACGGATGGATTTGAAGTTATAGTCAATCGAACTTTTGTACAAATTGTTTAAAAATGAACATTTTTACCTTTTATTTACGATATCGTTAAAATCATTATTATTATTAGATTGTTATTATAAGTATTATTATTATCAAAATAGTACTATCATTGTTATTATATCTAAATACAATTGATATTTTTATCAAAAACTATTAAACTAATATTTTTGATCATTATTATTAATAAAACTATTAATTTATTTTCATTGACACTAAAATTATTATTTCTATTAAAAATATTATTTTTAATGAAAATATTGCTAACTTATCATTTCGTATATATTTTTTTTAATAAAGTTTTAATTATAAAAATTATATAATTTTATGAAATATTTGACAACAATATTTAATTATATTTAAACATGAATGAATTTTTGGAAATCATTTTTGAGTCAAATGAATTTTTGTTAACTTTTACATATTAGTCTCGAGCATTAGGATTGGTACACTATAATTTGACTTTAATTGTTATTTAGATATTAATCAATATATATAATTATATAATTAATTAGGTTCGTGAATCGAAGGCCAAACCTTATAAGTTATCAATGATGTTATATGTATTTTTACTACAAAATACAATTGGTGAGTTTCATTTGCTCCCTTTTTAATTGCTTTTGCAATATATATATATTTTTGGGACTGAGAATACATGCGAAGCTCTTATAAATGTTTACGAAATAGACACAAGTACTAAAAACACATTCTACGTTGAGTTGTACCACTGGCATACTTCCCTGTAGCTTGGTAACTAATATTTACAGCGGTATTGTAAACGCGAATCCTGTTGATAGATCTATCGGGCCTGACAACCCCAACCGGACTGGACGACCAGTATTCAACGGTTGCACAGTACTTCGTTTTGCGACTACACCTTGGTACGGTGTAGTAAGATTTCATATTAAAGGGAATATGCGACGTGATTAAATGTTAAGTATGGTTACCAAGTGCTCAACCACTTAGAATGCTTTTATACACTTGCGAGTGTACAGATATTTATAACTATGAAATCTTGTGGTCTATTGAAACTTTTGATAACTGTTGATACGATAAACTTATGAACTCACCAACCTTTTGGTTGACACTTTAAAGCATGTTTATTCTCAGGTACGAATTAAGTCTTCCGCTGTGCATTAGCTCATATAAAGGATACTAGTTGGGACCATTTAAGCCATGATACACGAACGTTGCATTCGAGTCATTGAAGATCATTAAGGGCTAATATTAAGCCATTTGGATATTGTAAAATGTTAGACGAGCATATCAATTTTAATGTAATGATAGTTTGCCTTTTTAAGAATAAATGCAACGTTTGTAAAATGTATCATATAGAGGTCAAATACCTCGCGATGTTATCAACTATTATAATTCGTTTGTAATCGATATGGACGTTGTCCGGATGGATTAGGAACGGGTCGTTATAATATGATACAAATTCAAAACTTTCAACTTTAAAATGAGTAAAATATCATTTTCGGCATCTACACGACCTTGAATGACAAGACACTTTCAGAGAGTCTCACTCGTTAGGCCGTTTTAGGGTAATATTGGGCATTTCAGCCCAATCTGAGACTAAAAATTACTCGCCGACAAATGCTACTCCATTTGGCGGTGCATATTTATGAGTTAAGTTGTGTGTTAGTGAAGTGTATTTAGATTCAAATTTATATGTTTTATACATAATTACAATGTGAGTGAAATAATATGATTTAAAACTATATATACCATGCTAAATCATGCGTACACAAAAATAATAATATGATACAAATTCAAAACTTTCAACTTTAAAATGAGTAAAATATCATTTTCGGCATCTAGACGACCTTGAACGACAAGACACTTTCAGAGAGTCTCGCTCGTTAGACCGTTTTAAGGTAATGTTGAGAATTTCAGTCCAATCTGAGACTGAAAATTACTCGCCGCTAAATGCTACTCCATTTGGCGGTGCATATCTATGAGTTAAGTTGTGTGTTTAGTGAAGTGACATTAGATTCACAATGGTTTGTGTTGTACATAATTACAATGTGAGTGAAATAATACGCCTTAATACTATATATACCATGTTAAGTCATGCGTACACAAAAATAATAATATGATACAAAATCAAAACTTTCGAAAAGAACATCAAAATGAGTAAAAAAATATCATTTTCGGCATATAGACGACCTTGAATGGAAAGACACTTTCAGAGAGTCTTGCTCGTTGGGCCGTTTTCGGGAGATCTTGAGAATTTTAGCCCACTCTGAAAACGTAAATTACTCGCCGCCAATTGCTACTCTATTGGGCGGCGCATATCTATGTGTTAAATTGTTTGTTTAGTGAAGTGGCATTAGATTCAAATTTAAATGTGTTATACATAATTACAATGTGAGTGGTGCCTTAAAACTATATATACCATGCTAAGTCATGCGTACACAAAAATAATAATATGATACAAATTTAAAACTTTCGAAAAAAACATTAAATTAAGTAAAATATCATTTTCGGCATCCAGACGACCTTGAATGACAAGACACTTTTTCAGTGTCTTACGCGTTGGGTCGTTTTATGGTGATCTTGAGAATTTTAGACCAATCTTAAACCGAAAATTACTCGTCGCCAAATGCTACTCCATTTGGCGGCGCTTATCTATGAGTTAAATTGTATGTTTACTGAAGTCACATTAGATTCAAAATTATATATGTTACACATAATTAGAATGTGAGTGAAATAATAGGCCTTAGAACTTTATATACCATGTTAAGTCATTCGTACACGGAATTCATAATATGATACAAATTCAAAACTTTCGAAAAGAACATTAAAATGAGTAAAATATCATTTTCGGCATCTAAACGACTTTTAATGACAAGACAATTTCGGGGAGTCTTGCTCGTTCGGACATTTTAGGGTGATCTTGAGAATTCAACCCAAACTTAAACCGAAAGTTACTCGCCGCCAAATGCTACTCCATGTGACGGCGCATATCTATGAGTTAAATTGTGTGTTTAGTGAAGTGACATTAGATTCAAAATTATATGTGTTATACATAATGACATGTGAGTGAAATAATAGTTCTTACAATTATATATACCATGTTGAGTCATGCGTACATAAAAATAATTAAATGATACAAATTCAGAACTTTCGAAAAAAAACATTAAAATGAGTAAAATATCATTTTCGACATCTAGACGACCTTGAATGGCGAGACACTTTCAGAGAGTCTTTCTCATTGAGCCGTTTTAAGGTGATCTTGAGAATTTCAGCTCAATCTGAAACCTAAAATTACCCGCCAAATGCTACTCTATTTGATGGCGCATATCTGTGAGTTAAATTATGTGTTTAGTGAAGTGATATTGGATTCAGAAATATATGTGTTACGCATAATTACAATGTGAGCGAAAGAATAGGCCTTAAAACTATATATGCCATGTTAAATCATTAGTACACAAAATCATAATACAATACAAATTCAAAAGTTTCGAAAAGAACATTAAAGTGAGTAAAATATCATTTTTAGCATATAGACAACCTTGAATGGCAGAACGCTTTCAGAGAGTCTTGTTTGTTGGGCCGTTTTAGGATGATCTTGAGAATTTTAGCCCAATCTGAAACCGTAAATTTCTCGCCGCCAAATGCTACTCCATTTTGCGGCGCATATCTTTGAGTTAAGTTGTGTGTTTAGTGAAGTGGCATTAGATTCAAATTTATGTGTTTACATAATTATAATGTGAATGTAATACTAGGCCTTAAAACTATATATATCACGCTAAGTTTTGTGTACACAAAAATAATAATATGATACAAATTCAAAACTTTCAAAAAGAACATTAAAATGAGTAAAATATCATTTTCGGCATCTAGAGGACCTTGAATGACATGACACTTTCAGAGAGTTTTGCTCGTTCGACCATTTTAGGGTGATCTTGATAATTCAGTCCAATCTTAAACCGAAAATTACTCGCCGTCAAATGCTACTCCATTTAGCGACGCATATTTATGAGTTAAATTGTGTGTTAGTTAAGTGACATTAAATTCAAAATTATATGCGTTATACATAATGACAATGTGAGTAAAATAATAAGCCTTACAAGTATATATATCATGATCATGTAATTGATTCTTTAGTCGTAATGAAAAAGGATTGGGCCAATCCTTGCATATCATCTTCAGCATGATTGGGCCAAACACATAACAAATAATAAGGATTCAGCATGATTGGGCCAAAAAAAATTAAATGTAATAAGTCTGATCTGTTATATATTTTTACTTTTTGAATAAAAAAGAACATAAGACGGATTTGAACCTAGGTCAATCAGTTGAAAAGAACACACAAAAGCCAATACGCTATCAATGCTCTTGAATAATCAATGAAAGTTCACTTATATAATACTTGAATAATTTTTGTAACAAAAGTGAAATAATACGACTTTAGTAAAGGTCCTAATATGTCCTATATAGTCATATGATAATTCGGACCTCAAATACCCAAGCGTCCTATTTTTGTGACCTTATTATCTTGTTAGTTGATCATTATGAGACACCAACAAGATAATGTCCTATTGAGTACATTTTTATGCAACCACAAATTTAAGGGTCCTAATAGTCATATGATAATTAGGACCTCAAATACTCAAGCGTCTTATTTTTGTGACCATATTATCTTGTTGGTTGATCATTATGAGACACCAACAAGATAATGTCTTATTAAGTACATTTTTATGCAACCACAAATTTAAGGGTCCTAATAGTCATATGATAATTAGGACCTCAAGTACCATGCGTCCTATTTATGTGACCTTAATATCTTGTTGGTTGATCATTATGAGACACCAACAAGATAATGTCCTATTAAGTACATTTTTATGCAACCACAGATTTAAGGGTCCTAATAGTCATATGATAATTAGGACCTCAAATACCCAAGCGTCCTATTTTTGTGACCTTATTATCTTGTTGGTTGTTCATTATCTTGTTGGTTGTTCATTATGAGACACCAACAAGATAATGTCCTATTAAGTACATTTTTATGCAACCACGAATTTAAGGGTCCTATATAGTCATATGATAATTAGGACCTCAAATACTCAAACGTCCTATTTTTGTGACCTTATTATAAAAGTGACCCAACACGTTGCAGTATAATAAGACTCACAAATAAAGTGTCCTATGAAACATTTCAAGTGTACTATGTACACCTATGATAATAGGACCCAAAAATCATGTATATGAAATGAACATATCAAGTGTCCTATGAATTCATATGATAATAAGACCAAAAAATTTTGTGTCCTATCATATAGATTTTTTGACACCATGCGACTTACTTTCCAAGTGTCCTATAAAAATATAGAATAATGGGACCCCAACAAATTATGTGTCATATTAAACAGTTTTTTAGGAAACAGATTTATAAGCGTAAGGCATAAAGGGACCCAAAAATCATGTTTCCTATTCTATAGCTTTTTAGGACCCCACTTATTAAGTGTATCGCGTTTTAGGACACCACTTCTTTTGCCTGAATCATATGGGACCCCATAAATTGCCCTGTCCTATTTTTTGGTTGCTTAGGACCCTTTGTTATGGGGGGTCCTAGACGAATGGTCCTATAAAGCCAGTTTTCTTGTAGTGTGATGAGTCATGCGTACATAAAATTAATAAAATGATATAAATTCAAAACTTTCTAAAAAAACATTAAAATGAGCAAAATATCATTTTCAGCATCTAGACGATCTTGAATGGCAAGACACTTTAGAGAGTCTTTCTCGTTGGGTCGTTTTAAGGTGATCTTGAGATTTTTAGCCCAATTTGAAACCGAAAATTACTCGCCAAATGTTACTCCATTTTGCGGCGCATATCTATGAGTTAAATTATGTGTTTAGTGAAGTGACATTTGATTCAAAATTATGTGTTACACATAATTACAATGTGAGTGAAATAGTAGGCCTTAAAACTATATATATCATGCTAAGTCATGCGTTCACAATAATAATAATAATATGATACAATTTCAAAACTTTCGAAGAGAACATTAAAATGGGTAAAATATCATTTCGGCATCTAGGCAACCTTGACATTTTTATGGTAAGACACTATGATCCAACTACTCGATACAACGATCTATTAGATCGTGTTCTAAGGCATCGTGATACAATCATATCTCTTCTTAACTGGGCATGTATATTTCCAGGCTCTCACAGTTTTGGTTTGTATTTTCATAATGATACCATGAGCTCTTTAGGGCGTCCTCAAGATATGTTTTTAGATATGCAAGACACTTTTAGAGAATCTAAATATAGAATTACTTGACTTTCAAGCTACTTGACGATCAAGGAAACGAGTCGGTATTCCAACATTATAAATAGAGGCTGAATTTTGCAGTTTTTAATATACAATCCATGTACAACATTCCGTTGGATACACATGTCTGGAAGGTGAGTTTCTTAAAGTTATTTATTAGATGATTGTTTATTCAAAACTTGTTTGTTAATCCGATATCGTTACTTATTGTTTATTTATTATATGTACTGAGGCATGAGTTGATATTCAAGCAAATGATTGGTGTCCACTACTACGTACACCGTAGTTTTGTGTTCATTAGAATTAGAGGTGTCAAAATGGATGGGGTGTGTAATGAGTCGATTTTAGTACTTCTTGTCCATCTTATAATAGATAGATATTGAATGCACTTTATATGATTACAAGAACAATAATAATAGCTAGGACTCATTGATACTTAAGTCTATGAATACATTTTTATGGGAGGTTTTATGTATTACTCATCTTTTTGTTATCTTTTTGTTGGTCATGGGTTATCGCATCAAGTTTTTATAGTTCTTCAGTAGTTCTGTACCAAAATGAAGTTTCAAATGCCATTCGTTTGACTCTATAAGTCAACGTGAGTGCTAATTTCTAAAATGAAGTTTGAAATACAATTGGTTTGACTCTATAAATTAAGATTATGAGGTGCCAATTTCAACTTATTCACCTATGGATACATAGATACTACTTATACCGCTCAAATGGGTGAAATTGTAAGGGAACGGGTCAAATGTGAATGGGTCAATTGCATAGAAGAAACTGAGAAGGTTGTATACAAGCATAGTTTCATTTGCAGAAAATAGTTTCAGCGAAACCCGCCCAATAAACCACCATAAAGAATATTTAAATCCATTTAAGAGATAAACAAACAAACGAGAAACTGACATTCACGAGTAACAAATGCTTCCGTACAAGTGCGCAATCAACAGATAATAATGAATGATAAGTGCCATTAACAAATACTAAACACCCTCGTGTCTGCAAAAAGACTAAACGTCTGCTAATAAATAAATAAATAAATAAACATTTAAACATACATTACATAACCTAATAACTGCCTCTTATGGAAAAGAATCAACAGTGGAGGCAGGCGCTTATATTAGGTTTCAACAAAATCAAACATAAAAACGAAACCCCTTTTTATTTCATGCAAAGAGTACGAGAACTGTTCAATAAATAAGAAAGCTTGATTGACCGATTGACCGATTGACCGGTTGACTCAGTTGGTTGACTCACGGCTATAGAAGGCATCAAGGGTCTTGGCTGGAATACGATGAAGAAGCTCACGAGGAAAGATCCTTAAAAGTGTCCATGCCAGATCCAACGACTGAAAGATGTTTCGTGTGTCGTATGCTCCTTGCGCAACAAACTTCCTCTCAAACTTATCCAAAAATTCCAAGTATAGCTGTCATCGATACAACAGAAAATGTAAATCGTAATTGTTTGATAAACAGATATAAACAAATGTGCATGTGTGTGTATAGACATTTAATTAGAGGTGGCAATATGGGTACATTGACCTGTAAACAATTCTATGTCCAGTTATTAAAAGGAAACTATGTTGCCAGATCAATGTTTTAGCACTGATAACAAAAACAGCAGTACCCAAGAATCTGAATATTTAAATATACACAATTTAGAAAGTTGTACGTGTAACGTGTTCTTCAACTGTGTTTCACCCACTACTCTTTAGCTAAAAAAATTTAACTGACTGATTCATTTTTTTTTTTCTTTTTTTGAAAGGCAAGACCCCTAAGTGTAGCTAGTGGTGACAACCAAATTGACACGTCTACGAGTAAATAGGAGAAACTGTTATATCTAAATCTACCAATAGCTTAATATATTCTCAAAACTATCTGTCTGGCCAAATATTCTTCTGTGTGTGCGAGTGTGAGTGTGTGTGAGTGTGTGTGTGTGTGTGTGTGAGAGAGAGAGAGAGAGTCTGACCAAGTCTTCAGAAGAGAGAGCTTCTTCTCCAACCACAGCTTTCATAGCCTGAACATCTTTACCGATGGCATAATTTGCATATAGCTGAACATGTATTATTAGTACCATTATTAATTCATGTGGTACTACTACTAATAATAATAATAATTTGAAGGGATGGACTGTGTTATATATATAAACATATGTATAAGACAAAAATAATCTTGACCTGATTGGAGACGTCAGAATGGTCTCTGCGGGTCATACCCTCACCGATAGCACTCTGCAATCATACATACAATACAACTTATGATTAAACCAAATGTCGTCCTCTAATTCCAGTTTTTAGTTGGCATGTACATGAAGCTTACCTTCATCAATCGAGAAAGCGATGGAAGCACATTGATTGGAGGGTAAATCTGACAATCAATCATATCAACAAATTTTCAATTCAACTGTTTTAATTAATTAATTAATTATTAATAAGAAATCAACCATCACCGATGTCCATAAACAAGTTTAACCTAACCTGTCTGTTGTGGAGCTGCCTGTCAATGTATATCTGTCCTTCAGTAATATAACCCGTAAGATCAGGAGTAGGATGTGTGATATCTGGAGAAGAAGATAGAATTAGTACCAATTTAGATATTTAGATATATGTATAAAAGCAAAATAACATAAAAAAAAATAATGATACCATCATTGGGCATAGTCAAAATAGGAATTTGTGTGATGGAGCCCTTTCGGCCTTCGATACGTCCAGCGCGTTCATAGATTGTTGCCAGATCAGTATACATATAACCAGGATATCCACGTCTTCCAGGTACTTCTTCTCTAGCAGCAGACACCTGCAATATTCATAAATAAATAAATTTAAAAAAAAAAAAAAAAAAAAAAAAAAGGAGGTTATAAATATTGCTTAAACTGCCTTAAGAATTGGTTTGTGAAAAAACAAACAAAAGGTAACGAAAGAGCCGGTGAGGATGACGTCATGATTACCTCACGAAGAGCATCAGCATAAGAACTCATGTCTGTTAAGATAACAAGAACGTGTTTACCACATTCATAAGCTAAATATTCTGCTGTTGTCAAAGCAATACGAGGAGTGATGATACGTTCTATTGTAGGGTCATTGGCCTATAAAAGGTGTTAAAAAGGGGTAAGCACTTGAAAAAAACAGTTATTATTATTATTATAAACAGTTAACAGACATATACAGGGGACTTACAAGATTTAGAAAGAGAGTAACTCTCTCCATTGATCCGTTTTCCTCAAAATCACGTTTAAAAAATTGTGCAGTCTCCATGTTGACACCCATAGCTGCAAAAACAATGGCGAAGTTGTCTTCTTCTCCACCCGTCTGTACACACAAGTGTCAATTGTTTAATGAGCAACAAGAATATACTGAAGAAATCAACATGCACTAAATAAACTAACACAACAGTTGAATAAAGAACTTTAGTTTGGTGTATAAAACAAGAACCACCTACACAGTAGTTCAATATTAGTCAAATGGCTATTTGGGTAGTACACATTAGAGGTGGGAAAACAGGTGGGATAAGTGGATCGCGTAATGGGTCAAAACCAGATTGGAACATGTTTCAGTTAGAGTCAAAATAGGTTTAAGTTCACTTTAACCATTAAGCATTTTTGCCCTTTTTAATATATAGCTAACATGCTTTAAACGTGATAACAAAATTTGAACCTTATGTAAACTACTCAATTACTACAAAACTATATCTAAAAGGTTGTATGAACAAAAAATACATGTGTGACTTGCAACTTATTTGAACCATTCGACTCCTTTCCCTTTTAGCTACTCAGTGTTAAGTGACCCATCTGAGTATCTAATACGTCATTAATAAATCATAATATAATATAATTTAACCAAAATCTAAATAAACAGTTCAAGATTTCCACGTCATCAAGCATCACTTAACACTAGGATGGCAACAAAACTCGTACCCGATGGGGAAACCCGAAACCTGATATTTTTGGGCCGGGTTCGGGCCGGGTAAATGGGTCCGGGCCGGGTATGGGGATAGTTTTTAATTTTTTCGCGGGTCCGGGTCCGGGTATGGTTTTAGACACAACCCCGATTACCTGGCCCGTATACCCGGAAAAAAAGACCCGGTTCCATATACCAGGACCGTATACCCGATTACCCGAACCATATACCCGATTACCCGGCCTGTGTACCTGATTACCCGGACCGTATACCCGATTACCCAGCCCGTTTAACCAAAAAAAGACCGGAATACCCGTGGAATAACCCATTTGTCCAATAGTTCGTAAGCAAATGGGGACCCGAATACCCCATGGGGAAACCCGTTTACCCGCTAGTTAGTAACTAAATGGGGACCCGAAGGGTTCGGGTCCAGGTTTGGGACGGGGTTTTCTAATCGGGTATGGGATTACCTCAACCCGACCCAAACCCGACGCCATCCCTACTTAACAGGAATAACACACCATCCATTAAACCTCATTATATTAGCACATGTTAAAAATAAAAAAAAATACAAAAATAAAAACAAGAGCAACACGAACCTCAAGCAAGTTTTCAGTCTTTTCTAAGCGCTTAACCAAACCAGCTTGACGACAGATCTGAGCAGCAATTTCATTGTGGGGAAGACCAGCAGCGGAAAACAGAGGAATCTTTTGTCCTCTAGCAATTGAGTTCATCACATCAATTGTCGAGATACCAGTCTGTATCATTTCTTCAGGATATGTTCTCTCGCTTGGATTGATAGAACTTCCTGAAATAAAATAAAATAAAAATTGTATATGATCCACATCATCATATTCATATTTAGATGGGTTGAAATGGCCAAATCTATCTTTCAGTGTGATTTCGGTAGCAAAAATGGTTTTTACTTGTGATCTAAATATAGAGCAGTAAATGGAAACAGAAATCATACGACGCAAAACATAAGCAAATCTAAGAGGTAAGCAGAGTAATTCACACTACAAAAAAGGTTACCAGAAATATCCAGGTAAGCCTCGGGCAGAATAGGAGGGCCATTATCGATTGGCTTCCCAGAACCATTGAATATGCGCCCAAGCATATCCATTGAAACAGGAGTTTTTAAGACCTAAAAACGTGTCAATCATTTATTAAAATTACATAACTTAATATAAAGTACCTGAAAATGTAAACTTTTAATTATAATGACAATCAATGTAAATGTAAATACATAGAATTCAAAACCAACAAAACTTGCGTACCTCCCCGGTGAACTGCACGGTTGTGAATTTGTTGTCTATTCCAGATGTTCCTTCAAAGACCTGGTCAATGCAAAAACTGTATTAGTTTAACATATATGATTACAAGTTCAAAATATCAAGAAAAATTCATTAATCAACGATGAAGGAGCATTCAAACTGACAATGATATACTAATTCATCAAAATCACAAAAACTTGTTCCATTGATTAATGATTATGAAGACAATAAACAAATTGTAAATTAACATATTGGAGAATGACCTGAACAACAGCTTTCTCTCCATCAACTTCCAAAACCTGACCACGTCTGGTTGTACCATCTCCTAAACGAATATTGACGATCTCTTGATACTTTGGTCCCTGTTAGTATATAAAAAGACATGCAAAATTTAAACAGTCGACTGCACCTACAAAATTTGTATTATGTAACATATATATATGCGGGTGATTCTGCTCAAACAGTCCTATTTATGTAACATACATATTTATCATAAAGATATTTTTATAAAAAATTGAAGAAAAATGTATAAAAGGTTGAAGATAAGTATACAAAGTTACAAACTAACCTTCACTTTATCAAGGATGACCAGTGGTCCAGCAACTCCAGATACAGTTCTATATTCTGCTCAAACATTAAGAGACAGTGATTGATTTGTGTAACATACATATGCGGGTGCTTAAGCAAACAAACAAAAAAATTCATAATTTATTTGAAGCAGAATTATAGTTGCCGATTATATCCATAAAATAGATAATAAAGTCGTATTACTACAAAGCAAAAGAAAATAAATATGTCAAGTCCGCTAGATTCGAAGGTCTCTCCCTATATGTTTCAAAAAGCATACATGTTGACATTGTAAAAGACGTAAGCTTACCCATTCCAATTTCGAGCGTTCCTTCATCCACGCTGGCATTGTTTTTAGCCACACCCATATTCAGCTATGTAAGATGAACCTACAAAATTGAAATCAAACAAAGTTTAACATCTTCAGTTGACAACAAAATGATACTCCAACTGAGAAAGAAATACAGATGTATTAGACTCCAAATCAATCAGTATAAAAAATCAAAATGTGAGATCTCAACATAGGCGTGATTTTCATAAAAAAAAATTTATAGTTGGATCAATTTATAACTACCTCAAAAAAAATTAACTACCTGACTCGATCCAAGCATTTAATTACCAATTTAATAATCAACTATTGATCTAATGATAGTAAAAGAAACAATAATTCAAAACTTGAGCATATCATCCATGAGATATTCAGAAATCAATAACAACGAGAAGAACGAGATTTACATAACCAACGCGCACACATACACATATATATACATAAAATTACTTGGATCTAGATGCAATAGAAAGAGATATATATATATATAATTTTAATATATAGAATGCGTGCAAATAAATAAATATTTATTGAAATTGAAGGAAGATGATGAACAGAAACACTTACTTGCAATTCGATAATAAGTTAAAAAGTGTAAATGGATCCGATTGATCTCGAAGGTTTTATTATAGAATTGGGAGTGTTTGTGGCTCTCGTAGATGAGATGGGGACACGACCAATCTGATGAAGAAAATTATTTATATTTGGATTTATTTATGAAATTAAACTCAATGTTTGATCTCCAAAAAATATACTTATTCGATGATTTGATCTTCAACAGTAGTAAATTACAAATAGAACCCTACTATATTACTTATCCTTTAACAACTTTGAGTTATGCATGTGTCTATTAATTTAGCCACGTAGATTTCAGATTTTGGGATCGAATGAAAGATAAATAAATGAAAAGGTAAATTAAATGTCATGTTAGTAATTCTTATAGGTAATCCTCATTAGTAGTGACAATTATGGAGTTATGGTTATACAGACATCAACATAAACAACCATATTTTTTTTTTTTTTTTTTTTTACAGTTATAGAAATATTATTAAAAAGCTAGCAAGATGCACATTTCTTCTCTTTTAAGTTCCCTTTTCACCAGTTACTTATATATCCCTATTTTTCTTCTAATTTCTTCTATCTCTGACTTTAACCTTAATCCTAGTTTTCACTTCACCATAGCTGGTACAATTTTTGTCGGAAGATTAGAAAGGATTTTGCACAATATGCTCTAAGATGCCTTCGGTAAGTTTAGTCCGATCAAAGAAATCAAATCGTGGTCGTTCCGGCGTTTTGCTTTTATCTCTTTTGAAGAAATTGAAGATGCTACTTTGGCCATTGAAGAGATGAACGGCTCGAATGTCTTTGATAAACCGATCTATGTTGGACGGCCATGTAAACGTGATGGTGGACGGTCCAGCCGTGGTGATAGGTCACGGTATTTTGTGACGATTGCCCCTAATCGGTCTGTTGTCGAGAGTTTAGATTTGTGTCTACTCATTGCTGATTCAAATCCTCTTGTGGAAGACAAGGTTTTAGATTTCCTTTTAGATTGCAAGGCTTGTATTTCAAATTTCAGGAAGATGAGTGCTTTTGCTGGAAAGTTTGTTTGTGATAATTTGGACTCTTATTCCAGCATTTTAGCAAGGGAGCCGGGGTCAGGTTTCGACATGGTGGTACTTTTTTCTCCTAAGGCGGATGAATTTTGCAGGTTTGTTTGGGTGGAACTAAGGGATTTTCCAGCCAAATTTGTCTCCGACGATAATATTAGGAAGATTGCGGGTAGGCTGGGCACGGTGGTGAAGGTGGCTAAACACTCTTCTAGTGTATTAAGCTTTGGTTCTTTTTTGGTTTTTGTTGAAACTTCCTGTGTGTGACGATCGCTCCAAATCTATATGGACGAACACGTCATTCATCGATTTCATTGCGAGGTATTTGACCTCTATATGATACGTTTTGTAAACATTGCATTCTTTTAAAAAGGCACACCATAAATGAATATTTAAATCAAAGATTTTCGACATCTGATGATTTCTACATATAGACAATCACCGTAAATAATAGTTTACAATAGTACTTTCGTTGACAATGCAGTCAAAATAAGATACATGGTGATGATTTGGTGAATGCAACGTTTCCTTGAAAAAAAATGTCATGTAAGACTCCATGCACATAGCTTGTCTAACATATAAGCAAACAGTGGAAGACTTCTAGGGAACCTGAGAATAAACATGCTAACAAGTGTCAACACAAAGGTTGGTGAGTTCATAGTTTTAATGTTTTGCATAATATGTACGTAAAGGTGGATCACAAGATTTCAGTTGTTTCATCCAGAAACGTTTATCAAAATATTCTACAAGATTGAGCACCCTGGTAACTAAACTTTAACGTTATAATAAGTACCCCTGTTTTAACATACATGCAAGCAACATGTACAATACACGCAAACCAACGTGTACTAATCTCAAATAGTATACGTCTGTTTTATAGTTCAGGCTAGGGTTTCTATACCTGGAACAGACGGGGATGTCAAGCCCTATGGATCCATATATAACTACTCGCGCCCACCAGTTCTTATAACCGGCAGTTACTAGTTACCAAAGCTAAGAGATTTTTGGTTCAAACTCGGTGTAGAATTTAGTATGTACTTGTATCCATTGCGTTTAAATTAAAGTGCATGTATTCTCAGCCCAAAAATATATATTGCAAAAGCAATTAAAAGGGGAGCAAATGAAACTCACCTTGGCAGCACATAAAGTCGTTCACCGAAATGTGATCGAAAACTCGGAATACCTAATAACCGTAGATCTCAACCTAGAGAACATATGTTGGTCAATAAATGTCTATCAAGCTAGGTCAGGTCATAGTGTATCATAATCCTAATGCTCGAGATCGACATACAAAAGTTATCCAAAGTCGTTTCAAAAAGTCAATTTTGACAATAGTTCAACAAAACGAGACGTACCTTATATAAGGATTCATTTACTCGGTTGGTAATATTCAAAAATCCAATTTATCAATCTTACAAACAAGTTATTTAAATATTAATTGCAGATTCAAAAGCAATTCCAATTAACGTCAATCATAATTCAGTTGACCATATCTTTTGATTCGTTCATCGAAATTACGCGATTTCTAAATGAAAAGTTATTGATTTTTCACCAGTTTTCCAAAAACATGTATATCATATACCTTTTACCAGTAATATATGTTTTAAATTCGTGATTCATCATAAACTGTTTAACGACGAAATTTAGCATACAAGCATGCATAAACATATATACTCGAGCACTAGACATGGATACATTATTAATATATAAAAGATAAGATATGAATGCTCACGTATCAATATTGTGATTCAATATTGCAGGAAAGTACGTAGACGCAACAGAGATGATAAACACTTGGTTTAACTTGCGAACAATACCCATGAACATTACCCATAACCTCCATAGCTATAACCCATATTTTCCTTAGCTCTATCCCGCTTGAAAATCCATTTTGAAAGTGACATGCTCATGACTTCGTCGTAGTATTTTATGTATAATACTACTAATAAAAATAATAAGATTAATAATAATAATATTAATCTTAATAATTATAATTATAATAATAATAATAATAATAATAATAATAATAATAATAATAATAATAATAATAATAATAATAATAATAATATAAATATATATATACGAGTGTAATATGTATGTGTGCAAACAAAATGGAACGAATTTGACTGAATTTATAGATCCTGACATGTTCCAGCCCTCCATGCGATCGCATGGTTTATGGGCATCATGGCCATCCGATCGCATGGCCCTATGATTCAGCTCACAATTGTTTGTCTCGTTGTTTGTCGACATAATATTTAATTATATTTATAATATAATTAATTTATATAATTATTTATATATTATATTAAATTCACGTGCATAGTTGACTTGTAATTTTTGGTCCGATTACTCGTACGTTGTCGCTCGACTTATGTCCCGGTTTCGGTTTCTCGAATGCATTTTCGTACGCTTAGAAAACTAGTACTTTTCGTTACGCGACGTGTACCTTTATCAAAAATTAAACTTAATCATTGATAAACTATGTCACTCGAAGTGTAGCTTTAATCAATTAAGTGTTTTGGTTATTTGCTTCTATAAATCATCGTCTCGTAGTATATACATATACATATACACATTTTCATTTTGAAATAGTGTTTACTGTAGCAAAGTTACTGTAGCAAAGTTTTTTACTGTAGCAAATAGTGATTTTCGAAAACACTGTAGCTTTTCGGGTACTGTAGCAATTCGAAAATACTGTAGCAAATTAGTGTTTTACTGGTTCATCTTAAGCGTTTTAGTTAACTTATCTAAATATCAATTGAATCAATAATCGAATGTTACTATCGTTTACTAAATAACTTGAAATCATATATATATATATATATATATATATATATATATATATATATATATATATATATATATATGCACATTAAGTTATATATATATTGTTCGTGAATCTTCGAGAACAGTCAAAGAATAATTGATTACATGAATATAGTTCCAAAACTTTGAGACTCAACATTACAGACTTTGCTTATCGTGTCGAAAACATTAAATCATTTAAAGATAAAGTTTAAATTTGGTCAGAAATTTCCGGATCGTCACACTGTGTTAAGCATATTCATGAACTTATATCCGGTGACGCTGATCACTGATACCCTATGTAACACCCGCGTTTTGGGGCTAGATGAAATGACCATTGTACCCTTGGGTATGGTGTAATTAGTGATTTTAATAATTATATGTGTATAATTATTTGGTTGTTTAGTTAAGACCAGTTTGTGACAAGGGTCACAGAACAGGTTCGTTTGTTGAATTTGGACTCCGTTAGGGCCGCCTAACGAAGTATGAAAGATATTAGATAACTGGTAAATACCCGTGTGTTATGGGGTATGGGTTTTTAACCCATTTATAAGCATGTTTCCAGACTATTCTTCCATTTTTCTCAAAATTAAATCAAGAACACCGTACCTAACATTTATCACTCTCAAACCCTAATCTAATTCAAGTGTGGAATTGGATCAAGAAGCTTTAAGGATTGAATTGTTACTTCTTAGTGATCATCTATCCAGGTTTGTAAGATTGAATCATTGTTTGATTTCTTAAGAATTGGGTTTTTGTGTTCTTGAATAAAAAGTGAGTTTTGATGCTTGAATTTTCATGAAATGTGTTTGTTATGCTTAATTGATGTTAGATATATGTTATATAGTTGTTATATGATGTTTTTGAAGTGGTTTCATGATCAGATTAAGCAAAAATCATGTTTTGGGGTCAAAAAACGCGAAAACAGCGAGCTGTAGGTGTTCATCAGCACCCACACTTTTGACAGGTCACTCGTACGAGTGACCACACTTTTGATGGGTCAACCGTGCGTGTGAGGGCTCACTCGCACGAGTGAGGCCTCAGTCACACGTGTGACAGCTGGTCGGATTTTGTGGAAACTTGTTTTGGTCATAAAAAGGGGTTTTAGGGTTTATGCCTTGTTTTGCACGCATTTGAGTGTCGTTATGGGCTGAAATTATAATGTAGACTTATCATATAGTGAATACATGTTGTAGGTGTTGATTTAGTGTATGTATTATTGTCTGATGTTGTGATTTTGGGTTGAAACCCATATAAATAGATGTTGCTACTGTTCTTCATCACTCGTACGGTTGAGGTAGTCAACCGTGTGGTGAACCGTGCGAGTGAGTGGTGATGGGAACTTATGTTTTGATTGTGATGATACGTACGGTTGAGATGTGACTCGTATGAGTCACTGGTCACTCGTGTAGTGAACCGTACGGATCAGGCGAGTCATTGTTGGATGTTTGGTCATAGACCAAACGTACGAGTGAGTTGTCAACCGCACGGTTGAGCGTTCTCAAACGTGCGTGTGATGGTGTTACTCGTACAGTTGACAGACCAGTTGTAAAGTGATTAAGTGTTGGTTTTAGTATTGGTGTTGTTGTCTTGTTGTTGAGTTGTTATCAAGACATGATTACTGACTGTGTTATGTCTATTCTCAGGTGATAAGGACGAAGAGAAGGCTCAGTAAGATTAGAATTCTGAGTGCCTTCTGTTGCTGGTAATCGGTGAGTGAGATTATCTCCGGGTGTAGTATAGAGTAGCAAGTTGTGCTACTATGTTATACTGTTTTAGTTGTTATGCTTAGTAGATATGTTGTAATAATGATCACTGTAGAGTTGCCATGCTAGTCGTAGGGACAGTTGTTCGTAGTGGTAGTTGCTTAACAGTTGTGTGCACAAGTTGTAGTTGCCTGTTGAAACCTATTGTTGTTAGGTTCAGCTCAGAGAGGTCAACCTTGTTGTGGTTGGGCCCAGTTGGCTACTGTTTGTTGAGTATAGTGCTGAATGACGCATCACCTGCGTGTGGATTTACTATACTGGGGATTCGGTAGTAAGGACTTTTGGTAGATGCTAGACTGATCAGCTAGTGGTCGTGTGCTCGTACAAGCCGCCGAGTCTCTAGTTGGAGCATAGTTGCTAGTTGATAGTTGCGAGTTGATAGTTGGTACTGTATGCTAGATCTGTTAGATGATTCCATTCACTTAGCTTTGTGCTAACCCCCCCCCCTCACCTCCTCCCTTGCAGGTTTTGGATGTTAGCGGGTTTCGGGATAGAAGTGGTTGTTTGAAGATATGTTTGATAAGACGAACTCTGATGTCTTAACTTTTATAAATATGTAACTAGTTGTTTAACGTAACACCGGTGGTTTTCAATAAGTAACTAGCTAATGATTTGTGATAATCATGTTTGTAATTAACTAAGGGTATTTATGCGAATTAAGACTTCCGCTGTGATTTAAAAAATAAAAATAAAAAAAATCAGGGTGTTACAACTTGGTATCAGAGCATAGGTTTGGCCGCATGTACATTGTGTTGAATGTCATGTTCCCAAACCTTGTGTTGTGTCAAACATATCTGAGGGGATGGGTTAAGTGAATGTATGGATTACATGCGTTAGTTGATAGGTACTAACATGTTTTCCACTAAGCGTTGGTGTGAGTTGTTGTGGTAGTGCAGATATGGCAGATAATGCAGGAAACGCAACTGGTCCGTCAGCCCCCGGAACATTCAGAGCCCCAGATGAAGACGGATATGTGTCAGAAGAGGATCCGCAGGAACAAATTCTAGATTTGGAAAGTCAGTTAAAGGAAGCACATGATCGAATAAGGGAATTAGAACAAAGTCAGGTAATAGTGAATCCAAGTGGTAGCGTACCGAGTCAAATGTTTAATGGGTATCCGGTGCAGCCAAATATGTATCAGCAAACTGGAAGTGCTTTCCAACAACCGCAATGGTTACCACCTCAGTATCAGTTTCCTCAACAGTATCAGATGCCACCTCAGTTTAATCAACAGTTCCCAAATCAGATGTGGGGTCCGTATCAGACGCCGATGTTTCAACAACCAAAGAAATGTACATTCAAACAGTTTCTAAATTGTAATCCACCCAAGTATTTAGGAAGTTCTAACCCAACGGTAACCCTTAACTGGTTAAGAGAGATCGAAAAGGTTTTTGAGGCATGTCAGTGCGAACCAGAATTGCAGGTTATTTATGCTAGTCGTATGCTGAAGAATAGGGCAATGGTTTGGTGGGATACGGTTATTTCTAGTATACCAAAAAAGCAAGTGAACATGATTACTTGGGAACAATTTTATAGTAAAGTTTGTGAGCAGTATTGTTCATCTTATGACCTCAATCGAATTAAGACGGAATTTCTGGCAATGAAAATGACACCTCAAATGACGATAGATGAGGTGATTGAACAGTATATGGATAAATTAAGGTTTGTGCAACAGTGGGTTCCAGATGAGCAGTCCAGAATTCAGCACTTTGTTAATATAATTTTACCAGAGTACAGAACAATGGTTAGGATGACAACGACGTTATCGCAAGCGTTTGTTATGGTAAAGATGGTATAGGATGACGTCAGAGCAGCAAGGAATAGAATAGTAGGTTATGAGATGCCACAACAAGATCAGGTGATGAGTCATTCAGACTCTAGGTCAAAGAAGTCTGTTAAGTTGAAACAGAAGAGTGGGTCAGAACATAGTGGGTCAGCATCAAGTCAGAATTCTTGGTGCTATAGTTGCAGATCATCTCATAGTGGTCCTTGTTCAGATTCAACCAAAAGATGTTTGAGATGTGGTATTGTGGGACATGAGATTCGGATGTGTTTGTTCCAAGAGGATGTATGTTGGAGATGTCATCAAGTGGGGCATAGGTCAGCTCAGTGTCCGTATGTAAGAGGATCAGGTTCTGGGGCGGGGCCAGGAGCGCAGTCGGGATCAATAGGTGGATCTTCTGGTTCTCCAGTTGGGCAGAAAAGAAAGAATCCACCTACGTCAACAGCAAGAGCTTATCAGATGGTTGCAGATGCAGATGTTGAATATGATGTGAATACAGGTATGTTTCAAAATCCTCGTATTGTTTAGTTATATATATGTATATGATTGTGTATATATATATGTGTGGAGATTGGTAGATCTTGATTGTAGTGTAAGATTTATTTTGTTGGGTTATGTTGTTTATGTTTGGTTGCGACCTTGTGTGCTTTGTGGGGGTAAGGGTGACCCTTAGGTTGAATTTTTGGGATTGAAGACCGTGACTTGGATAGAGATGTGTTTGGTATCTTTATGAAGTGGACTTTTGGATGACACGAAGTTGTTAGATAGTGACATGAGTATGAGTGATATGTCGGTGGTGGACCTTATTGACCAGATATTTCCTATGCTTGTTGGATATGTAGTGATGTTGGTAGACTATATTTGAACATTTGATGGATAATGTTTTGAGTAACTGTGATTGGACAGATGGTGTAATCGATTAATCATAAAGTAGTTAAATTAATTACCGATGCTTATTGAGGAAATTGATTGGACATAAGTTAGTGAATGAGACAGTAGAATTTTTTCCGTTTCGAGCAACTCAGAATGAAGGTATGATTTAGGATAATATGCTTGTGTCCGGCCAACAGAAGTATATTGTGATAAATCATACGGAATTTCTGGGAAGCTGAAGGAAAAGTAGGTGGCCTGTGCTATATTGGATTGTGATGTGACTGAATATGAGACGAATAACCTGTGTAGTTCTGTTGACTTACGAGACAATTTCGTGGACATAGGTATAGATTTTAGCATGATGACTAATTCTATTGCCTAAGCTTTGGATAATTGGGAAAAGTGGACTGTATAAAGAGTTGAATTGGATGACAGATTGTGAAATTTATGATACGGAATGGCGAAGAAATATGAATTTGACTTGATCGTGTAATTTGTGGGCTTAAGTGGATTAACGGACGTTGATCGATGAAGATTGTGACAAGTTATTTTGTATCGGGAGTGTATTGACGTCAAGAATCTCATTTTCCTATGCAATTGTGGTGGATATCGTCGGTATTGGGGATAAGATCGATAAAGTTAACCGTGTGTTTTGGCGGTTCGAGTAACAATTTTTGGGTTTGTTGAGCATGGTTGACCCAATTCCGAGGACGGAATCTCTTTTAAGGAGGGTAGATTTGTAACACCCGCGTTTTGGGGCTAGATGAAATGACCATTGTACCCTTGGGTATGGTGTAATTAGTGATTTTAATAATTATATGTGTATAATTATTTGGTTGTTTAGTTGAGACCAGTTTGTGACAAGGGTCACAGAACATGTTCGTTTGTTGAATTTAGACTCCGTTAGGGCCGCCTAACGAAGTACGAAAGATATTAGATAACTGGTAAATACCCGTGTGTTATGGGGTATGGGTTTTTAACCCATTTATAAGCCTGTTTCCAGACTATTCTTCCATTTTTCTCAAAATTAAATCAAGAACACCGTACCTAACATTTATCACTCTCAAACCCTAATCTAATTCAAGTGTGGAATTGGATCAAGAAGCTTTAAGGATTGAATTGTTACTTCTTAGTGATCATCTATCCAGGTTTGTAAGATTGAATCATTGTTTGATTTCTTAAGAATTGGGTTTTTGTGTTCTTGAATAAAAAGTGAGTTTTGATGCTTGAATCTTCATGAAATGTGTTTGTTATGCTTAATTGATGTTAGATATATGTTATATAGTTGTTATATGATGTTTTTGAAGTGGTTTCATGATCAGATTGAGCAAAAATCATGTTTTGGGTCAAAAAACGCGAAAACAGCGAGCTGTAGGTGTTCATCAGCACCCACACTTTTGACAGGTCACTCGTACGAGTGACCACACTTTTGATGGGTCAACCGCGCGTGTGAGGGCTCACTCGCACGAATGAGGCCTCAGTCACACGTGTTGTAACATCCCGCATTTTTCCGTTAAATTTAATTTTAACACCGTCTTTTTTTTTTAAAACATAATCTTTCGTATTTAAATTAATAGTTTCCGTGGGTAACGTTCATTATATTCCCGCTATTTAATTTTGACATCACCGTTTACTCGAGCGTTTTAAAATATTCGATCGGTTAAATCCCGCACCCGCTTCTAAACTCGAGGGACTAAAATTGACACGGGGCAAACTAGTTGACTAGGTCAACTAGTCCACCCCAATCACCACCATTCAATCCCTCCATCTCTCTCTCTTTCTCTCTAGCAAGAACACACACAAACCCCAACTTCATAGAATCATCATCTAAATTCGGGATTGGAAGCAAACTTCAAAACAAATTACATATTTGGAATCCTCTCTTCATCCTCTACAATTTGATACCAACTTCATCTCGTTTGGGTAACTTTCTAAAAACTCTAGATTTCTATAAATTCGTGTTTTTGACTTGAAATTGTGTTAGTTAGTGTCTATGGCTCGTGTATAACATGAATATATGATTTGTTTGCTTGATTTGTTGATTTTGGTGTGACTAGCTTGAAAATGAAAATCGTATGCTTAATCTTTGATTTTGGATGATTAAATGTTGTTAGATTGTTAAAGTTCATGTTTTAAAAGTGTTACTAGCATCATTAGCTTCATGTTGATGTATAGATTGATCAAAGAAACTTCATAAACGCGATTATTGATTTTGTGAACTTTTGGTTAGGGTTTGATAGCCTTAAAGCGAACTTTTGATGCGTTGAATGCTTGTTAATGTTATTGATAAGTGCTTGGTTGTATTACATGCTTCATTACCTTCAAAACGGCATATCATATGTGTGAATTGGATTCCCGAAACTTAAAATGCAATTGATGAACTTGAAACTTTGAAAATGGACTTTTAAATGATCACTTGACGAGAAATCGGTTATGGAAAATGTTGTTTTTGTTTGATGAAACATGTTTAGTTGTGTTCCTTGTCAAAAGAGCTTTCCAACGGTATAAGATACGCTTTCTAATTGTTTACGGTTTGAGTTTTGCGTTTGTTTGAAATTTTACCAAGCCTTGAACAAGTGAAACAGGCCAGGGACCAGGCCACGGCCATTGTCGCGGCGCGACAGGCCTGGCCGCGGCGCGACATAAGCCGCGTCCAGATTCTGTTTCCCTTGACCTTTTTACTAAAAATGTTTGACATGTTCTAGACCTCCAATTTACATGCAACTTGTTTTAACATGCTTATATATGAATAACTAGCATAGAAAAATAGTTCGGGACCCGACCCGAACGTGTTGACTTTTTCGTTAACTTTGACCAAGTTTGACTTTTAGTCAAACTTAACCAAACTTTTATACAATCGTTCTAACATGCTTTTATACTTGATTCTTGCATGAAACTTGACAACGTGATTCACATGCTATACTATTCGAGTCGTAACGAGCCATAGGACTAATTGAACACATTTCACCCAACCATGTGTCGTAACCGGATAATTGATACAATTTACTTGTTTAGGTCAAGGCTAAGCAACTTTCATGCATACGTTACTTTGTGAAGTACTTTTATACTCGTGCACTCGAGGTGAGATCATAGTCCCACCTTTTCAACAACTTTTTATACTTTTAAATTGTGGGCTGAGAAACATATACTTTGTTACATTTTGTACTACTTACTTTTATACTTTGAACACAAGTACAAGGAAAACAAACATTCCACAGCGAGTTAGAACAAAAATCCTCAATTCGATTATCATTAGTTACACTTGCAGGGTGTATGTGACAACCCGGAAATTTCTAACCAAATTTAAACTTTAATCTTTATATGTTTCCGACACGATAAGCAATATTTGTTAAGTTAAATTGCAAGAATTTTAAACTACGTTCATACATTCATTCAACCTCGACCATGTTCCAACGATTCACGAACCATTAAACGAATATGATTATATATGTATATGTGTATATATATTATAACTTGAAACGTAAACAAAATATTAGATTAAATACTTTATATGATTGTATTTGTTTCAAAATATTTATCAATGGAATTAGAAGATAAAGATCAAATGATTGAATTATCAGATATATTGAATTATGATTACAAGTCTCTGTTGAAAGGCCCACGTTGATTTGAGAAATCTTTCCGTTTTAACAATATTTGAAAAATGGTAAAGTGATTTATAAATAAGAATAAATTATCAATCATTGAGAACTAGACAAAGGATAGTGGAAGATTGAATCTCATAAAGACTCGATTGATCTATTTAGTTTCAAACGTACAAAAACTTTTACAGTTTAAAAAGAACTTTATTATTAAAACGTATATAACTTTTATAAATATCTAGAACCACTTTTGACAACTCATTACTTAACTAGTATGATAAAGATAACGATATTTATATTTTATTTTATTAAATATATATAACGATTTAAATTAATATTATATATATTTATACGCGTATTATACGTACATAGTTTTATACTTTTACTATACTTAAACTTTACCTTTACTTTATTTTTACTTTACTTTAACTTTAATAATTCACTTTAATAATTCATACTTTAATAATTCACTTTAATAATTCATACTTTAATAATTCACTTTAATAATTCATACTTTAATAATTCACTTTAATAATTCATACTTTAATAATTCACTTTAATAATTCAAAAATCTATTATAAATAGAATTCAATAGGTTTCATTATTTCATAGAAACTTGAAAATATTTTTCTCTAAACTCTCTCAATCGATTTACATATATATATTTACTCCGTATTATTTCAAGATATTATTAGTATACATAAAATATTACGACGGAGTGCTGTCCGAGTGATTTCGAAATTGTTTTTCGAGTAGGATAGGATTAAGGAAATTATGGGTTATAGCTATGGAGGTGATTGAGTATGGTTCATGGGTATGCTCGTGAGGTCAATATAGTGTTTATCATTTCCGTTGCATCTACGTACCTTTCCTGCAATATTGAATCTCAATATTGATACGTTCGTGAATCCGAGGCCAACCTTGCACTTGTTCAATGACGTTATATGTATTTTTACTACGAAATACAGTATGGTGAGTTTCATTTGCCTTTTTACCCTTTATATTTTTGGGACTGAGAATACATGCGCTTTTATAAATGTTTGACGAAATAGACACAAGTAATTGAAACTACATTCTATGGTTGAATTATCGAAATCGAATATGCCCTTTTTTATTAAAGTCTGGTAATCTAAGAATTAGGGAACAGACACCCTAATTGACGCGAATCCTAAAGATAGATCTATTGGGCCTAACAAACCCCATCCAAAGTACCGGATGCTTTAGTACTTCGAAATTATATCATGTCCGAAGGAGGATCCCGGAATGATAGGGGATATTCTTATATGTATCTAGTTAATGTCGGTTACCAGGTGTTCACCATATGAATGATTATTTTTTGTCTCTATGCATGGGACGTATATTTATGAGAACTGGAAATGAAATTCTTGTGGTCTATTAAAATGATGGAAATAAATGATTATGATAAACTAATGAACTCACCAACCTTTTGGTTGACACTTTAAAGCATGTTTATTCTCAGGTGTTAAAGAAATCTTCCGCTGTGCATTTGCTCATTTTAAAGATATTACTTGGAGTCTTTCATAGCATACTTCGAAGAACGTTGCATTCGAGTCATTGAGTTCATCAAAGATTATTATTAAATCAATTTATAGTTGGATAGTGGATATTATGAAATGGTATGCATGCCTGTCAATTTTTGATGTAAAGAAATATTGTCTTTTAAAAACGAATGCAATGTTTGTAAAATATATCATATAGAGGTCAAATACCTCGCAATGTAATCAACTATTGTGAATCGTTTATAATGTATATGAACGGGTCCTTTCAGTTGGTATCAGAGCGGTGGTCTTAGCGAACCAGGTCTGCATTAGTGTGTCTAACTGATAAGTCGTTAGGATGCATTAGTGAGTCTGGACTTTGACCGTGTCTGCATGTCAAAAGGTTTGCTTATCATTTCTAGTCGGAAATCATCTGCTTATCATCCATAGGAAATTACCTGCTTATCATTATTAGTCTAGACACGTCTTGCTACATTAATTGTATGAGTAGTGTATAGACAAACTTCATATCTTAGCGTATCTGCTAAATCATATCTTATCGTATCTGTTACTTTAAACTTTACCTGACATACCCCGCAAATTCCTCCGTAATCTATGAAATCTTTTGATCTCTATATATAGATATCCTATGTAAATAGAATACCACCCGATAGCCGAAAAATCATTTTTATATCGAAAATCCTTTATCCAATCGTACGAAATGGAATTTGTCATCAGTTCAAGTCACTCGGATTCCGAAATGGAATCTCACTCAAGCTCCGAAAGCAGTGTGACCGGAATGGATCAACCAATCAGTCATCACCTATTCTGGATGAATTGGGGATGAGTTCGTAGCCTCCTCAATCATTGGAAACAAGAAGAAGGCGATCCTTTCCATCCACCACATTGCCCTCTTGGCGAAGAACCTGAAGCACTTACCGGCGAACCTGTTCGAGACACCATTTTCTCTCTCATTTCCAGGGTATCTCGTCACGATTATATACTACATCAAATTCTAGATTTTATTTATCCGTTCGTTCTGACCGACAATCATCCTGGAATAATAGAAGAAGTCAACGAACTTCGCACTCGGGTAGTGGCTTTGGAGAATATGGTGCAGAGATTACAAACACCAGCAGCAGCACCAGCAGCATAACCAGTACCACCATCATCAACGCCAACAGTACCATTACCACCTCCAACCACAACCGCGTTGTAAACCTCAACTTCACAATCTGTCCCACGAGCATCAACGTCATACGCACCATAGATACCAAGGAGTACCAACAACAATAACTGACGAAGTATTAATTCATAACTTCATTGGAGAAACATTCCGCGGCGATTATATAATCTCTAAAGTCTTAGAGATTATCTAATCTAGCCCTAACCATAAATCAGTTAAGCGAACCAAAATGATAGAAGGAAGAGTAGAAACCCTGACAAAAATGGTGTGTGATTAACAAGTTAAACTTGTTTTACCAACAGCATCAACAGTACCGTCAACGTCACCAGCATCGTCAGTACAGTCAACATCAGAATCAACAACACCTATAACATCACAAACTCCGTCAGTTCAAGAATCACTGTGGACATCATTACGAATCAATAACGTGTATATTGTATCAACAGGTTATGAAGAATTAACTCATTCCCTCTGAAGAAATTATATATATATTTTATATATATATATATATATATATATATATATATATATATATATATATATATATATATATATATATATATTTTTTGAAATAAAAAAATAAATCTTTCCGTGCTAAGCTATTGTGTGTGAATCTTAACTACTCAGTTAATTCATATTACAAATATGCAATAATGTACGTCCCTCACCCGCGACTTAACCATCGTTAACTACAATCTCTGTCTCAATTCAACAAATTCCAATTCCTAATAAATCAAGTATATATTTGATTTTACACTTCATCATTGATGTAACCGAAACTTTTCAGATAACATCATTCGTACTTTGCGAAGTTCACAAGAATTTAATGAAAACCAACATCACATCTCAACAAATAACGAAGTATTGATTCATAATTTCAATATTATTGAAGAAATACTTATGTAACCTCTAAACCTTCATGGAATTATTCAATTCTAGTTCCAACCGTAAATCGAATGAGTTTAATTTAGTATTAACTCATTAAAATCTATGTTACATCTGAGGAGAATATATACATATATATTTTCATAAAGACTGTAATAAAATTCTTATGTACAAAATATTAATTGTGAAAATTTTTTAACGGGTAGGTAATACCCGAGAGATATATATAAATTCACAATTAATATGTTACATTCTTCGAATCAGATTAAGCAAATTATCAATTATACTTCCTACTTTCACAATAATATACATTCTTTCATAGAAATCAAAACAACCATACTCATTCAAACCCAATTACGTATTCTGATTTTAAAATCTCAGAATTCAATTCGAGATATAACCGGTACCATTACTTTTAGATTCCTACATCTTTCAAAGCTATACTTTGACTTCAAAAGTGTGTTAGAACATCAAATGTATACAAACGATTACAATCTATGTTCAAACCCTTCGAAAATCGCTGAAGACACTTCAAATAATGAGCAATCGAGATGATGATCCAACCACATATTACCCACAGTTATGTACTTAAAAAGCTCTCGAAACCAAAGTCATAATTCAACACATATCTGTGTCAGATCTTTTGGCATTTATTAGCAAAAATAACCATGCAATTCCTTTGCAAAGTAGCAAATTATATCACAGCTCCAGCAAGACAACTTCGATTTTTTCATTCGGAGTAGCCTTATCATAATTTTGATATATGTGATTACCCTTTTGTTACCGGAGAACCTTTCATATTCCACCACATTAGCAATAAGCTTACCAACAACTTCACTGATCTTGGGCATTCTGAAGAATCTTTATATTTATCGAAACCTCATCATTTACTCATCTACCTCTTGTAACGAGAATTGTCATACGAATCATTGGGAGTTAGCAATCAGTATTTTGAAATCTCACAGCATGTTGACGCCAACAGTTATACATAACGTCTATTTCCAAGGCTTACATACTTCGAATGTGAAGTTTCTGAAAAACACTCTGAACCGCGAACTAGTTCTCGAAATGCTGATGAAGCAACAAAAAAACTGTAAACGACCTTAGCAGTAAAATTTTTGATGATAAAGATTAGTGTATTAACAAAGCTCAGAAATAGAGAAGTTTTGGAACTGGAAAACGGATTGAGCAAAGTATGAAGGAGGCTGTGGACAAATCACAAAGACTGAACCTGCCTTCAAAGAATCCAAATGATTCAGTGTCTGCTGAAGTCATTAACGAATACCTTGCTCCTGACACTAAACCCTTACAGACAATATTCTTCATCATCCTCTGATATTAGAAATTCTAAGATATCATCGTATCTTTCATTATAAATATCCTCCATATTTCTGAAGATATTTTCATAACTATTCTTATCTGGAATCATTTATCTCTTTGCGCTATCTGTATTACATCAAAAAGGAAACTGTTTAGTTCCTATACTCTGTAAACCTTTGAGTTTAAAATATGAATGTTTTTGAAGTAGTGTTGGAAACTGAAGCATGAGTTAGTATAATATAATGACACTTGATCAACGTGATTATATTACAGTAATTCATGCTGAGTTTCTAAATGGAACGTGATGATTCACAGATCATAACATCATCATGTGCCATGTTATACGACTCTTGTATTCTATTTAACCTCTAAAATATCAAGAAAATATTTCTTGATGATTCGGCCTTTTCCAAGGTATTCTAGTAATTTGACAAGTCAAGATCGTGCCATCACAATTTCCTTCCTAGAACATTAACAATGTTCATTCCGAAAATCATATTTGTGAATTCTGGACCATTACAAGCGGTGCTTAATCGCAAGAAGAAGAAACGAAAGGACAAAACTCCGAAATAGAAATTGGGGTATAAATTGCAGCAAATAAAAGAGAGCATTAACTATGGATGACAATGATTATAGAAGATAGAAACAGAGACTTTGAAATATAAGGGAAGATATAAAGCCCAACGACAAACCAAAAATTATAAACCATATATATCGATGCATATAGCAATATAAAGACACGGGAGAACTAGAAACACTATAAACCCAAGAGTATAGTAGAAGTAAATAGATTCTTCCGGCGGTAGATGAAAAAGAAGAATGACCGATATGAAAGTTATAAGTATATCGAGAATCAGAACTGGATGGAGCATATTGATGAATACTTTAAAATATGAGTTGAGGGGGAAAGAATAGAAGGTGATGAAACATGACTAGGAACTTAGAAATCAACAGATTTAACTCACACAATGACGGAATAAGTGAATCAAACCCTCTAGTGAATAGGTTAAGCTTTTTGTGATTAATTTAGTCATACCACAACTAAATCAAGTGTGATTAGATCAACACCTAGAGCTATTATTCACCACCTGGGTGATTTGGGTTGAGAGAGAATCGGAGGAGCTCACCAGATCTGAGTGTGTGTAACAAATGAGAGGCTTAACCTAAAAATGAAGAACATAAGACTTTATATACCCCTGCTGTTGACTCACCCGTACGATTCATCCATCACACATACGAGTTGGCTTCATCAGCCGTACGGGTGATCACTCACTCGTGTCTTCTCATTTAGGTTGTAATTGTGACTTAGCTCAGCATCAACCGTGCGTATGAGCCTGTCAGCCGTACGAGTGAGGCTTCACTCGGACGTCTGACTAAGTCTAACATAGTCAAACATCCACATCTCGTTCCTGCAGTTGCTGTAACCACATACAAACACGGATAGGATAATAACGAACGATCATGGTGGCCTGTAAACTGTTGTACCTGCAATGGACGTGGGTAGATGTCTAGGAACTGCATAAAATGCATCAACAGAAGGTGTGAGTTGTAAGGAAACGAAGGAGGTGAATTTATAAGAAAATCTCCTACAGAACAATTAAAATGGACGATCGCATTTAAAGCGGATCCTAATTCCCTTGATTACCGGAGAGTCAAATCTTATTAAGAAGATTTTCTTCAAATCCCTTGAAATCTGGGAATCAATCATATCTACGTCAAATGATAAGATGAATCTACACTTACTCATTTCACTCTTCTATGTTAGCTTCATTCGTACTCTTCATATAAATGGATGGTTTATCCAAATTATTCGCTGATGATAAAACTCTAATTTTCAGCCCGTATGCATCATGAAAACATACTTATTATCATTCACGACCTTTCCACTCAAATTTCGGGACGAAATTTCTTTAACGGGTAGGTACTGTGACAACCCGGAAATTTCTAACCAAATTTAAACTTTAATCTTTATATGTTTCCGACACGATAAGCAATATTTGTTAAGTTAAATTGCAAGAATTTTAAACTACGTTCATACATTCATTCAACCTCGACCATGTTCCAACGATTCACGAACCATTAAACGAATATGATTATATATGTATATGTGTATATATATTATAACTTGAAACGTAAACAAAATATTAGATTAAATACTTTATATGATTGTATCTGTTTCAAAATATTTATCAATGGAATTAGAAGATAAAGATCAAATGATTGAATTATCAGATATATTGAATTATGATTACAAGTCTCTGTTGAAAGGCCCACGTTGATTTGAGAAATCTTTCCGTTTTAACAATATTCGAAAAATGGTAAAGTGATTTATAAATAAGAATAAATTATCAATCATTGAGAACTAGACAAAGGATAGTGGAAGATTGAATCTCATAAAGACTCGATTGATCTATTTAGTTTCAAACGTACAAAAACTTTTACAGTTTAAAAAGAACTTTATTATTAAAACGTATATAACTTTTATAAATATCTAGAACCACTTTTGACAACTCATTACTTAACTAGTATGATAAAGATAACGATATTTATATTTTATTTTATTAAATATATATAACGATTTAAATTAATATTATATATATTTATACGCGTATTATACGTACATAGTTTTATACTTTTACTATACTTAAACTTTACCTTTACTTTATTTTTACTTTACTTTAACTTTAATAATTCACTTTAATAATTCATACTTTAATAATTCACTTTAATAATTCATACTTTAATAATTCACTTTAATAATTCATACTTTAATAATTCACTTTAATAATTCATACTTTAATAATTCACTTTAATAATTCAAAAATCTATTATAAATAGAATTCAATAGGTTTCATTATTTCATAGAAACTTGAAAATATTTTTCTCTAAACTCTCTCAATCGATTTACATATATATATTTACTCCGTATTATTTCAAGATATTATTAGTATACATAAAATATTACGACGGAGTGCTGTCCGAGTGATTTCGAAATTGTTTTTCGAGTAGGATAGGATTAAGGAAATTATGGGTTATAGCTATGGAGGTGATTGAGTATGGTTCATGGGTATGCTCGTGAGGTCAATATAGTGTTTATCATTTCCGTTGCATCTACGTACCTTTCCTGCAATATTGAATCTCAATATTGATACGTTCGTGAATCCGAGGCCAACCTTGCACTTGTTCAATGACGTTATATGTATTTTTACTACGAAATACAGTATGGTGAGTTTCATTTGCCTTTTTACCCTTTATATTTTTGGGACTGAGAATACATGCGCTTTTATAAATGTTTGACGAAATAGACACAAGTAATTGAAACTACATTCTATGGTTGAATTATCGAAATCGAATATGCCCTTTTTTATTAAAGTCTGGTAATCTAAGAATTAGGGAACAGACACCCTAATTGACGCGAATCCTAAAGATAGATCTATTGGGCCTAACAAACCCCATCCAAAGTACCGGATGCTTTAGTACTTCGAAATTATATCATGTCCGAAGGAGGATCCCGGAATGATAGGGGATATTCTTATATGTATCTAGTTAATGTCGGTTACCAGGTGTTCACCATATGAATGATTATTTTTTGTCTCTATGCATGGGACGTATATTTATGAGAACTGGAAATGAAATTCTTGTGGTCTATTAAAATGATGGAAATAAATGATTATGATAAACTAATGAACTCACCAACCTTTTGGTTGACACTTTAAAGCATGTTTATTCTCAGGTGTTAAAGAAATCTTCCGCTGTGCATTTGCTCATTTTAAAGATATTACTTGGAGTCTTTCATAGCATACTTCGAAGAACGTTGCATTCGAGTCATTGAGTTCATCAAAGATTATTATTAAATCAATTTATAGTTGGATAGTGGATATTATGAAATGGTATGCATGCCTGTCAATTTTTGATGTAAAGAAATATTGTCTTTTAAAAACGAATGCAATGTTTGTAAAATATATCATATAGAGGTCAAATACCTCGCAATGTAATCAACTATTGTGAATCGTTTATAATGTATATGAACGGGTCCTTTCAGTGTAAGCGAGAACTTATATTGTGTGGCCATACGGGTTTGACAAACCCTCATTACGGACGGTTCGCTACCGTCTACGGATGAAATATATTTTCGAGAAACAGTGTATGTTCTAACACTATTGTGATGGGGTTCTATGGAAGGAAACGTTAAGTCTTGATAATTGGGTGCTCGCGAACAATACTTTTGGAATGCAAACGATTTTGATAATCAACTATGGGAATACTAAATCTTGTGGTTCAAAAACAACGTTTATTACAAACACCTATGATTTCACCAACGTTTTTCGTTGACAGTTTTCTATATGTTTCTCAGGTTCATACTTGGCTATTTGATACATGCTTCCGCGTACACTCATACTTGCTTGGAGTCGAGCATACATGCATACACTCTGATTTCTTGCTTGGGGTCAAGCATACATACATACATACGCTAGGGATAGCACTTTTGGATTCAAACTTTTGTTTACATACTTACGCTATTTATAGCAACTGTGTTTTTCAACTTATATTATGTCGCAAGTTATTTCATTTATACTTTATGACTTTTGTAAACTTAGACTTGTTGTCGAACGGTTTCGTAAACTAAATTTGTAAGTCTTGTACCTTTCAAATGAATGCGACATAATTTTGGTCAAACGAGTCTCATATAGGGACTACGACCACGCAACGGGACCTAAGTTAACGGCGCCGTCAATAACGGTTTTGGTCGGGTCGCTACAGATGGTATCAGAGCGTTGGTTGTAGGGAACTAGGACGTGCATTAGTGTGTCTAACAGAGTCGTTAGGACGCATTAGTGAGTCTAGACTACAACCGGATAGTTAGCATTTGCATTCTGACATACATTTGCTATAGATAGCACTTACTTGACTACTTGTGCATTATACTTGAATCATTCTTAGGCAAACTTTTTAATGGTACCCAACCTTCATCATACGAACTCGTATTCCGCCACTTTTTGGTAACACACGTAAATTCATGATTCGTACACGTATGGATGACGACGACTTCATTAGTCACACTTGTTCGGGAACTCTGTCTCCCGGATTGTTATTTGCCACCGTTTCAACTTACTATCGGGTTCCCACTGGTGTTTCTTACTATCTACTTTTTTTGGTGTTACTACCATCACTACTCTAGGTGAGTATCGTCATCAACATTTATCGCTACGGTTGCGTATTACTTGTTATCATGACTCGTTACTCTTTTCATACCTAAATACAATATTGTTTGAATCAAACCGATTTGACGTGAACAATCATTTAAACACTTCCCACGGGGAAACGCTTCCTTAGATTTGCAGAAATTCTTTCGATTTAATATGAGTCACGTTTGAGACGTCGTTACATTTTGTTCATTTTAGGTCTTCACGATGACACGAACTTGAATCTATGGAGTGATGTGGGAATGGAGGTATGAGTTAGCGTAATATAACGACACTCGATCAACGTGGTTATATTACGGTAAGACATACCAAAGTTCTAGTGACGCGTGATGGTGGTTAGACTCGATCAACCTAAACACCACCATGTGCCATGTGCATGACTTCATCTTTTCATGGTTGGACATCCAAAAACTCCGAGAATATTTATAACAACCATACCGGGGACACACCTTCAATTATTGTCAAATTATATTTATGCTTCCGAATGAATTACCGATTCCATTCGACTTCAACCATATGTCACACGGGTATACTAGCTCGTCCTCGCACAGTCTTATTGACTAACTACAATTTACTCGTTATGCTCACATCGGGGCGGAAACTTCTCTTGCATCACCCTCGTACTTCCGGTTCAGGAGGTCCTTATTCTAAATTCTCAATGGAGAGCGACTCTTCACGTCATACAAGTATTCGCCGCGAGGGTGGATAGTCCTGACAATCGTTTTCAAAACCCGATAAGAACTTGCCCCGACGAACGTTTTTGGAAACCGATAAATCTTCCGCGACGCGAATTTTCTTGAGAAACTTGTCCTAGCTAACGTTTTCAATTCCTAGCAAACTTGTTCAATATGCCTTAGGGAAATGTACCCCGTTTCGGATCGAGATCCTCGTTTCACTTCTAGATTTTGGAGTACCTTACAAAAAGCCTCGGGACCGCATTTAGACATGAGTACCGCGTACCATCCACAACCCGACGGACCGAACAAACATGCGATTTAAACCTTGGAAACCATAATACAAGTTTGTATTACCAACTTCAAATTTACTTGAGAAAAGTATTTTCCTTAAACCGAATCCTCGTACTACAATGATTTTCATTCGAGTTTTAACGTCACTCCTTTTGAAACCACATGTGACCGGAAACGTCATTCTCCTTTGTCGAACCAAGTAAACGACGATCAATTCACCGGGGCCGAGGTTATTCATGAGCAACCGAGAAAATTTATTCATATTCAGGTAAAACCCTACGCGACTCGTAATCACCAAGAGCTACGCCGATGTTAGACGTAAACATTTCAAATTCCACGTGGGAAACCGCGTCACGTTAAGAGTCGCACCTTGGAAGGGTGCAATCCGTTTCGGGAAAACGTAGGAAGCTAAATCCGCGATATTTTGATCCTTTAAATTCTTGGGGTGTTTTGGACCCGTTGCTAGCCGTTTGGATTTTCCGGCTCATTTTGAGTCTCCGTTTATCCTACATTCGATGTATCAACTCAAAGACGTGTTTTGCGAAACGAGAACTTGTTATCTCCTCTGATGAACTCACTATCGACGATAAACCTCACTTCCTAGGAGGACCGGTTGAAACCATGAATCATGGAAGCCAAACCTTAAAACAACATATGATCCCGACCGTCAAAATTCGTGGAAATACTCAAGGACGTACCTTCACTTATTCGTAGAATTTACAACGCAAGATCTCGAGTAAGATTCAACAACTACTACTTCCAACTAAATTTCGGGACGAAATTTCTTTTGAGGTGTGGATAATGTAACATCCCGCGTTTTTCCGTTAAATTTAATTTTAACACCGTCTTTTTTTTTTAAAACATAATCTTTCGTATTTAAATTAATAGTTTCCGTGGGTAACGTTCATTATATTCCCGCTATTTAATTTTGACATCACCGTTTACTCGAGCGTTTTAAAATATTCGATCGGTTAAATCCCGCACCCGCTTCTAAACTCGAGGGACTAAAATTGACACGGGGCAAACTAGTTGACTAGGTCAACTAGTCCACCCCAATCACCACCATTCAATCCCTCCATCTCTCTCTCTTTCTCTCTAGCAAGAACACACACAAACCCCAACTTCATAGAATCATCATCTAAATTCGGGATTGGAAGCAAACTTCAAAACAAATTACATATTTGGAATCCTCTCTTCATCCTCTACAATTTGATACCAACTTCATCTCGTTTGGGTAACTTTCTAAAAACTCTAGATTTCTATAAATTCGTGTTTTTGACTTGAAATTGTGTTAGTTAGTGTCTATGGCTCGTGTATAACATGAATATATGATTTGTTTGCTTGATTTGTTGATTTTGGTGTGACTAGCTTGAAAATGAAAATCGTATGCTTAATCTTTGATTTTGGATGATTAAATGTTGTTAGATTGTTAAAGTTCATGTTTTAAAAGTGTTACTAGCATCATTAGCTTCATGTTGATGTATAGATTGATCAAAGAAACTTCATAAACGCGATTATTGATTTTGTGAACTTTTGGTTAGGGTTTGATAGCCTTAAAGCGAACTTTTGATGCGTTGAATGCTTGTTAATGTTATTGATAAGTGCTTGGTTGTATTACATGCTTCATTACCTTCAAAACGGCATATCATATGTGTGAATTGGATTCCCGAAACTTAAAATGCAATTGATGAACTTGAAACTTTGAAAATGGACTTTTAAATGATCACTTGACGAGAAATCGGTTATGGAAAATGTTGTTTTTGTTTGATGAAACATGTTTAGTTGTGTTCCTTGTCAAAAGAGCTTTCCAACGGTATAAGATACGCTTTCTAATTGTTTACGGTTTGAGTTTTGCGTTTGTTTGAAATTTTACCAAGCCTTGAACAAGTGAAACAGGCCAGGGACCAGGCCACGGCCATTGTCGCGGCGCGACAGGCCTGGCCGCGGCGCGACATAAGCCGCGTCCAGATTCTGTTTCCCTTGACCTTTTTACTAAAAATGTTTGACATGTTCTAGACCTCCAATTTACATGCAACTTGTTTTAACATGCTTATATATGAATAACTAGCATAGAAAAATAGTTCGGGACCCGACCCGAACGTGTTGACTTTTTCGTTGACTTTGACCAAGTTTGACTTTTAGTCAAACTTAACCAAACTTTTATACAATCGTTCTAACATGCTTTTATACTTGATTCTTGCATGAAACTTGACAACGTGATTCACATGCTATACTATTCGAGTCGTAACGAGCCATAGGACTAATTGAACACATTTCACCCAACCATGTGTCGTAACCGGTTAATTGATACAATTTACTTGTTTAGGTCAAGGCTAAGCAACTTTCATGCATACGTTACTTTGTGAAGTACTTTTATACTCGTGCACTCGAGGTGAGATCATAGTCCCACCTTTTCAACAACTTTTTATACTTTTAAATTGTGGGCTGAGAAACATATACTTTGTTACATTTTGTACTACTTACTTTTATACTTTGAACACAAGTACAAGGAAAACAAACATTCCACAGCGAGTTAGAACAAAAATCCTCAATTCGATTATCATTAGTTACACTTGCAGGGTGTAAGCGAGAACTTATATTGTGTGGCCATACGGGTTTGACAAACCCTCATTACGGACGGTTCGCTACCGTCTACGGATGAAATATATTTTCGAGAAACAGTGTATGTTCTAACACTATTGTGATGGGGTTCTATGGAAGGAAACGTTAAGTCTTGATAATTGGGTGCTCGCGAACAATACTTTTGGAATGCAAACGATTTTGATAATCAACTATGGGAATACTAAATCTTGTGGTTCAAAAACAACGTTTATTACAAACACCTATGATTTCACCAACATTTTTCGTTGACAGTTTTCTATATGTTTCTCAGGTTCATACTTGGCTATTTGATACATGCTTCCGCGTACACTCATACTTGCTTGGAGTCGAGCATACATGCATACACTCTGATTTCTTGCTTGGGGTCAAGCATACATACATACATACGCTAGGGATAGCACTTTTGGATTCAAACTTTTGTTTACATACTTACGCTATTTATAGCAACTGTGTTTTTCAACTTATATTATGTCGCAAGTTATTTCATTTATACTTTATGACTTTTGTAAACTTAGACTTGTTGTCGAACGGTTTCGTAAACTAAATTTGTAAGTCTTGTACCTTTCAAATGAATGCGACATAATTTTGGTCAAACGAGTCTCATATAGGGACTACGACCACGCAACGGGACCTAAGTTAACGGCGCCGTCAATAACGGTTTTGGTCGGGTCGCTACACGTGTGACAGCTGGTCAGATTTTGTGGAAACTTGTTTTGGTTATAAAAAGGGGTTTTAGGGTTTATGCCTTGTTTTGCACGCATTTGAGTGTCGTTATGGGCTGAAATTATAATGTAGACTTATCATATAGTGAATACATGTTGTAGGTGTTGATTTAGTGTATGTATTATTGTCTGATGTTGTGATTTTGGGTTGAAACCCATATAAATAGATGTTGCTACTGTTCTTCATCACTCGCACGAGTGAGCCTTCACTCGTACGGTTGAGGTAGTCAACCGTGTGGTGAACCGTGCGAGTGAGTGGTGATGGGAACTTATGTTTTGATTGTGATGATACGTACGGTTGAGATGTGACTCGTATGAGTCACTGGTCACTCGTGTAGTGAACCGTACGGATCAGGTGAGTCATTGTTGGATGTTTGGTCATAGACCAAACGTACGAGTGAGTTGTCAACCGCACGGTTGAGCGTTCTCAAACGTGCGTGTGATGGTGTTACTCGTACAGTTGACAGACCAGTTGTAAAGTGATTAAGTGTTGGTTTTAGTATTGGTGTTGTTGTCTTGTTGTTGAGTTGTTATCAAGACATGATTACTGACTGTGTTATGTCTATTCTCAGGTGATAAGGACGAAGAGAATGCTCAGTAAGATTAGAATTCTGAGTGCCTTCTGTTGCTGGTAATCGGTGAGTGGGATTATCTCCGGGTGTAGTATAGAGTAGCAAGTTGTGCTACTATGTTATACTGTTTTAGTTGTTATGCTTAGTAGATATGTTGTAATAATGATCACTGTAGAGTTGCCATGCTAGTCGTAGGGACAGTTGTTCGTAGTGGTAGTTGCTTAACGGTTGTGTGCACAAGTTGTAGTTGCCTGTTGAAACCTATTGTTGTTAGGTTCAGCTCAGAGAGGTCAACCTTGTTGTGGTTGGGCCCAGTTGGCTACTGTTTGTTGAGTATAGTGCTGAATGACGCATCACCTGCGTGTGGATTTACTATACTGGGGATTCGGTAGTAAGGACTTTCGGTAGATGCTAGACTGATCAGCTAGTGGTCGTGTGCTCGTACAAGCCGTCGAGTCTCTAGTTGGAGCATAGTTGCTAGTTGATAGTTGCGAGTTGATAGTTGCCAATTGTTAGTTGTCGGTTGCCTGTCATTGATTGTTGTAGTTGCTGTAGTTGTACAAGTTGGTACTGTATGCTAGATCTGTTAGATGATTCCATTCACTTAGCCTTGTGCTAACCCCCCCTCACCTCCTCCCTTGCAGGTTTTGGATGTTAGCGGGTTTCGGGATAGAAGTGGTTGTTTGAAGATATGTTTGACAAGACGAACTCTGATGTCTTAACTTTTATAAATATGTAACTAGTTGTTTAACGTAACACCGGTGGTTTTCAATAAGTAACTAGCTAATGATTTGTGATAATCATGTTTGTAATTAACTAAGGGTATTTATGCGAATTAAGACTTCCGCTGTGATTTAAAAAAAAATAAAAAAAAAATCAGGGTGTTACACACTAGCTAAAGGGCATATTTGGGTCAATGAGATTTCAAATGTGTCAGTTGTGGAGAGACTACATGCGGCTTCTTTTTCAGACAACTTTGTGCATGTGTCTAACGATTCGGTTTTGAAGGTGGATCCTTCGGATGGTGGTCCTATTGAAGCGGGTAACCATTATAGACCTTCTGTTTTTGGTGGTGATGATCTTCTTAATGACTCAATTGCTACGACGGATACGGTAAGGCCTTGTCATTTTGGGCAACGTGATGGAGGTATGGTTGAGGGAGTTTTTGAGTTTGGTTGTTCTTCTCCGGTGTCTACGGGTCCAAAGGCGGGTGGTAACGATAACTCTTCTGTTAAAGCTGGTTTGAATTATGTTAGGTCACACTCGGTTTCATTCTCTTTAGATAAGGTTCAAGCTGCTTTTGAATCTCAAGGCTTTCGTAAACGTAAACGGACTTGGTGTTTAAGTTCGGGCGACGATGGTGTGGGTTCGGAGGGGGTCGAGAAGGATAAAGGGGTGTGTGTGTCAAATCGATTGGCTGATTGGTGGGAGGCTAAGGGTGGTCTTGTTGATCAGCATGTGGTTGATGTGATGGCTAATGGTGGTGTCGTTCGGGTCGAGTTGGGTCAAATACCAGATGGGATGAAGACGGGTCGTGAGGTTGATGTGGGCTTTGGCAGGTTTGATGGGCCTGGGTCTGGGCCTGCACCAGATGTGGGCCTAGGTGAAGGTTGCTCATCGGGCAAAGCTTCGAGTTTTTTTTTTGATGAGGTGGTAAAGGATCTTGAAGGTTGTGTCACGGTGGAGGGCAAATTGATTGGATCGAGGACGCTTCCTAAACAAAAGGAGAGCAAGAGATCTAGGGCGAAGAAAGGGCACAGGGAGGTGGTTTGAAAGGCTAACATTGATGGTTTGTGAAGTTTTCGCTTCGTTTCTTACGTTTATTCGGGTTGTAAGATTGTCGTCTTTATTTTCGTTTGGATCGTAAGTTAGTTTCCTTTAGTTTGCGTTGTTTCGGTAGTTTGTTTGTAGATTGTTTAGTTGTTGTTTGGTGTTTCTTTGGCACCCGTTGCCATTGGTGTATCTTTGTTCCGAGCCTTTATTTTTTTTTTTATGAATGTCTCGTGTTTTTATAAAGTTACAGTTTTTAGCAAAATAAAAATTAACAACTCACGCACTCGAAACCTATTAATTCACTAGTATATCAATGACGGAGCTTGAACCTCAACCTCTTTAGTTGAAAGCCTCTTTGACTACCGTTAAAAATAATATATAAAAAAAAAAACATTATAATGAAAATGTTAATCTACACATATGAGAATTATTGTAGTTTTGGATGTTTAGATTTTTCTTTTAAAGACAAGTATTTTATAAATAAAAATAAGACTACAACAACGATAATTTCAATAAACATGACTCCACGTCTAACCCCTCACTTCCTAAAAGACCATCTCGATTCAAAATATACCTACCACGAAGAAGTGTTAGGATTATAGAACGCAATAAGACAAGTGATTTATACCAATCACTCACCCACATACGAAAAACGAAATTGCTAAAGCATACGAACGATAAATATATGCATAAACGACACGAGATTTAACGTGGTTAATTAAATCCCAACTCTAAAACACGGAGAATGGTTTACTCCACGGGCAGTAACCAGAGATTATTTACTACAGTATATTTCTTGTACACATAGGTTACAGGTACATAGGATGTATTTATAGAGCTAAAACCAAGATGAATCAAACACAAACGAGGACTCCTAACTGAATTCCAACTTCTGGCCACCTGACGACTTTTCGCGACCGCAACTCCAAACCTCGCGACTGCGAGGCCTTCATTTTCAGATTTCCGGGACCGCAATTGATTTCTCGTGGTCGCGAAATCGCCAAATGAGCAAACCTTGTTTTAGTCGACTTCTCGTTTTATTCCTTGTTTAATTCGAACTTCATAAGAAGTTCAACAAATTTGGCTGCAATTTAACAATCTAAGTATCGACCCCGCAATCAAATCAACAGCACACAAGACCACTAAAGGGCAATCACACCTAAGAAAGTGTGTATACGGGTGAAAAACCAACCACGGCCAACCCAACGATATTGAGACAAATTCCGTCTGGCCCAAATATATGGAAACCCATTAGACCCCAATCGGATCTTCCTTTTTCTATAACTCAAGCACTTGAACTTAATATCCTTAATACCATGTTCAATCAAATGGCGCCATCCGTGGGACTTAAAACCACGCCCGTGACTGTAAAAGATCATGGGATGAATATCCTCTCATCATGATTGAAGATGTCATGAAGAATATATCACTCGAAATTGTTCGGGAAAGATTTCTAGACCATATTCATCAGGTATTGTTCAGCTCATTTTCTTCTTCCACTTGATGTTATTTTCATCTTATTTCATTTGCATCCAATAAAGGTTTCTTGTTGAGTTCTTCTGTAACTCTTTAATACATGATTTTATACACTTTTGGACATCTTACAGCAGCTGCAACCTTTTTTTTCATTGTAAGATATTGTTAGTTAATAAATCTGTTACTAGAGGTGCAATTTTAACCCAATTACATTTGAAATGGGTCAACCCAGGTATGTCTTATCTTGGCATTTCAAACACGTAAAAGAGATTATTATTATTATTATCATTATTGGAACAATATAAGTTTTGTAATTAAATTATCATTATTGGAACAATATAAGTTTTGTAATTAAATTTTACAGTGAGCCTATTGATCTGTTACCCAGCTACGAGATGTTGAACAGGAGATTCCATATGATTTTGAACAATGAACATCGATTAATAGATTGGAAAGAATTGTGTGATGGGTCGGTTACGATTGAGCAGCATTTCGTCACCAACAAAGTGAGCCAACGTAAAATCATAGTCAGCAAGAATGGTTCAAAAATAGGGTTATATTTGTTCAACTCACATGATAGAATAGGTGTTGTTCATCTAATTCTTTTGGTCAGGCTCAAATGATAGAATACATAGATCAATAAGGAAAAAGTTTAATCGCTAACCAAAACCAAATGTAACAGCAAAATGATGTATTCCAAAATGAAATCAATCGACCAATTTCGAAAGAAAAACGGTCTAAATGGGTAACACTTGCAGTCTGTCAGCATGTTAGTCACAAAAAAACACAATTACTAACAATTTACATGTGCAAGTGCATGTAATCTCGTAAACAAGCACATGTACAAAGGTCGGGCGGATCAAGTAGCAATAGGACACAATAACAATAGGGAGTAAGATACATTATTGATTATACATGCACAGTAGTTGTTTGAGACATTCATGTTTGACTGATGCGTATAACTGATTTCTCATATGGTACATATTTGGGAACACCAACTCTGCATACTGTTATTTTCGTGGTAACCAAAAAGGAAGTGAAGTGTAGTTAAAGATGCAAAAAAAAGCATATTAGTTGCCAAGTAGAGATGTCAAAATTGCCAAAACACCAATCACAATAATAATATTAAGAAAATAGTTTGACCCGAGAGGCTTATCAGGGCTTCCACCAACAGCTTGATATTCTGCACGAATCTTTTCCTTCATAGTATCTGAAAGCTCTCTCTGCAAATTCAAATAAGCAACGCTCATTGAACTTACCATCTCCATTATTATTGTAATACACTCCCAAATTTTATTTGAAGATAACTTCATTCTTGCATTATTATAAAGGTATTGCTTTAAGAAAACAACATAGTTCTTGTATTTTAATCCTGCACCAACCATGAAACACAAGAAATCTAAAACTTGTGTTGAAAAAAAAATATTACTGTATCTCTTTAGGTTAGACGTTCCATTAACTGATGCAAATCATGTGTAGCTATCAGTTGAAAAGAACTGTAATGTAAAAAGATTTGTTTTGTTATAAACCTTTCCCGATGAGTACTTGGCCGCTTCAAACTTCTCAGGAACTGCTGCTGCAGGTTCATCATTAATTGAAAAGCCCTGAAAGGAACATCAAAAAAATAAAAAATAAATAAATAAATTAAAATGTATCAAGTATGTGTGCAAAAACTATTTGGATTATAAAAAAGGTGAATATGTTGTAGCATGCTTATCCAAAGAGAAGAATTATACATGGAATTGGCACAGAGGTTGGGTCAGGTAGGCAAGTTGACAAGTTAAAACTAGGTAATTTTCGGATGTGGGTTGGGCTGACCCGAAATTAGTCTAAAATTTTGTAGCCTTTTTTTAATTATAAAAAGCCAGTACAGAAACTATATATTTTCGAATATACTTTTCTATTAAAACAATCAGGGACGACGTATCCACGGGAAAAAAAAATCGATGACTGTCAACCTGGTTGACCTTTTTAGGCCCATTTAACCCATTTCATTTTTAGCTAATTTCTAAGTCTACCCATTTGAAACCATTACAGATAAAACGAGTTGCTACATACAGTGGCGGAACTAGGATTTTTTTCACCAGGGGCAAAAAAAAAAAATTAAAACCGTAGCAATTTTTTTTGACAAAGTATGGAGATTTTGGGGCAAAAAATTGAGTTTTTCAGACAAATTATGAAGGTTTTTGGGCAAAAGGTGAAAGTTTTGGGGCAAAAGTTGGAGAATTTTGAGCAAAATTTGAAGATTTTGGGGCAAAATATGTAGGTTTTGGGCCAAAAAAAATCCACCGGGGGCAAAGTCGAAAAACCCAAAATTTTTACACTGAAAAAAAAATCCACTAGGGGCGGGCGCCCCCCTCTGCCCCCAAGTAGTTTCGCCAGTGGCTACATATAGTTATATTACATTCCTAGAGAAATATTTTAATAATTATTAAGAACAGTAAACAGTAAATACTGCATGTTTTGGAAAAGAATTGAGCAGTGGTAAATAACTTTGTGACAAACCTCAGCGGGATCAAACTTAGCTCCAAGGTTGCTGAGTTTGGCATGCGCTTCAGCATAATCATCAAAGAAAGCTTTTTCATCTTCAGCATACTTCTCGGCATATACCTGAAAAGCAAGTCATAAATCCATAAAAAAAGACAGATTATAAATAAAAATTAAAAATTAAAACTTGATGACATCCAACCAGATAATTTTAACCTTAAATGATGGATCCTCAAAGAGGGCAGCATCTGTGGGCAAAACTAGTAGGTCCTCATCTCTTCTTTCTTTAATGTCCTGTACATTTTAATGGTATTGACAATTAATCTTAAGTACTGCAATGGACGATATGTGTGTGTATGTGCGTGCATTTGTGTGCACATACAAAGAAATGCAGTTTTTTTTTAGATTACCTTGAAGTACGAATTATCAAAGCGTAGCCACTTAACAGTCCAAGACTGTCCTCCAGGGGCTCCAGGCCCTTCTTTCTGTTATATGTTCATTATTAAAGACAAATACAAACATGTAAAGGTAAAACATAAATAGAATACTGATATCGCCTAAAGCTTAACTATAGATATCTTCAAGAAGCAGTATTATTCCCTTACAGATCGATTCAAATAACAATATCCATGATAATGATACTTGAAGTCCATACATGTAACTGAGATTGTGACATTACCAACTTTTACATGTTTATGAGAAGAAAAATCCATTGTAGACATGACTATCTAAGATAACTTATAATAATCATACTGACTCATCTTGTCTAGCATTGGGCTCTACTTTTAAGAAGCTACTGAAAATACAAAATAATTCAAGGCTTCATACCGTATATTTGGTCTCTGGTTTACCCCAGCCACTGCGTTCTGGTCTGGACCTTCCCAAAGTGTGGGCACCAGATAATGCAACTATGTCCTGCAAAGTCCGGTTATAAACATCACATTTCAATTACAATCATAATCATAATCCTACAGACAGAAGTATAAAGATATATACCTTATCACTCAACCCCATTCGATAAAAGACATCACGTAAGTGAGAAGCCGGAGAAGGAGGACCAGCATCTAATCATGTAACAAGGAAGTTACAAGTCACAAACACACACACCAATAAATATATAATATTACATATGTGTGTGTGTGTGTGTGTGTGTGTGTGTGTGTATAAGTATATGTTTCGGTATATATGCACAAGATAATGTCTAGTACCCGGGAGTCTCCCTTCTTCAGGACATTGCTCAGGTCCTGTTACATCAACGCGTCCATACTTCATAGGGATCTTAGGACCTCCAGCCTCCTGTTATTGTTAATTTAAACCATTAAGAAATTAATTAATTAAATATAGTTTTTTATTGTAAGATGTCAATAAGGAAATGGCTCTAAAACGGACCTCAACAGCAGTAGCACTAGCCAATTGGAACAAGTCTGCATAAGTGACACCTGTATACTTGTCTTTGATAGGCTGCAGAAGCTTGAGTGCATTTACAAGCCCTGTAGTACAAGCCAGTTATAGAATACAAGAAGAAGAAAAGCAAACAAAAATACAAGTGAAGAGTACTAAACGACTCACCAGCATTGGCTGCATGTTTCTGTTCAACTTCAAACCTTAAACTTCCATTAGCTCCACCTCTAAGAGGCCACTCTTCAATATTCTTATTGTAGGTGCCAGCATCATGCCACCCAAGGCGAACCTATTGTCACATTAAGACACTTAAATGACATATAACTAAAGTATGATTACACGATTATGATTAAAAGAGATCTTATAAATGAGCAGGGCAAAATTGTGACGAGAAAGCGACTAGTGAGTATTGTCAAGTCTAAAGCATGGATACAGATAAACCTCAAGTTTATGAATGATATAAGTAGTGCAGGGGAATGGTTGAAAGTTATACATCATGTTCATGTGTGATTAAGCATAACCACTCCTAATACTGGGTCTTCACACTCAGCTGCCAATGTGTTCTAGTTAAAAGGCAGAAGGTTTTCCCTGTTCAGGTTACCAGGGAGGGCGAGTAATCCGACCCCATACTCTGATGTACGCAGCCCAGCGGGATTACTCCTTGGCTGTTTCCAACCCATCCCTGGCCACCACTAATATTTCGCCCTATAAGGGATTCGAACCAGAGACCTCTTGCAAGGAACTCTGGGGCCCAACAACTAGGCTATCTAGTGATGGTTTCTAGTATCAACATAATTACTCCAAATACTATAAGATATTTCAAGAATTGTGTGCTGCTAACCAATCACCTAGTGAATTTCAAAATAGGCTTTTGAGAAGATAATATCGTTGTGTTTATCAAGAGTGTATAGCATTGAATGGGAGTAAAACTGAAGATGATAATTATTATTTCAAGTCTCACCAGTGTGCCTGTAAAACTAGTTCCGAAGTCAACAAGAAGCACCCAATGTTTCAATAAACCTAAATAACAATCTATGATGAACAAGTACTCTTAAGCTATCGTAGCACATAAAGTTGTGCAAATGTTTAATTCTTAATCAAAGTATTATCAAACCACTATCAACAAACAGATACCAAGTAGCTAGTAGTAACAACATGTAAAAAACACTAGCCTTTCCCTTTAATCATGGGTGGCCCGAAGGGGGAACAAGGTGATCGACCGCTAGGGGCACAAGGTTTTCAGAGGCCCTATTTTCTTTATATATTACATAATCAGAGATTTGAGAAACAGAACTAGAGAAATACAACTGAAGCAGCGAAGGCGAAGCACAATAGGCCCAAAAACAAGAATCAAAGGCCCCAGCAAAAGAAGAAATCATAGTCCACTAGCATTCTAGCAAGGCCCAAAGGGCCTTTTTTTAAAATGCTTTGGGCCTTTTTTTAAAATGCTTATATTATTCGTTACAGCCTAAGGGTCTTTTTTTCACCTCGTTCTAGGTACTTAATTTCTTGGGACCGGCCCTGCCTTCAATCTATATTTTCCAGGTCTCATCAGTGTGCCTATTAAACTACTTCCGTAGTCAGCAAGAAGCACCCAATATTTCCATAAACCTAAATAACAATCTAAGATGAACAAGTACTCTTTAGCCTTAATACTCAAGTACGTCTAAGATAGGTTAGGTAGCACATAAAGTTGTCCAGATAGTTAATACTTGATCAAAGTCTTATCAAACTCCAAACAGATACCAACAACCTAGGGATAACATCATGTATAAAGCCCTAGCCTTTCCCTTCCAATGGAAACATAGAAAAAAATATACACTTCACAACTAATGCAACAACAAATACAAAAGTCTGACTCAATTGATGATAAAATCATTAGCCATTAAATACAAGTTAAACTTTTAAGCAGTGACCATAGAAGATAACAGTAACTAACTATTAGGTTAAATATACATCATCATGTTGGGTTTTTATTTGGTTTTCATTTATGTGGAAGTTTTAGCCCAATGTTCCAAGCCCCAAAAAAAAATTTAGGCCCAAAATGCTTGTTGACTTGGTCAAGCATCCTAGGCATTTTAAACTCCAAGTGTGCAGCTGGTTTTCATTATCAAAAAGAGAGAGATCAGAGAGATAAATCAAGAAATAGAGTGAAAACCCCAATTCCCGTCTACAGTGACAGCAGGCAAGAAAACCTTCGATCCCCGGAGATCCGACCGTTGAATCTTCTTCATTTTTGGGCTGTGTCTTCCTGACATCAGTGCCAACATTTTCAACCGTTGAATTCGTCTCAAGTGGTCTGTAGCTCGAGTTACAGCAGGTCGAACAGTAGCAGAATTTTGGGTGATGAAATTCTTCTTTTGTCTTTAATTGTTTCATATACTTGTTGATTATTGTTGTTCAAGAGTATGATGATGTCTAGTTGATCTAGAGAAGGATTATTGTATTGCTCTCTTTGTTGATGATAGTGGAATTTAAGTGGCTTACGAGTCCCGTGGTTTTTACTCTCGATTTTGAGAGGTTTTCCACGTAAAAAGTCTCGTGTGTATTGTGTGTGCTTATTTATTTCGTAGCTACTGATTTGGAACAGATTTGGGGACTGATTTGGGTTGGATTTGATATAGCTTGTTTGTTAGTTTCCTCACGGGTTCATACGGGTCGGGAAAGTGTTGGTCAAACGGGTTTGTTTCCGCTTTGTAGATTGTCCGTTGTGATTATTTTCCCATCAAATTGGTATCAAGAGCTAGGTTATTTGATTTGACTTGTGTGAAAGATGGAAGCTAATACAAGTAAAATGATTAGTTTAAATGGTTCAAATTATCATGTTTGGAAAGGCAAGATGGAGGATCTTCTTTATGTGAAAGATTATTATTTGCCTGTTTTTACTGAGGATAAACCTGAGGAAAAATCTGATGCTCAATGGAAAATTTTGCATAGACAAGTATGTGGGTATATTCGGCAGTGGGTTGATGATAATGTTGTGAATCATATTACTGGGGAGACTGATGCTAAAGCCTTATGGAAAAAGCTTGAGTAGTTATATGAGCGAAAGACTGGGAATAACAAGTTGTTCTTAATTAAGCAGATGATGGCTTTGAAGTATCATGATGGAACTCCTATTACAGATCACCTAAATGCATATCAGGGTATTATAAATCAGCTTGCAGGTATGGGTATCAAGTTTGAGGATGAGATTCAGGGTCTCTGGTTACTTGGTACATTACCGGACTCTTGGGAGACTTTTAGGACATCTTTGTCCAACTCTGCACCGAATGGTACTATCACCATGGAATTGGCTAAGGGTAGTATTTTGAATGAAGAGATGAGAAGAAAGTCACAAGGTTCCTCTTCACAGTCAGATATCTTGGTCATAGAAACGCGGGGGAGAAGTCATAGTAGAGGTCAGGGTAAAAGAGGCAAACATCGTAGCAGCTCACGCAAAGGTAAATTTGCTAATGTTGAGTGTTATAATTGTCATGAAAAGGGACACACAAAGTGGTATTGTCCAAAGTTGAAGAATGAGAAGAAAAAGACATATGACAAGAATAAACAAAAGAAAAGTGATGGTGGTGATGATGATAAAGTTGAAGTTAACGCTATCACGGATGAGTTCTTTGTTTGTATTGATTATGATATGATCAATCTTACTCATGATGACACGAGTTGGATTGTTGATAGTGGTGCTACATGTCATGTTGCAATATGTAGAGATCACTTCTCATCTTACACTCCAGGTGACTATGGATTTGCTAGGATGGGTAATGCCGGGTTATCAAAGATCGTTGGTATTGGAGATGTTTGTTTGAAATTTGACACGGGAATGGAGTTAGTTTTGCATAATGTAAAACATGTTCCGGATATGAGACTTAATGTCATTTCAACAGGCATTCTTGATGATGATGGTCATTATAACGGTTTTGGTAATGGTATTTGGAAACTAACTCTTGGTTCTATGATAGTGGGAAGAGGCAAGAAAGACTCAAGATTATACATCACGCGTCCGAAGATCATCCAGAACATTGTTAACGCAGTGGATAATGTTGATTCTACTGAGTTGTGGCACAAAAGACTTGGCCACATGAGTGAAAAAGGGATGTCTATCTTGTTCAAGAAGAATGTGTTGTCGGGTGTTAGTGGTATTGATTTGAGTAAGTGTTCTCACTGTTTGGCTGAGAAACAGACCAGAGTTGTGTTTAAGAGTCATTCTTCTTTTCGAATGGAGAACGTACTTGATCTAGTTCATTCGGATGTTTGTGGGCCTATGAAGACTAGAACACTTGGTGGATGTTCCTACTTTGTTACATTCATTGATGATCATTCCAGGAAGGTGTGGGTTTACACCTTAAAGTCAAAAGATCAAGTATTTGAGAAGTTTAAGGAATTTCATGCACTAGTTGAAAGGCAAACGGGGAAGAAACTCAAGTGTATTCGGACTGATAATGGCGGTGAATACATTGGCAGATTTGATGCTTACTGTAAGGAGAATGGTATTCGGCATCAAAAGACTCCACCAAAGACACCTCAGTTGAATGGCTTAGCAGAGAGGATGAACAGAACTTTGGTTGAGAGAGTTAGATGTTTGCTTTCACATGCAGGGTTGTCCGATTCCTTTTGGGGTGAGGCTTTAAATACGGCAGTTCATATTATTAATCTAACCCCTTGTGTACCTTTGCGTTTTGATGTTCCTAACAGGGTTTGGAGCGGCAAAGATGTTTCTTACCGTCATTTACGAGTTTTTGGATGTAAAGCTTTTGTTCATGTTCCCAAAGATGAAAGGTCAAAGCTTGAAATGAAGACTAAGCCATGTGTATTTCTCGGCTATGGTGAAGATGATTTTGGGTACAGGTTATATGATCCAGTCCAAAAGAAACTCGTACGAAGCCGAGATGTTGTGTTTACAGAAGATCAGATGTTAAAAGATGTTGATAAGACAGATTCAGTTCCTCAACCTAGTTCTGATCTTGTTGATTTGGATCCAGATACTCCACAACATGTTGGAGATGATGTTCAGAATGATGAACATGGTACTGATGTTGGTGATGCTCCGGAGCAGGTAGAGATTCCAGTACCAGATGTGCCCCCATTTGTCCCACTTAGGCGGTCTACTCGAGACCGTCATCCTTCTGTTAGATATTCTGCTGATGAGTATGTGTTAGTTACTGATGGGGGAGAGCCAGAATGTTATTCAGAAGCAATGAAAGATGAGCATAAGAAAGAGTGGGGTGAAGCTATGCAAGATGAGATGAATTCTTTGCATGAGAACAATACTTATGATCTGGTGAAGTTACCTAAAGGCAAGAGAGCTTTGAGAAACAAATGGGTATTCAAAGTGAAGACAGATGAGCTTACTTCACAACCAAGGTACAAAGCTAGGTTAGTCGTTAAAGGATTCAGCCAGAAAAAGGGTATTGATTTTGATGAGATTTTCTCTCCGGTCGTGAAGATGGGATCTATTCGAGTGGTTCTTGGGTTAGCTGCTAGTCTTGATCTTGAGGTTGAACAAATGGATGTCAAGACTGCTTTTCTTCATGGTGAATTGGATAAGGAAATCTACATGATGCAACCTGAAGGTTTTCGGGTTAAGGGTAAAGAAAATTATGTTTGTAGACTTCAGAAAAGTCTATATGGGTTAAAGCAAGCACCGAGACAGTGGTATAAGAAGTTTGAGTCGGTTATAGGAAAGCAAGGCTACCGAAAGACAACTTCAGATCATTGTGTTTTCTTTCAGAGGTTTGGTGATGATGATTTCATCATATTGTTGTTATACGTTGATGATATGTTGATTGTTGGTAAAAATATTAAAAGAATTGCGCAGTTGAAGCAAGAATTGAACAAGTCTTTTGCTATGAAAGACTTGGGACCAGCAAAACAGATTCTTGGCATTCGGATTTCTAGAGATAGAGGTGCTAAGACGTTACATATATCACAAGAGCAATACATTGAAAAGGTGCTTAGCAGATTCAACATGGAGAATGCTAAAGTGGTTAGTTCCCCTCTTACTAACAACTTTAAGCTAACAGATAGAGATTGCCCTTCTTCAAAGGAGGATGTTGAGGAGATGGATAAAGTTCCATATGCTTCAGCGGTTGGTAGCTTGATGTATGCTATGGTGTGTACTAGGCCTGATATAGCTCATGCGGTAGGTGTTGTTAGTCGGTTTATGTCAAATCCGGGTAAGAAGCATTGGGAAGCAGTTAAATGGATTATGAGATATTTACGAGGTACTTCAAAATTGGGTATCACGTTTAGAAATGGAGAGCCGATGCTTGTTGGTTATACAGACTCAGATATGGCAGGAAACAAAGATAACATGAAGTCCACTTCTGGATATTTGATGACTTTCGCAGGGGGAGCGGTTTCATGGCAATCAAGGTTACAAAAGTGTGTTGCATTGTCTACGACCGAGGCTGAGTATATGGCAGCAACAGAAGCGTGGAAAGAACTATTGTGGATGAAAAGGTTTCTACAAGACCTTGGGTTTAAGCAATCACGATATGTGGTTCTTTGTGATAATGAGAGTGCGATTCATTTGGCTAGAAATTCTATGTATCATAAGCGGACAAAACATATTGATGTGCGGTATCATTGGATTAGAGAACGTCTTGAAGATGGTTTGTTTGAACATGAGAAAGTTCATACCGATGAAAATGGTTCTGACATGTTCACAAAGGCTTTAGCAAGTGAGAAGCTTAAGGTATGTTGCTCGATCGCCGGGATGACGATCCCTTCCTCATAATTGGAAAGGGGGAGATTTGTTGGGTTTTTATTTGGTTTCCATTTATGTGGAAGTTTTAGCCCAATGTTCCAAGCCCAAAAAAAAATTTAGACCCAAAATGCTTGTTGACTTGGTCAAGCATCCTAGGCATTTTAAACTCCAAGTGTGCAGCTGGTTTTCATTATCAAAAAGAGAGAGATCAGAGAGATAAATCAAGAAATAGAGTGAAAACCCCAATTCCCGTCTACAGTGACAGCAGGCCAGAAAACCTTCGATCTCCGGAGATCCGACCGTTGAATCTTCTTCATTTTTGGGCTGTGTCTTCCTGACATCAGTGCCAACATTTTCAACCGTTGAATTCGTCTCAAGTGGTCTGTAGCTCGAGTTACAGCAGGTCGAATAGTAGCAGAATTTTGGGTGATGAAATTCTTCTTTTGTCTTTAATTGTTTCATATACTTGTTGATTATTGTTGTTCAAAAGTATGATGATGTCTAGTTGATCTAGAGAAGGATTATTGTATTGCTCTCTTTGTTGATGATAGTGGAATTTAAGTGGCTTACGAGTCCCGTGGTTTTTACTCTCGGTTTTGAGAGGTTTTCCACGTAAAAAGTCTCGTGTGTATTGTGTGTGCTTATTTATTTCGTAGCTACTGATTTGGAACAGATTTGGGGACTGATTTGGGTTGGATTTGATATAGCTTGTTTGTTAGTTTCCTCACGGGTTCATACGGGTCGGGAAAGTGTTGGTCAAACGGGTTTGTTTCCGCTTTGTAGATTGTCCGTTGTGATTATTTTCCCATCACATCATTCATCAACAAAAATTGAATGAACTAGTATAAGGCATATCAGAGTATAAACCAGTATAGGATGACAAAAGGTAGTATTGAGTAGCTCTTTGATATCCTGTTTTGCACTCTTGAGCTGTTGAGGATCAGATGCAGCACATTTAATGTTGACATTACCACTCGATGATACATGAACAGCCTTTAATCGATTCTTCTGCGGTATCAAATTCATAACTTAATAATCAGAAACTATAAATAACTAATGAAATTGAAATTTTAACAAAATTAGGGTTAGAATTGGCGCGAAACCTGATGAGATAATTTGAGAGAAAGTGAAGAAGATGAGGAGAGATGGTTGAATGAGAGAGATGAAGGCCTGACGGAGGTGGTGGTGGTGGCTGCAGATAGTGACGGAAGACGGATAGTGGCGGAGGAGCTGGTAGTGGTGGTGCCGGAAAGTGCCATTGGTGGTTGACTTTGGATGGTAGTGATAATGAGAATGAGAATTGAGAAGGGGTAGGTAGGTAGGTACTGGGGACCAAAATGGGGTTGAGGTTTAGCCAGAGTAATCAACGGCGACCAATCATATCTTTTTAAGAAATCATTAAAGAGTAGTATACTCAGAATATATATATTTATATTAAATTTTAATTAATTTATATTAAGTTATTATTATTTTTATATTTATATTTATTTATATATATATATTAATATTAATTGATTTAATAAAGAAAATGTCCAAAAGCTCAAAATTTCCAAAGCCATCGACAAAGAAAGAGAGCTTTTCAAAACTCATCAGAGTTCTTCCAAGATGTTGCTAAACAAGAAAAAATTGAAACGTAAACTTAGCATATCAAAATTACGTCATTCATTGATGTTGAAATTGATGAATACCTTGAAAATGAAGGAGATAGTGTAAACGAAAGACTGGTATTTAAAAAGGTTGAAGACACGTTGATCAATTCCAATGATTTGCCAAAACTCGATACTTTTTTACTAAGGTCATCGAAAAAGACCAAGCTCTAAACAAATATTTATATTTATATCTTGAAATAATTATATCTATATCTATATTTATATTCATCTCCTTTATATTTATATTATATCTATACTTTTTATACCTATATTATATTAATATATTGTTTCAAAACATGTGTATCGGTAGGGACATGTTAGCCATGTGTTGACTTTGTCAACCCATCCAGCGGTCCCCGGTAGCCCACTGGAGCCTGGCGAAACACCATCACCCATTTTCCTACAGCATGTCAGACCTGATAAACGAACCTGCATTGTTATTGTTTCAATCTTCGCATGCGTGGGACCAAGGGATCATTTGAGCTCGATAAGAATGGTTTTTGATCCAATTATTTGAAAAATCCTCACCTAGTGGTAATCGAACCCTCACCTCCCCAAAGGGAGAGTGAGTCATTCGTCACTAGGCTATTGGTCCATTCTTTATATATTAATATATATTCTCACTCACGTAACCCTTGGGCTGATTTAACTGGTACACAAATATTATTGAAACCGTATAACACCGAAGCCAACCCATGATCCTTCAATCATTTTAATTTAAATTGGAATCTAACTAAGGGTATATTTGGTAAACCAACGGGTATCTAGTAGTTTTTAGCTTTTAGCTGGCAGTTGATAGTTTTAACTGATAGCTGGTAGCTTTTAGCTTTTTAAATTTATTTTGATGTTTGACATATTAGCTGAATCTGTTAAATAAATAGTAAAATTAAAAAAAGCTAAAAGTTAAACGCTACTTCTAATAGTTTTTTAGCTTTTAACTTTTTTCCATGTCTAAAAGTTTTAAGCTCCTCTAACAAAACGGAGCTTTTTATTAAAATTAAGCTTTTTCATAAAAGCTAAAAGTTAAAAGTTTCAATAAATTCGTCGTCAAACATAGCCTAAATCTAAACCTTCAAAAGCAATATTATGTGCAATTTAACAGTATTAATCCTTCATATTCACCTCATGTACATGTTAGCGCTTATATACTTATCAACATTCCATAACAAAGTAATTATTTATATATTTAAGTATATTACGAGTAATTTAATTTCATACTAATATATTAAGGGAAAATTATTTGAAAATATATTAAACTTTCATCAAATTTCTATTGTATTGTTAATGAAATCCAAATAAAAAGCTTCGAGTGGTTGTCTAATAGATCAAAGAGGTTGTCTCTTGATTGCCAACAATGGATTAGCGACCTCATTTCTTTTGATATTTCTTCACTTGGTAGATCGGGTATTGGTTAATATTTTGTTGCCAATCCTTTGAGTTTTATTTGCATCATTATGTCCTACCCCATCATCTTTATCTGTTTGGTCAGCTATATTCAAGTTTTTCTCGCACTCTCATAAAGTCACCTCGGCTAGGGGTTAAGTGGGGTGGTCTCTGTAGTGACCCGAACTTTTCCATGTTTATATATATATTAAATGAAATTGTTATTTTACATGATTAAGTGTTTCCAACATATTAAGCAATCAAACTTGTTAAGACTTGATTAATTGAAATAGGTTTCATATAGACAATTGACCACCCAAGTTGACCGGTGATTCACGAACGTTAAAACTTGTAAAAACTATACGATGACATATATATGGTTATATATATAGTTAACATGATTTTATTATAAGTATGTATCTCATTAGGTATTTTAACAATGAGTTATATACATAAAAATGAGACTATTAATTTAAGAAACTCGAAAACGATATATATAACGATTATCGTTATAACAACGTCTTACTAGGTACATATGAATCATATTAAGATATTGATACACTTGGTTAATTATGTTAAATGATAAGTAAATATATTATTAAGTGTATTAACAATGAAATACATATGTAAAAATAAGACTACTAACTTAATGATTTCGAAACGAGACATATATGTAACGATTATCGTTGTAATGACATTTAACTGTATATATATCATACTAAGATATATTATATGTCATAATATCATGATAATATAACAATTTAACATCTCATTTGTTATAATAAACAATGGATTAACAACATTCAACAAGATCGTTAACCTAAAGGTTTCAAAACAACATTTACATGTAACGACTAACGATGACTTAACGACTCAGTTAAAATGTATATACATGTAGTGTTTTAATATGTATTCATACACTTTTGAAAGACTTCAAGACACTTATCAAAATACTTCTACTTAATAAAAATGCTTACAATTACATCCTCGTTCAGTTTCATCAACAATTCTACGCGTATGCACCCGTATTCGTACTCGTACAATACACAGCTTTTAGATGTATGTACTATTGGTATATACACTCCAATGATCAGCTCTTAACAGCCCATGTGAGTCACCTAACACATGTGAGAACCATCATTTGGCAACTAGCATGAAATATCTCATAAAATTACAAAAATATGAGTAATCATTCATGACTTATTTACATGAAAACAAAATTACATATCCTTTATATCTAATTCATACACCAACGACCAAAAACACCTACAAACACTTTCATTCTTCAATTTTCTTCATCTAATTGATCTCTCTCAAGTTCTATCTTCACGTTCTAAGTGTTCTTCATAAATTTCAAAAGTTCTAGTTACATAAAATCAAGAATACTTTCAAGTTTGCTAGCTCACTTTCAATCTTGTAAGGTGATCATCCAACCTCAAGAAATCTTTGTTTCTTACAGTAGGTTATCATTCTAATACAAGGTAATAATCATATTCAAACTTTGGTTCAATTTCTATAACTATAACAATCTTATTTCAAGTGATGATCTTACTTGAACTTGTTTTCGTGTCATGATTCTGCTTCAAGAACTTCGAGCCATCCAAGGATCCGTTGAAGCTAGATCCATTTTTCTCTTTTCCAGTAGGTTTATCCAAGGAACTTAAGGTAGTAATGATGTTCATAACATCATTCTATTCATACATATAAAGCTATCTTATTCGAAGGTTTAAACTTGTAATCACTAGAACATAGTTTAGTTAATTCTAAACTTGTTCACAAACAAAAGTTAATCCTTCTAACTTGACTTTTAAAATCAACTAAATACATGTTCTATATCTATATGATATGCTAACTTAATGATTTAAAACCTGGAAACACGAAAAACACTGTAAAACCGAATTTACGCCGTCGTAGTAATACCGCGGGCTCTTTTGGGTTAGTTAATTAAAAACTATGATAAACTTTGATTTAAAAGTTGTTCTTCTGGGAAAATGATTTTTCTTATGAACATGAAACTATATCCAAAAATCATGGTTAAACTCAAAGTGTAAGTATGTTTTCTAAAATGGTCATCTAGACGTCGTTCTTTCGACTGAAATGACTATCTTTACAAAAATGACTTGTAACTTATTTTTCTGACTATAAACCTATACTTTTTCTGTTTAGATTCATAAAATAGAGTTCAATATGAAACCATAGCAATTTGATTCACTCAAAACGGATTTAAAATGAAGAAGTTATGGGTAAAACAAGATTGGATAATTTTTCTCATTTTAGCTACGTGAAAATTGGTAACAAATATATTCCAACCATAACTTAATCAACTTGTATTGTATATTATGTAATCTTGAGATACCATAGACACGTATACAATGTTTCGACCTATCATGTCGACACATCTATATATATTTCGGAACAACCATAGACACTCTATATGTGAATGTTGGAGATAGCTATACAGGGTTGAGATTGATTCCAACATATATATAGTTTGAGTTGTGATCAATACTGAGATACGTATACACTGGGTCGTGGATTGATTCAAGATAATATTTATCGATTTATTTATGTACATCTAACTGTGGACAACTAGTTGTAGGTTACTAACGAGGACAGCTGACTTAATAAACTTAAAACATCAAAATATATTAAAAGTGTTGTAAATATATTTTGAACATACTTTGATATATATGTATATATTGTTATAGGTTCGTGAATCAACCAGTGACCAAGTCTTACTTCCCGACGAAGTAAAAATCTGTGAAAGTGAGTTATAGTCCCACTTTTAAAATCTAATATTTTTGGGATGAGAATACATGCAGGTTTTATAAATGATTTACAAAATAGACACAAGTACGTGAAACTACATTCTATGGTTGAATTATCGAAATCGAATATGCCCCTTTTTATTAAGTCTGGTAATCTAAGAATTAGGGAACAGACACCCTAATTGACACGAATCCTAAAGATAGATCTATTGGGCCTAACAAACCCCATCCAAAGTACCGGATGCTTTAGTACTTCGAAATTTATATCATATCCGAAGGGTGTCCCGGAATGATGGGGATATTCTTATATATGCATCTTATTAATGTCGGTTACCAGGTGTTCACCATATGAATGATTTTTATCTCTATGTATGGGATGTGTATTGAAATATGAAATCTTGTGGTCTATTGTTACGATTTGATATATATAGGTTAAACCTATAACTCACCAACATTTTTGTTGACGTTTAAAGCATGTTTATTCTCAGGTGAATACTAAGAGCTTCCGCTATTGCATACTAAAATAAGGACAAGATTTGGAGTCCATGTTTGTATGATATTGTGTAAAAACTGCATTCAAGAAACTGATTTCGATGTAACATATTTGTATTGTAAACCATTATGTAATGGTCGTGTGTAAACAGGATATTTTAGATTATCATTATTTGATAATCTACGTAAAGTTTTTTAAACCTTTATTTATGAAATAAAGGTTATGGTTTGTTTTAAAAATGAATGCAGTCTTTGAAAAACGTCTCATATAGAGGTCAAAACCTCGCAACGAAATCAATTAATATGGAACGTTTTTAATTAATAAGAACGGGACATTTCAGTTGGTATCCGAGCGTTGGTCTTAGAGAACCAGAAAATTTGCATTAGTGTGTCTTATCGAGTTTGTTAGGATGCATTAGTGAGTCTGGACTTTGACCGTGTTTTCTTTAAAAATGATTGCTTAATATTTTTGTTGGAAACTATATATTATTAACATGTATATAATATGTGATATATTAATCTCTTAACATGTTTGATATTGTGTGATAGATGTCTACCTCTAGCACAAATCCCATTGACTCGCCTAATAATAACGAAGAGTCGAATATATATTGGATTGATTCACAAGTTCCCGAAGAGGAACCGAAAGAAGAATCAGAACCGGAAGAAGAATCAGAACCGGAAGAGGAGGAACCGGAGGAGGAAATAGAACCGGTTGGGGAAATAATAAAACGGTTAAGTAAAAGAAAATCCTCAACCAACCGACCAAGGTTAATTATGGTCAACGGTGTTTTCGCCAAGGAAGCAAAATATTGGGAGGATTACCAATTCTCCGATGAATCGGATCCCGACGAGGATTCCGATGATGTTATAGAAATTACCCCAACTGAATTTAAAAAGGCAAAAGAGAACAATAAGGGAAAGGGCATAAAAATAGAGAAATCTGATTCTAACCCCGATGAACTTTATATGTATCGTCAACACCCGTATTTCTTAAGTTGTAACAATAAACCGGGAACCTCTAAGCCACCAGGTTTTTCTAGACCAATGTGGAAAATGACGGCTCGTATTAGGGGAACACCATATATCCCTAAAAACTTAGCAAAAAGAACCAAGTTCGAAAAAGAAGAAACGAGTGAGTCGGAATAAGATAGTTGTATTTGTGCGGTGTAATATATGTAATATAGTGTGCTTATGCTTTATGATATATGTAAAAATTGCTTGTATTAATAAGTATTTTTTTTTTATGATTCTAACTCTTGTCTATTTTACAGTATAAAAACACAAAATGGATAGACAACCCAATATTTTAAGAGACCTACCCGGAGACATGATTGATGAAATCTTGTCTAGAATCGGTCAGAATTCTTCGGCACAACTATTTACGGCGAAATCAGTTTGTAAGACATTCGAAGAACGTTCCAAGAATGTCTTGGTTTATAAGAGACTTTCGTTTGAAAGATGGGGGATATCACATTGGGAAACCCATAAGTTACGATGTGTTTACTTTGACGCATATATTGCGAGGAACCCAAATGCTATTTTACGCAACGGGTTAAGAAATTATTTTGACTCAATGTATCCGAATATAGGACTTCATGATTTAGAAAAAACGGCTAACATGCAACATAAAGAAGCATGCTATGCTTACGGGTTATTAATGTTCGCTTCTCACCAAAGTGAGAAAAAGAACATCGGGCTACAACTATTAAATAAAACGTTTCCACAAGTGACGGAGTCGGTAATTGGGGTAAGAAATGAAGTTTTTAGGTTATTACGAGACTGTTGGTCATTACGTGACCCTCGTCCCTTTGACGACGTTACAACACGCTGTCTTATCAACGGCCATAACGGTTATGTTCCACAAGACCAAGGATGGGAAGTAGTCCTAGTAAAACCAGAATGCATGACTTGTTTCTGGACCCATGAATTACGTGTCTTTATTGCCTTTGCTGAACGACTTGTATACTAGCTAGAATTATCTTCACAACTATCTTGTATCAAAGTTATTGTGTGCTATATTTCATGCTTTATGTAAAATAAGCGGTATTGTAAGTTTGTAAAATATTGTATAAAAGTTTGAACGCGAAATATTATTATAATCAGTTTTTCATATAGAATTGTAGTAGTTGAATTGTATATTAGCTACTAAGTATGAACTTAACGGGTAGGTACTACCCGAATTTAAACTTATAAAACGCTAATATGAAGAAAAAGCTTTTATAAATGAGTTCATATTATGCTACGAAATACTATTAACTACTCTTAATATTCTGTATGATTAACTTGTTCCATTTGACTATTTTGAAGGAAATGGCACCGACTACTCGACACACCGTGAATATGAATGAAGAGGAATTCCGTACTTTTCTAGCTTCAAACATAGCCGCAGTACAGGCTGCGCTACATACCAACAATAACCTTGGATCTAGCAGTACAGGAAATCGTGTAGGATGCACCTACAAAGAATTCACTGCCTGTAAACCTTTGGAATTTGATGGAACCGAAGGACCGATCGGATTGAAAAGGTGGACCGAGAAGGTCGAATCGGTGTTTGCCATAAGTAAGTGTACTGAAGAGGATAAAGTGAAGTACGCTACGCATACCTTCACAGGTTCTGCGTTAACATGGTGGAATACCTATCTAGAGTAAGTGGGACAAGATGATGCGTACGCACTACCGTGGTCAGCATTCAAGCACTTGATGAACGAGAAGTACCGTCCCAGAACCGAGGTCAATAAGCTCAAGGCAGAACTTATAGGGTTACGAACCCAAGGATTTGATATTACCACGTACGAAAGACGATTCACAGAATTGTGCCTATTGTGTCCGGGAGCGTTCGAAGATGAGGAAGAGAAGATCGACGCATTTGTGAAAGGATTACCGGAAAGAATCCAAGAAGATATAAGTTCACACGAGCCCGCCTCCATACAACAGGCATGTAGAATGGCTTACAAACTAGTGAACTAGATTGAGAAAAGAATTAAAGAACAGATGGCTGAAGAGGCCAATGTGAAGCAAGTCAAAAGAAAGTGGGAGGAAAACGGTGATAAGAATCACCAATACAACAACAACATCAATTACAATAATAATCGCAACAATTATCCCAACAATCGCAACATCAATCGCAACTACAACAAACGGCCCAACAACAACAACAACAACAACAACAACAACAACAATCATCCCAACAACAATAACAACCGCAACAACAACAACAATCAGAACCAGCTATGCCAAAGGTGTGAAAAGTATCACTCGGGGTTCTGCACCAAATTTTGCAACAAGTGTAAAAAAAATGGTCATAGCGCGGCGAAGTGTGAGGTCTACGGACCAGGAGTTAACAGAACGAAAGGAACAAATGGTGTCAGAACGAGTAATGGCGGAGCAAGTAGTGTCGGAGCAAGTTATGCCAATGTAGTTTGTTATAAATGTGGAAAACCGGGCCACATTATTAGAAATTGCCCGAACCAGGAGAACACGAATGGACAAGGCCGCGGAAGAGTTTTCAATATTAATGCGGCAGAGGCACAGGAAGACCCGGAGCTTGTTACGGGTACGTTTCTTATTGACAATAAATCTGCTTACGTTTTATTTGATTCGGGTGCGGATAGAAGCTATATTTGTAGAGATTTTTGTGCTAAATTAAGTTGTCCATTGACGCCGTTGGATAGTAAATTTTTACTCGAATTAGCAAACGGTAAATTAATTTCAGCAGATAATATATGCCGGAATCGAGAAATTAAACTGGTTAGCGAAACATTTAAGATTGACTTGATACCAGTAGAGTTAGGGAGTTTTGATGTGATAATCGGCATGGACTGGTTGAAAGAAGTGAAAGCAGAGATCGTTTGTTACAAAAATGCAATTCGCATTATACGAGAAAAAGGAAAACCCTTAATGGTGTACGGAGAAAAGGGCAACACGAAGCTACATCTTATTAGTAATTTAAAGGCACAAAAACTAATAAGAAAAGGTTGCTATGCTGTTCTAGCACACGTCGAGAAAGTACAAACTGAAGAAAAGAGCATCAATTATGTTCCCGTCGCAAAAGAATTTCCCGATGTATTTCCGAAAGAATTACCGGGATTACCCCCACATCGATCCGTTGAATTTCAAATAGATCTTGTACCAGGAGCTGCACCAATAGCTCGTGCTCCTTACAGACTCGCACCCAGCGAGATGAAAGAACTGCAAAGCCAATTACAAGAACTTTTAGAGCGTGGTTTCATTCGACCAAGCACATCACCATGAGGAGCTCCTGTTTTGTTTGTCAAGAAGAAAGATGGTACATTCAGGTTGTGTATCGACTACCGAGAGTTGAACAAACTTACCATCAAGAACCGCTACCCACTACCGAGAATCGACGACTTATTTGATCAACTACAAGGCTCGTCTGTTTATTCAAAGATTGACTTACGTTCCGGGTATCATCAAATGCGGGTGAAAGAAGATGATATTCCAAAGACTGCTTTCAGAACATGTTACGGTCATTACGAGTTTATGGTCATGCCGTTTGGTTTAACTAATGCACCAGCTGTGTTCATGGACCTTATGAACCGAGTGTGTGGACCATACCTTGACAAGTTTGTCATTGTTTTCATTGATGACATACTTATTTACTCAAAGAATGACCAAGAACACGGTGAACATTTGAGAAAGGTGTTAGAAGTATTGAGGAAGGAAGAATTGTACGCTAAATTTTCAAAGTGTGCATTTTGGTTGGAAGAAGTTCAATTCCTCGGTCACATAGTGAACAAAAAAGGTATTAAGGTGGATCCGGCAAAGATAGAAACTGTTGAAAAGTGGGAAACCCCGAAAACTCCGAAACACATACGCCAGTTTTTAGGACTAGCTGGTTACTACAGAAGGTTCATCCAAGACTTTTCTAGAATAGCAAAACCCTTGACTGCATTAACGCATAAAGGGAAGAAATTTGAATGGAAGGATGAACAAGAGAAAGCGTTTCAGTTATTAAAGAAAAAGCTAACTACGGCACCTATATTGTCATTGCCTGAAGGGAATGATGATTTTGTGATTTATTGTGAGGCATCAAAGCAAGGTCTCGGTTGTGTATTAATGCAACGAACGAAGGTGATTGCTTATGCGTCTAGACAATTGAAGATTCACGAACAAAATTATACGACGCATGATTTGGAATTAGGCGCGGTTGTTTTTGCATTAAAGACTTGGAGGCACTACTTATATGGGGTCAAAAGTATTATATATACCGACCACAAAAGTCTTCAACACATATTTAATCAGAAACAACTGAATATGAGGCAGCGTAGGTGGATTGAATTGTTGAATGATTACGACTTTAAGATTCGTTACCACCCGGGGAAGGCAAATGTGGTAGCCGACGCCTTGAGCAGAAAGGACAGAGAACCCATTCGAGTAAAATCTATGAATATAATGATTCACACTAACCTTACTACTCAAATAAAGGAGGCGCAACAAGGAGTTTTAAAAGAGGGAAATTTAAAGGATGAAATACCCAAAGGATCGGAGAAGCATCTTAATATTCAGGAAGACGGAACCCGGTATAGGGCTGAAAGAATTTGGGTACCAAAATTTGGAGATATGAGAGAAATGGTACTTAGAGAAGCTCATAAAACCAGATACTCAATACATCCTGGAACGGGGAAGATGTACAAGGATCTTAAGAAATATTTTTAGTGGCCAGGTATGAAAGCCAATATTGCTAAATACGTAGAAGAATGTTTGACGTGTTCTAAGGTCAAAGCTGAACATCAGAAACCATCAGGTCTACTACAACAACCTGAAATCCCGGAATGGAAATGGGAAAACATTACCATGGATTTCATTACTAAATTGCCAAGGACTGCAAGTGGTTATGATACTATTTGGGTAATAGTTGATCGTCTCACTAAGTCAGCACACTTCCTGCCAATAAGAGAAGATGACAAGATGGAGAAGTTAGCACGACTGTATTTGAAGGAAGTCATCTCCAGACATGGAATACCAATCTCTATTATCTCTGATAGGGATGGCAGATTTATTTCAAGATTCTGGCAGACATTACAGCAAGCATTGGGAACTCGTCTAGACATGAGTACTGCCTATCATCCACAAACTGATTGGCAGAGGGAAAGGACGATGCAAGCGCTTGAAGACATGCTACGAGCTTGTGTTATTGATTTCGGAGACAGTTAGGATCGACATCTACCGTTAGCAGAATTTTCCTACAACAACAGCTACCATTCAAGCATTGAGATGGCGCCGTTTGAAGCACTTTATGGTAGAAAGTACTGGTCTCCAATTTATTGGAGTGAAGTGGGGGATAGACAGATTACGGGTCCGGAGATAATACAAGAAACTACCGAGAAAATCATCCGAATTCAACAAAGATTGAAAACATCCCAGAGTCGACAAAAGAGCTACGCGGACAGTAAAAGAAAAGATATAGAGTTTGAAATTGAAGAAATGGTCATGCTTAAGGTTTCACCTTGTAAAGGATTTGTTCGATTTGGTAAACGGTGGAAACTAAATCCAAGGTACATTGGACCATTCAAGATTATAGATCGTGTCGGACCAGTAGCTTACCAACTGGAGCTACCTCAACAACTCGCGGCTGTACATAACACTTTCCACGTCTCGAATTTGAAGAAATGTTTTGCTAAAGAAGATCTCACTATTCTGTTAGATGAAATCCAAATCAACGAAAAACTTCAATTCATCGAAGAACCCGTCGAAATAATGGATCGTGAGGTTAAAAGACTTAAGCAAAACAAGATACCAATTGTTAAGGTTCGATGGAATGCTTGTAGAGGACCCGAGTTCACCTGGAAACGAGAAGATCAGATGAAGAAGAAATACCCGCATTTATTTCCAGAAGATACGTCAACACCTCCAAGTGCTTAAAATTTCGGGACGAAATTTATTTAACGGGTAGGTACTGTAGTGACCCGAACTTTTCCATGTTTATATATATATTAAATGAAATTGTTATTTTACATGATTAAGTGTTTCCAACATATTAAGCAATCAAACTTGTTAAGACTTGATTAATTGAAATAGGTTTCATATAGACAATTGACCACCCAAGTTGACCGGTGATTCACGAACGTTAAAACTTGTAAAAACTATACGATGACATATATATGGTTATATATATAGTTAACATGATTTTATTATAAGTATGTATCTCATTAGGTATTTTAACAATGAGTTATATACATAAAAATGAGACTATTAATTTAAGAAACTCGAAAACGATATATATAACGATTATCGTTATAACAACATCTTACTAGGTACATATGAATCATATTAAGATATTGATACACTTGGTTAATTATGTTAAATGATAAGTAAATATATTATTAAGTGTATTAACAATGAAATACATATGTAAAAATAAGACTACTAACTTAATGATTTCGAAACGAGACATATATGTAACGATTATCGTTGTAACGACATTTAACTGTATATATATCATACTAAGATATATTATATATCATAATATCATGATAATATAATAATTTAACATCTCATTTGTTATAATAAACAATGGGTTAACAACATTCAACAAGATCGTTAACCTAAAGGTTTCAAAACAACATTTACATGTAACGACTAACGATGACTTAACGACTCAGTTAAAATGTATATACATGTAGTGTTTTAATATGTATTCATACACTTTTGAAAGACTTCAAAGCACTTATCAAAATACTTCTACTTAACAAAAATGCTTACAATTACATCCTCGTTCAGTTTCATCAACAATTCTACGCGTATGCACCCGTATTCGTACTCGTACAATATACAACTTTTAGATGTATGTACTATTGGTATATACACTCCAATGATCAGCTCTTAGCAGCCCATGTGAGTCACCTAACACATGTGGGAACCATCATTTGGCAACTAGCATGAAATATCTCATAAAATTACAAAAATATGAGTAATCATTCATGACTTATTTACATGAAAACAAAATTACATATCCTTTATATCTAATCCATACACCAACGACCAAAAACACCTACAAACACTTTTATTCTTCAATTTTTCTCATCTAATTGATCTCTCTCAAGTTCTATCTTCAAGTTCTAAGTGTTCTTCATAAATTTCAAAAGTTCTAGTTACATAAAATCAAGAATACTTTCAAGTTTGCTAGCTCACTTCCAATCTTGTAAGGTGATCATCCAACCTCAAGAAATCTTTGTTTCTTACAGTAGGTTATCATTCTAATACAAGGTAATAATCATATTCAAACTTTGGTTCAATTTCTATAACTATAACAATCTTATTTCAAGTGATGATCTTACTTGAACTTGTTTTCGTGTCATGATTCTGCTTCAAGAACTTCGAGCCATCCAAGGATCCATTGAAGCTAGATCCATTTTTATCTTTTCCAGTAGGTTTATCCAAGGAACTTAAGGTAGTAATGATGTTCATAACATCATTCGATTCATACATATAAAGCTATCTTATTCGAAGGTTTAAACTTGTAATCACTAGAACATAGTTTAGTTAATTCTAAACTTGTTCGCAAACAAAAGTTAATCCTTCTAACTTGACTTTTAAAATCAACTAAACACATGTTCTATATCTATATGATATGCTAACTTAATGATTTAAAACCTGGAAACACGAAAAACACTGTAAAACCGAATTTACGCCGTCGTAGTAACACCGCGGGCTGTTTTGGGTTAGTTAATTAAAAACTATGATAAACTTTGATTTAAAAGTTGTTCTTCTGGGAAAATGATTTTTTTTATGAACATGAAACTATATCCAAAAATCATGGTTAAACTCAAAGTGTAAGTATGTTTTCTAAAATGGTCATCTAGACGTCGTTCTTTCGACTGAAATGACTACCTTTACAAAAACGACTTGTAACTTATTTTTCCGACTATAAACCTATACTTTTTCTATTTAGATTCATAAAATAGAGTTCAATATGAAACCATAGCAATTTGATTCACTCAAAACGGATTTAAAATGAAGAAGTTATGGGTAAAACAAGATTGGATAATTTTTCTCATTTTAGCTACGTGAAAATTGGTAACAAATCTATTCCAACCATAACTTAATCAACTTGTATTGTATATTATGTAATCTTGAGATACCATAGACACGTATACAATGTTTCGACCTATCATGTCGACACATCTATATATATTTCGGAACAACCATAGACACTCTATATGTGAATGTTGGAGTTAGCTATACAGGGTTGAGGTTGATTCCAAAATATATATAGTTTGAGTTGTGATCAATACTGAGATACGTATACACTGGGTCGTGGATTGATTCAAGATAATATTTATCGATTTATTTCTGTACATCTAACTGTGGACAACTAGTTGTAGGTTACTAACGAGGACAGCTGACTTAATAAATTTAAAATATCAAAATATATTAAAAGTGTTGTAAATATATTTTGAACATACTTTGATATATATGTATATATTGTTATAGGTTCGTGAATCAATCTGTGGCCAAGTCTTACTTCCCGACGAAGTAAAAATCTGTGAAAGTGAGTTATAGTCCCACTTTTAAAATCTAATATTTTTGGGATGAGAATACATGCAGGTTTTATAAATAATTTACAAAATAGACACAAGTACGTGAAACTACATTCTATGGTTGAATTATCGAAATCGAATATGCCCCTTTTTATTAAGTCTGGTAATCTAAGAATTAGGGAACAGACACCCTAATTGACACGAATCCTAAAGATAGATCTATTGGGCCGAACAAACCCCATCCAAAGTACCGGATGCTTTAGTACTTCAAAATTTATATCATATCCGAAGGGTGTCCCGGAATGATGGGGATATTCTTATATATGCATCTTGTTAATGTCGGTTACCTGGTGTTCACCATATGAATGATTTTTATCTCTATGTATGGGATGTGTATTGAAATATGAAATCTTGTGGTCTATTGTTACAATTTGATATATATAGGTTAAACCTATAACTCACCAACATTTTTGTTGACGTTTAAAGCATGTTTATTCTCAGGTGAATACTAAGAGCTTCCGCTGTTGCATACTAAAATAAGGACAAGATTTGGAGTCCATGTTTGTATGATATTGTGTAAAAACTGCATTCAAGAAACTGATTTCGATGTAACATATTTGTATTGTAAATCATTATGTAATGGTCGTGTGTAAACAGGATATTTTAGATTATCATTATTTGATAATCTACGTAAAGTTTTTTAAACCTTTATTTATGAAATAAAGGTTATGGTTTGTTTTAAAAATGAATGCAGTCTTTGAAAAACGTCTCATATAGAGGTCAAAACCTCGCAACGAAATCAATTAATATGGAACGTTTTTAATCAATAAGAACGGGACATTTCAATCTCGAGCTACTTTGTTTCAACACTGTGTTTGTCACTTTCCCAGCTTGTTATTACAAGTCATGCCTCTCCCGTGGTCCTGTTTGTAGGTCGTGAGTTTTTCCCTGATTTGTTTATTCTCTTTGGGATAGTTATATAAGTCTCTGTATAGTTCTTTAGATCTGTTTCATGTGTCTTATGGATCCTTTTGGTACCTACTGTTTGCAATCTATATCTATCTATATCTATATTATATATAATAACAAAGTTAAATTTTGCTAATCAACATTCAAAAATTTTAAATGGAGTAAAGAGGACCATTGGATTAAAAGGCATCTTTCAATAACAACCTTTGGATTACTTGATCACTCAACATTTGTCTCTCTCCTCTATTTCTTTTGTTTGATTACAAAACTACCCTCAAATCTAACCAAATCTAACCGCCTCTAATGAGAAAAAAATAAATTCGGGAGGTTGAACTTCCCATTATCATAAAAAACGGCAGCACTCTCTACCTTTCGATACAAAAAATCTTGAATTAAAAAGAGCCTTCAATCTTCCAATTTCTTACATGTAGCAGGAGGCTATATGTTCAGAGACATCTATAACCATACTAGGTATGAGATGTAATACTCGACGTTTAGAGGAATAGGGATTTGTAGTCGAACCTAATTCAAAATCCTAATTTCAAATTGTAAGCCATAATTTTTATTTTTAACGATTTTCTCCATTTAAATTTTATAAGGTTATTGGTTTCCTTACAGATCAACGATCTAAATATAGAATAAAAATATTTGGAATTATTAGGTTTTCATATTAAATTGTTGTTTCGTTAATTGAATTACGGTTTATAATATATGCTATTTGATTCAATGCTTAGTTACATTTAGTTTTGAATAATGTTTTCAGGCTTTTACATGTTTTTGCTAATTTTTTTAAAGGTTCGTGATAATTTTTCAACAAGATTCAGGAGGAAAGTGAGGTTCGAAGAAAGAAGGCAAGGTAATAAAAAAGGTGAATTTTCAAACTTTGATTACACTAATTTTGGTTCTTTTACAGAAAACTTATGCCTGCAACAAACCTTAAAGTGAAACATAAAATTTAGATTAAAGCTAATTAATTTAGTGAATTTCTATTTGTTTCTTTGAATTTTTCCCTTTTTGTATCTCATAATATTATAATTATTTTCTTTGCTTTGTATTAGTATATGGTTTAATCCTTGTGAGCAAGGTGAATAATTGGATTTGTAGCTACTGATAAAAACTGAACTCCATAACAAAATGTTTCCTTTTTTTCTCTCTCTCTATATAGGTGCTATCTCATTCTGAATCAGTACGGCGGTTGAATCATCTGGTTGAAAAGATTTGGCCAATATTTATGGAAAATATTTTCTCACAGCAAATCCTACTTCCAATCATACCTTGGTTCTGGCAGAAGTACAAATCATGGACTGTGGTATGAATTTGACCTTGGTTTTATTGATTTAAGACTTGTATAAATGACCACGAGCTCTTTTATTATTACTTTGTTTATGGTGAAATTTTGTATAGCATCTTATGTACAAGCTTTGATGTTTCATGAAGCTGAATCCTGCATTCTGATGCGTGATGTAGATCGTTGTATATGATAGAACATTATTTTCAATAAAAGGGATCATCTTCTTCCTTCACATTAACATTGTAATACATAAGTCACTATATATTATTATGTTAACTGATTATGATTAGATATTTAGATACTACGTATTATATAAATACAGTTCCATAGTCAATTATATGTATGTGCTTATATAGAGGCGTAAACATTATCGATTATACAGGGATGAACGAGTTGAGTATGTATCGTACAAATTGATACATCAGATGCTTTCAGTAGTTGTGAACCGCTTTTGGTATGTATCGTTGATGAACAAACATATTATGGATTCAGTACTACTCAAATCAGGTATTGTATCATCCCTGTTCCGAAATTAAGGTTCACGAAATATTAAGCTACGACAGTATTAAGGTACGTAATATGCACTCTTTTTATTCAATTGCGGGTTTTTGATACAAATGATTATGAGTGAAGGCTTATCTATCATTAATAGTAACAACATCGACACCAAAATTTGATGATATCTTCATCATTACAACAATATTAGGCATAGCTTTGCTCCACAAGCATATAAACCCTAATAATAATAATAATAATAATTATTATTATTATTAGGGTTTATGTTGTTTTATTATTATTTTCAATTCTCGATTTTGTATATGTATATATTGTATCTATCACTACCTAAAGTATCTTTTGGTCTTACTAATCAGTGTTTATAAAACTGTGACGATCGCTCCAAATCCATATGGACGAACACGTCATTCATCGATTTCATTGCGAGGTATTTGACCTCTATATGATACGTTTTGTAAACATTGCATTCTTTTGAAAAGGCACACCATAAATGTATATTTAAATCAAAGGTTTTCGACATCTGATGATTTCTATATATAGACAATCACCGTAATAATAGTTTACAATAGTACTTCCGTTGACAATGCACTCAAAATAAGATACATGGTGATGATTTGGTGAATGCAACGTTTCCTCAAAAAATATGCCATGTAAGACTCCATGCACATAGCTTGTATAACATATAAGCAAACAGCGGAAGACTTCTAGGGAACCTGAGAATAAACATGTTTAGCAGCATATAAAGTCGTTCACCAAAATGTGACCGAAACTCGGATTACCAAATAATCGTAGATCTCAACCTAGAGAACATATGTTGGTCAATAAATGTTTATCAAGCTAGGTCAGGTCATAGTGCATCACAATCCTAATGCTCGATATCGACATACAAAAATTATCCAAAGTCGTTTCAAAAAGTCAATTTTGACAATAGTTCAACAAAACGAGACGTACCTTATATAAGGATTCATTTATTCGGTTGGTAATATTCAAAAATCCAATTTATCAATCTTGCAAACAAGTTGTTTAAATATTAATTGCAGATTCAAAAGCAATTCCAATTAACGTCAATTATAATTCAGTTGATCATATCTTTTAATCCGTTCATCGAAACTATTCGATATCTAAATGAAAAGTTATTAATTTTTCGCCAGCTTTCCAAAAACATGTATATCATATACCTTTTACCGGTAATATATGTATTTAATTCGTGATTCATTATAAAATGTTTAACGACAAAATTTAGCATACAAGCTTGTATAAATATATATACTCGAGCACTAGACATGGATACACTATTAGTATATAAAAGATAAAATATAAATGCTTACGTATCAATATTGTGATTCAATATTTCAGAAAAGTACGTAGACGTAACGGAGATGATAAACACTAGGTTTGATTCATAAATATACCCCCGAACATTACCCATAATTTCCTTAGCTCTATCCCGCTTGAAAACCCATTTTGAAAGTGACACGCTTATAACCTCGTCGTAATATTTTATGTATAATACTAATACTACTAATTAAGATTAATAATAATATTAATCTTAATAATAATAATAATAATAATAAGACTAATAATAATAATATTAATCTTAATAATAATAATAATAATAATAATAATAATAATAATAATAATAATAATAATAATAATAATAATAATAATAATAATAATAATAATAATAATAATAATAATATAAATATATATATATAGAGAGAACGATTGAGGTTGAGAAAGAATTGCATCAGAAACAGAAACAGCTCGAGTTTAAATAGATGTGGCCAGATTTCAGACCCCATGCGATCGCATGGGATTTGTGCTTCAAGGCCATGCGATCGCATGGCAACCTGGGACAGCTCACAAATTTTTAACTTCTTGTTTGTCGACATAATTTTATATTATATATATAATATATTTAATTTATATAATTAATTATATATTATATTAAATTCACATGCATAGTTGACTTGTAATTTTTGTTTCGATAAGTCGTACGTCATCACTCAACTTATGTCCCGGTTCCGATTTTTCAAATGTCCTTTCGTACGCTGAGAAAACTTGCATTTTACGTTTCGTGTCACGTACCTTTGTCAAAATATAGCCTTAAATTATCCCTAAACTATACCACTCAAAGTATATCTTAAACTTTCGAGTATTTTGGTCATTTACTTCTATAAATCATCGTCTCGCTATTTGTTAATATATATAATAACAATTTGTTTTTATGACCAAGTTAATATTATATTTTATCGTATTGTTAAATATATATTTTCAATATTAATAAACACGTTTTAAAATACATATCACAAGTTATTCATATATCTAATTCCAACTGTTAATATTCCTTATTATTGTATGTGTCCAAATTACGTTATTTAAACAAACACTTTACCATTTATTCCGAATACCGTTAAGAATGAATGATTTCCCAAATCAACGTGGACCTCACAACAGAGACCCGTAATAATATCATAATCCTTAAGGGACTCATTAAATATCTTTTAATTCAATCATTTGGCATAATCTTTTAATTCCGTAGTTGAATATATCAATCAGATAATCAAACCAATAAGTTTAATGCACAGTATCATTTACTTAACATTTTGTTATGTTTTCAAGTTATAGTATATGTACCTATTTACATATAATTGTTCGCGAATCTTTGAGAACAATCGAAGGGTAATTGAATAATTCAAAATATTGAGATTCAACTTCATAGACTTTGCTTATCGTGTTGGAAACGTTAAAGATTAAGTTTAAATTTGGTCAGAAATTTTCGGGTCATCACAGTACCTCCCCGTTAAATAAATTTCGTCCCGAAATTTGAGTGAGGTCGTCATGGCTAACAATAAAAATGTTTTCATGACGAATATGAGTTGATAAATAAAATTTTTATCACCGTTGAATAATATGGATAAAACAATCCAATTACTCGAAGCGTATGGGGGAAGTTATCGTAACAGAGTGAAATGGAGAATAGAGATTCGTCTTAATTTTTGACGCCGTAACGATTGATTTCTGGAATTTAAGGAAAAGAAAATCTTCATATTCTAAATAAGATTTGATTTTTTGGGAATTAAGGAGATTAAGATCTTCTTTAATTAAATGTGTAATCTGCCTCGATTGCTATGTCTGATATTTCACTATAAATTGACCTCTTCCGTTTCATTTATTTTCACCACTCCTATAAGCTTCTTCCTTATTTCATACTTCCTAATAGATTATGAAAATGCTTAATCCAGTTCTGATTCTTGATATTTTTTTGGCTATCGTATCCTTCATTCATCTTTTTCATCTGCCACCAGAGGAAGTTATTTTCTTCTACTATTACCTTAGGGTTATAGTATTTTTCATTCTCCCGTGTCTTTATATTGCTATACACATTGATATACACAGTTTGTAATATATGTGTTGTTATCAGGCTTTATATTTTCCCTTATATTTAGGAGCTCCATGCTTTCGTTTTTCCTTCCCGACTTCAAGTCAAGCGAATAATGGTCCAGAATTCGTAGCTATACATTTCGGAATGAACATAGTTAATGTTCTAAGAAAGAAATTGTAATGGCACAATCTGACTTGTCAAATTACCAGAATACCTCGAAAAAGACCGAATCATCAAGAAAAATATTTTCTTGATATGTTTAGAGGTTAAATTGAATGAAAGAGTTATGTAACATGGTTCATGATGAGGGTATGACCTGTGAACCTTTATCATGTTCCATTAGAAACTCAGCATGACTTACTGTAATATAATTACATTGATCAAGTGTCATTATATTATTCTAACTCATGCTTCAATTCCTAACACTACTTCAAAAACATTCATATTTTAAACTTGAAGGTTTCAGAATTTAGAAACTAAAATAGTTTCTTTTATGATGTAATACAGATAGCGCGAAGGGGTAATGATTTCAGATAAGAATGGTTTCGAAAAATATCTTCAGAAATATGGAGGATATATATAATGGGAGATACGATGATATCTTAGAATATTTAAGATAAGATGATGATGAAGAATATTGTCCGTAAAGGTTTTAGAGTAAGGAGCAAGGTATTCGCTAATGATTTCAGCAGACACTGAATCATTTGGATTCTTTGAAGACAGGTTCAGTCTTTGTGATTTATCTACAGCCTCCTTCATACTTTGCTCAATCCGTTTTTCAGTTCCAAACCTTCTATTTTTCTCAGCTTTACCACCATACTATTCTTTATCATCAAACTTTTGACTGTTAAGGTCGTTTACAGTTTTTGCTGCTTCATCAATATTTTTCCAAAATTTGGAGAACTAGTTTCGTAGTTTGGGGTGTTTTCAGAAACTTCACATTCGAAGTATGTAAGTCCAGGAGGTAGACGTTATATGTACACATATAACTGTTGGCGTAGACGTGCTACAAGATTTTAAAATACTGATTGCTAATTCCCGATAGTTGGTATGGCAATTGCCGTTACAAGATGTGGATGAGTACATGATACGGTTTCAATGAGTATAAGGATTTTTTGGAAGGTCAAAGATCAATGAAGTTGTTGGTAAATTTACTGCTAATGTGGTGGAACATGAAAGGTTCCCCGGTAACAAGAATGTATATGTCAAGATGATAATAAGGCTAATCTGAAAAGTCAAAGTTGACTGGTTGGAAATATAGTAAAACTGGATACTTTGAAAAAGGATTGCAAGATTATTTTCTGTAAAAACAACGCTAAAGGATCTTGCACAGTTTTGAAGTCAAAGTATAGCTTTGAAAGATATAGAGATCTAAGAATGATGTCACTGGTTCAGAGTTATAACTTGAATTCTGATCCGTCAATATCAGAACATGTAATTGAATTTGTATGAAATGATTGTGTATTACAGTTAATGTAGTGAATATAGTTAATGATTTTTGAATTAAAGTTGAAGAATGTACAGTATAATATATTAATTGTGAACTTATATATTTCCCGAGAATTACCTACCCGTTAAATATTTCACAAGTAATATTTTGTACAAAAGAATTTTCATTACAGTCTTTATGAAAATATATTTATGTATATTTCTTCAGATGTAATACGGATTTAATGAGTTAATATCATATTAAGCTCATTTGATTTTCGGCTTGACTTAGAAATGATTAATCTCTAAAACATTAAAGATTACATAATCTTTGCGGAGTTTTTCACTAATAAAATCAACACTTCATTATTTATTCTTATTGATATTCCTCGGTGAAGGATGTTGGTGCTCGTGGAATTTTTGTGAACCTTACAAGACACAGATGATGTTTTCTGGAAAGTTTCGAGTATATCGAAATTGAAAATGTAAAATCAATTATGTAATTGATTAATACACTTGGTTTATTATGAAATGGAATTCATTGGGTTGAAACAGAGATTGTAGTTAACAATGGTTAAGTTGTTAAGGAAGGATGTACATCATTGCATATTAGTAATATGAACTAACCGAGTAGTACCTACCAGTTAAGATTCACACGTAATAGCTTAGTACGAAAAGATTTATTTTGATTTCAAAATTCATATATATTAAATATACATAAAATTTCTTCAGGGGAAATGAGTTAATACTTCATCGGTTATTGTTGCTGGTATTTCTTGGTAACTACGGTGCGTATGACGTTGATGCTCGTGAAACAGATTGTGAAGTTGAGGTTTGCGATACGGATGTTGTTGGTGGTGGTAATGGTACTGTTGGTGTTGTTGTGGGTGGTACTGTTGATGCCGGTAATGCTGCTGGTGCTTGTAACCTTTGCACCATATTCTCCAAAGCCACTACCCGAGCCTTAAGCTCGTTGACTTCTTCTACTACACCGGGATGATTGGCGGTTCGGACGACCGGATGAATAAGATCCAGAATTTGAGATAGTATATTATCGTGACGAGATACTCTAGAAATGAGAGAGAAAATGGTGTCTCAAACAGGTTCACCGGCAAGTGCTTCAGGTTCTTCGCCAAGAGGGCAATGTGGTGGATGGAAGGGATCACCTTCTTCTTGTCTCCAATGATTAAGTAGTCTACGAACCCATCCCCAATTCATCCAGAATAGATGATGGCTAATTGGTTGATCCATTCCGGTTACACTGTGTTCGGAATTCAGGTGAATATCCATATCAGAATAGCTGTCGGAGTCTAAGGAATTTGAACTAGATACAGGATCCATCTTGTATAATTAGGGAGATGATTTTTGATATGAATTAGATTATTGAATTTAGTTTGGTATTCTTCAATACATAATTTACATATGTATATATAATACCAAATTCCATAAATCACGGAGAAATTTTCAGAAGATATCAGGAAAAGTTTACAGTAACAGATACGCTAAGATATGAATGTTTGTCTATACACTATTTATGCAATAAATGCAGGAAAACGTGTCTAGACTTAAGAATGATAAGCATGTAATTTCCGACAAGAAATGATAAGCAAAACTTTTAACATGCAGACACGGTCGAAGTCCAGACTTACTAATGCATCTTAACAACTATCAGTTAGACACATTCATGCAAGACCTGGTTCGCTAGGACCAACGCTCTGATACCAACTGTGACGATCGCTCCAAATCCATATGGACGAACACGTCATTCATCGATTTCATTGCGAGGTATTTGACCTCTATATGATACGTTTTGTAAACATTGCATTCTTTTGAAAAGGCACACCATAAATGTATATTTAAATCAAAGGTTTTTGACATCTGATGATTTCTATATATAGACAATCACCGTAATAATAGTTTACAATAGTACTTCCGTTGACAATGCACTCAAAATAAGATACATGGTGATGATTTGGTGAATGCAACGTTTCCTCGAAAAATATGCCATGTAAGACTCCATGCACATAGCTTGTATAACATATAAGCAAACAGCGGAAGACTTCTAGGGAACCTGAGAATAAACATGTTTAGCAGCATATAAAGTCGTTCACCAAAATGTGACCGAAACTCGGATTACCAAATAATCGTAGATCTCAACCTAGAGAACATATGTTGGTCAATAAATGTTTATCACGCTAGGTCAGGTCATAGTGTATCACAATCCTATTGCTCGAGATCGACATACAAAAGTTATCCAAAGTCGTTTCAAAAAGTCAATTTTGACAATAGTTCAACAAAACGAGACGTACCTTATATAAGGATTCATTTACTCGGTTGGTAATATTCAAAAATCTAATTTATCAATCTTACAAACAAGTTGTTTAAATATTAATTGCAGATTCAAAAGCAATTCCAATTAACGTCAATTATAATTCAATTGATCATATCTTTTAATCCATTCATCGAAACTATTCGATATCTAAATGAAAAGTTATTGATTTTTCGCCAGCTTTCTAAAAACATGTATATCATATATCTTTTACCGGTAATATATGTATTTAATTCGTGATTCATTATAAACTATTTAACGATGAAATTTAGCATACAAGCTTGTATAAATATATATACTCGAGCACTAGACATGGATACACTATTAGTATATAAAAGATAAAATATAAATGCTTACGTATCAATATTGTGATTCAATCTTTCAGAAAAGTACGTAGACGTAACGGAGATGATAAACACTAGGTTTGGTTCATAAATATACCCCCGAACATTACCCATAATTTCCTTAGCTCTATCCCGCTTGAAAACCCATTTTGAAAGTGACACGCTTATAACCTCGTCGTAATATTTTATGTATAATACTAATACTACTAATTAAGATTAATAATAATATTAATCTTAATAATAATAATAATAATAATAATAATAATAATAATAATAATAATAATAAGATTAATAATAATAATATTAATCTTAATAATAATAATAATAATAATAATAATAATAATAATAATAATAATAATAAGAGTTAGGGAGTTTTGATGTAATAGTTGGCATGGACTGGCTGAAGGAGATGAAAGCAGAGATCGTATGTTACAAAAATGCAATTCGCATTGTACGAGAAGAAGGAGAACTCTTAATGGTGTATGGAGAAAAGGGCAACACGAAGCTACATCTTATTAGTAATTTGAAGGCAAAAAAACTAATAATAAAAGGTTGCTATGCTGTTCTAACACACGTCGAGAAAGTACAAACTGAAGAAAAGAGCATCAATGATGTTCCCGTCGCAAAAGAATTTCCTGATGTATTTCTGAAAGAATTACCGGGACTACCTCCACATCGATCTGTTGAATTTCAAATAGATCTTGTACCAGGAGCTGCACCAATAGCTCGTGCTCCTTACAGATTCGTACCCAGCGAGATGAAAGAACTGCAAAGCCAACTGCAAGAACTATTAGAATGTGGTTTCATTCGACCAAGCACATCACCATGGGGAGCTCCTGTTTTGTTTGTCAAGAAGAAGGATGGTACATTTAGGTTGTGTATTGACTACAGAGAGTTGAATAAACTTACCATCAAAAACCGTTATCCACTGCCGAGAATTGATGACTTATTTGATCAACTACAAGGCTCGTCGGTTTATTCAAAAATCGAATTACGTTCTGGATATCATCAAATGCGAGTAAAGGAGGATGATATTCCAAAAACTGTTTTTAGGACGCGTTATGGTCATTACGAGTTTATGGTTATGCCGTTTGGATTGACTAACGCACCAGCTGTGTTCATGGACCTTATGAACCGAGTGTGTGGGCCATATATTGACAAGTTTGTCATTGTTTTCATCGATGACATATTTATTTACTCAAAGAATGATCAAGAGCACGAAGAACATTTGAGAAAAGTGCTAGAAGTATTGAGGAAAGAAAAACTGTACGCTAAGTTTTCAAAGTGTGCATTTTGGTTGGAAGAAGTTCAATTTCTCGGTCAGATAGTGAACAAAGAAGGTATCCAGGTGGACCCGGCAAAGATCGAAACCGTTTAAAAGTGGGAAACCCCAAAAACTCCGAAGCATATACGTCAATTTTTAGGATTGGCTGGTTACTACAGAAGATTCATCCAAGATTTCTCCAAAATAGCAAAACCCTTGACTGCATTAATGCATAAAGGGAAGAAATTTGAATGGAAGGATGAACAAGAGAAGGCGTTTCAGTTATTGAAGAAAAAACTAACTACGGCACCTATATTGTCATTGACTGAAGGGAATGATGATTTTGTGATTTATTGTGACGCATCAAAGTAAGGTCTCGGTTGTGTATTAATGTAACGAATGAAGGTGATTGCTTATGCGTCTAGACAATTGAAGATTCACGAGAAAAATTATACAACTCACGATTTGGAATTGGGTGCTGTTGTTTTTGCATTAAAGACTTGGTGGCATTATTTATATGGGGTTAAAAGTATTATATATACCGACCACAAAAGTCTCCAACATATATTTAATCAGAAGAAACTGAATATGAGACAACGCAGGTGGATTGAACTGTTGAATGATTATGATTTTGAGATTCGATACCACCCGGGGAAGGCGAATGTGGTAGCTGACGCTTTGAGTAGAAAGGACAGAGAACCTATACGGGTAAAAGCTATGAATATAATTATTCGTACTAACCTTACTACTCAAATAAAGAAGGCGCAACAGGGGGTTGTAAAAGAAGGAAAGTTGAAGAATGAGATACCCAAAGGATCAGAGAAACATATTAATATTCGAGAAGACGGAACCCGATATAGGACTGATAGAATTTGGGTACCAAGGTTTGGAGATGTGAGAGAAATGGTACTTAAAGAAGCACATAAAACCAGATATTCAATACATCCCGGAGCGGGGAAGATGTATAAAGATCTCAAGAAACACTTTTGGTGGCCGGGTATGAAAGTCGATATTGCTAAATATGTAGGAGAATGTTGACGTGTTCTAAGGTCAAAGCTGAACATTAGAAACTATCAGGTCTACTACAACAACCTGAAATCCCGGAATGGAAATGGGAAAACATTACCATGGATTTCATTACTAAATTACCAAGGACTGCAAGTGGTTATGATACTATTTGGGTAATAGTTGATCATCTCACCAAGTCAGCACACTTCCTGCCAATGAGAGAAGATGACAAAATGGACAAGTTGGCGCGATTGTATTTGAAGGAGGTTGTCTCCAGACATGGAATACCCGTCTCTATTATCTCTGATAGGGATGGTAGATTTGTTTCAAGGTTCTGGCAGACATTGCAACAAGCATTGGGGACTCGTCTAGACATGAGTACGGCCTATCATCCACAAACTGATGGGCAGAGCGAAAGGACGATACAAATGCTTGAAGACATGCTACGAGCATGTGTTATTAATTTCGGAAACAGTTGGGATCGACACCTACCGTTAGCAGAATTTTCCTACAACAACAGTTATCATTCTAGTATTGAGATGGCGCCGTTTGAGGCACTTTATGGTAGAAAGTGCAGGTCTCCGATTTGTTGAAATAAAGTGGGGGATAGACAGATTACGGGTCCGGAGATAATACAAGAAACTACCGAGAAAATCAACCAAATTCAACAACGATTGAAAACCGCCCAGAGTCGACAAAAGAGCTACGCGGACAGTAAAAGAAAAGATATAGAGTTTGAAATTAGAGAAATTGTCATGCTTAAGGTTTCACCTTAGAAAGGCGTTGTTCGATTTGGTAAACGGGAGAAACTAAATCTAAGGTACATTGGACCATTCAAGATTATAGATCGTGTCAGACCAGTAGCTTACCAACTGGAGCTACCTCAACAACTCGCAGCTGTACATAACACTTTCCACATCTCGAATTTGAAGAAATGTTTTGCTAAAGAAGATCTCACTATTCCGTTGGACAAAATCCAAATCAATGAAAAACTTCAGTTCATTGAAGAACCCGTCGAAATAATGGATCGTGAGGTTAAGAGACTTAAGCAAAATAAGATACCGATTGTTAAGGTTTGATGGAATGCTCGTAGAGGACCCGAGTTCACCTGAGAGCATGAAGATCAGATGAAGAAGAAATACCCGCATCTATTTCCAGAAGATTCGTCAACACCTTCAACAGCTTAAAATTTCGGGACGAAATTTATTTAACGGGTAGGTACTGTAGTGACCCGAACTTTTCCATGTTTATATATATTAATTGAGATTGATATTTATATGACTAAATGTTTCCAACGTGTTAAACAATCAAACTTTTTAAGACTTGATTAATTGAAATAGGTTTCATATAGACAATTGACCACCTAAGTTAATCGGTGATTCACGAACGTTAAAACTTGTAAAAACTATACGATGACATATATATGGTTATATATATAGTTAACATGATTTTATTTTAAGTAGGTATCTCATTAGGTATTTTAACAATGTGTTATATACATAAAAATGAGACTATTAAATTAAGAAACTCGAAAACGATATATATAACGATTATCGTTATAACAACGTCTTACTAGGTACATATGAATCATATTAAGATATTGATACACTTGGTTAATTATGTTAAATGATAAGTAAATATATCATTAAGTGTATTAACAATGAACTACATATGTAAAAATAAGACTACTAACTTAATGATTTCGAAACGAGACATATATGTAACGATTATCGTTGTAACGACATTTAAATGTATATATATCATACTAAGATATATTATATATCATAATATCATGATAATGTAACAATTTAACATCTCATTTGATATAATAAACAATGGGTTAACAACATTTAACAAGATCGTTAACCTAAAGGTTTCAAAACAACATTTACATGTAACGACTAACGATGACTTAATGACTCAGTTAAAATGTATATACATGTAGTGTTTTAATATGTATTCATACACTTTTGAAAGACTTCAAGACACTTATCAAAATACTTCTACTTAACAAAAATTCTTACAATTACATCCTCGTTCAGTTTCATCAACAATTCCACTCGTATGCACCCGTATTCGTACTCGTACAATACAGAGCTTTTAGATGTATGTACTATTGGTATATACACTCCAATGATCAGCTCTTAGCAGCCCATGTGAATCACCTAAAACATGTGGGAACCATCATTTGGCAACTAGCATGAAATATCTCATAAAATTACAAAAATATGAGTAATCATTCATGACTTATTTACATGAAAACAAAATTACATATCCTTTATATCTAATCCATATACTAATGACCAAAAACACCTACAAACACTTTCATTCTTCAATTTTCTTCATCTAATTGATCTCTCTCAAGTTCCATCTTCAAGTTCTAAGTGTTCTTCATAAATTCCATAAGTATAGTTTCATAAAAATCAAGAATACTTCCAAGTTTGCAAGTCTACTTCCAAGCTTTCTAATCCATTCCAAGTAATAATCTAAGATCAAGGAACCTTTGTTATTTATAGTAGGTTATCTTTATAATTCAAGGTAATATTCATATTCAAACTTTGATTCAATTTCTACAACTATAACAATCTTATTTCGAGTGAAAATCTTACTTGAACTGTTTTCGTGTCATGATTCTGTTTCAAGAACTTTCAAGCCATTCAAGGATCCTTTGAAGCTAGATCTATTTTTCTCATTTCCAGTAGTTTTATCCAGAAAACTTGAGGTAGTAATGATTTTCATAACATCATTCAATTCATACATATAAACCTATCTTATTCGAAGGTTTAAACTTGTAATCACTAGAACATAGTTTAGTTAATTCTAAACTTGTTCGCAAACAAAAGTTAATCCTTCTAACTTGACTTTTAAAATCAACTAAACACATGTTATATATCTATATGATATGCTAACTTAATAATTTAAAACCTGGAAACACGATGAACACCATAAAATCGGATATACGCCGTCGTAGTGAAACCGGGGGCTGTTTTGGTTTGGATAATTAAAAACTTTGATAAACTTTGATTTAAAAGTTTTTCTTCTGGAAAAATGATTTTTCATATGAACATGAAACTATATCCAAAAATCAAGGTTAAACTCAAAGTGAAAGTATGTTTTCTAAAATGGTCATCTAGACGTCGTTCTTTCGACTGAAATGACTACCTTTACAAAAATGACTTGTAACTTATATTTCCGACTATAAACCTATACTTTTTCTGTTTAGATTCATAAAATAGAGTTCAATATGAAACCATAGCAATTTGATTCACTCAAAACGGATTTAAAATGAAGAAGTTACGGGTAAAACAAGATTGGATATTTTTGATCTTTTTAGCTACGGGAAATGTTTGACAAATCTATACAAATCATATCCTAGCTAACTTATATTGTATTATACATGTATTCTAATCTATTATGTAATCTTGGGATACCATAGACACGTATGCAAATGTTTTGACATATCATATCGATCCATGTATATATATATTATTTGAAACAACCATAGACACTCTATATGCAGTAATGTTGGAGTTAGCTATACAGGGTTGAAGTTAATTTCAAAAATATATATAATTTGAGTTGTGATCTTGCCTGAGACGTGTATACACTGGGTCGTGGATTGATTCAAGATAATATATATCGATTTATTTCTGTACATCTAACTGTGGACAATTAGTTGTAGGTTACTAACGAGGACAGCTGACTTAATACACTCAAATCTTTAAAACATAATAAAAATGGTTGTAATTATATTTTGATCATACTTTGATATATATATGTACATATTTGTATAGGTTCGTGAATCGATCCGTGGCCAAGTCTTATTTCCGAGGAAGGAAATATCTGTGAAAGTGAGTTATAGTCTCACTTTTAAAATCTAATATTTTTGGGATGAGAATACATGCAGGTTTTATAAATGATTTACAAAATAGACACAAGTACGTGAAACTACATTCTATGGTTGAATTATCGAAATCGAATATACCCCTTTTTATTAAGTCTGGTAATCTAAGAATTAAGGAACAGACACCCTAATTGACGCGAATCCTAAAGATAGATCTATTGGGCCTAACAAACCCCATCCAAAGTACCGGATGCTTTATCACTTCGAAATTTATATCATATCCGAAGGGTGTCCCGGAATGATGGGGATATTCTTATATATGCATCTTGTTAATGTCGGTTACCAGGTGTTCACCATATGAATGTTTTTTATCTCTATGTATGGGATGTGTATTGAAATATGAAATCTCGTGGTCTATTGTTACGATTTGATATATATAGGTTAAACCTATAACTCACCAACATTTTTGTTGACGTTTAAATCATGTTTATTCTCAGGTGAATACTAAGAGCTTCCGCTGTTGCATACTAAAATAAGGACAAGATTTGGAGTCCATGTTTGTATGATATTGTGTAAAAACTGCATTCAAGAAACATATGTCGATGTAATATATTTCTATTGTAAACCATTATGTAATGGTCGTGTGTAAACAGTATATTTTAGATTATCATTATTTGATAATCTACGTAATGTTTTTAAAACCTTTATTGATAAAATAAAGGTTATGGTTGCTTTAAAAATGAATGCAGTCTTTGAAAAACGTCTCATATAGAGGTCAAAACCTCGCAACGAAATCAATTAATATGGAACGTTTATAATCAATATGAACGGGACATTTCAGTTTAAGGGTGGAGATGGTATTTGAAGATCATAGTGGTGCAGGTTGTTGTAATCTTGGTGGTGATCGAGCTTAAATTATATAAATTGTATGCATATTTTTACATGTATATATATAATGATAATATTAGTCAATATGAAACAAAATCAATTTATGATCACAAAAGCAAAAGTCATATAAGACACAGTAATCAAATTCATAATTTAATCTTCACGGGTATATATAACTATTACACTGCCGACAGTTTATATGGGGTATTATATCGTGTTCCGTTGTAATTTAGTGGCGGATAAAAGTGTTCGAAAAAATTCCATATTTTTAAATTAAGTATATTTATTTATTTTGGTCATTATGGTATAAAATTCGATCCTTAATTTGTTAAATAAAAATTACATCAACTGTCCCTCTCATTTCAGGGTAAAATATAAAAAGTGTTAAAATTTGATAACTATGTCCTAAATACATTTTTAATAAGCCTAAAATTTATAGATCTCATTTTCAAATCACCGTTTATTTTAAAATCATATAAGTTTGAATTTAACTTACTTAATATCAATCGAAACATCAAACGAGTATTACAATCATTTAATATTTATTTTTAATATACTTTATTTATATATAGAGATATATTTTAAATAATAATTATTATAATATCTTATTTTTATTTTATTAATTTTTAATAACAACAACATATAATACTTCAAATTATATTTCGAATTATTATTTATATATACATACATACATATCTATTTACAATTTATTGTTCGTGAATCGTCGAAACTGGTCGAAGGTAATTGAATACATGAACATAGTTTCAAAATTTCGAGACTCAACATTATAGACTTTGCTTAAAGTGTCGAAATCATATGAAGATTAAGTTTAAATTTGATCGAAAATTTCCGGGTCATCACATATCGTATGTGTAAATTGGATTCCCGAATCGCCATTTACATTTTTGAGCTTGAAACGTTAAATAATGATCTTTTAGCGAGATTTTGGTTATTGTAAATGATGTTTTTGTTTAATGAAATGTGTTTAGTTGTATTCCTTGTTAAATTACCTTTCCAACGATATAGGATACGTGTTTTGAGTGTTTTCGGTTCTTGATTTATGTTTGAAAGAAGTTTGGCTCGACACTTAGAAAATTCAGTATTTCAGCACCTGGAGGACCAAAGTTACGGCCGTAACCCAGAACATTGCGGCCGTAACCCTTGCCATTGCGGCCGTAACCCAAGACATTGTGGGCGTAACATTTTGGTCTATCCAAAATTATCATTTTTCGTTTAATTCTAACTATGCTACGCACCTCCGATTAACATGAAACTTGCCGATTAACATGAAACTTGTTCTAACATGCTCATATATGATTATTAGACTTAGAAAAATAGTTCAGGACCTGACCCGAATGTGTTGACTTTTTTGTTGACTTTGACTTGACCAAAGTTGACTTTTGCCCAAACTTAACCAAATACTTATGCAATCATTCTAACATGTTTTTATCTTTGTATCTTCCATGAAACTTGACAAGTTGACTCACATGCTATATTTATCGAGTCGTAACGAGCCATAGGACTAATTGAGCACTTTGATCAATCGTGTTTACCGTTATTGATACAACCTACTTGTTTAGGTCAAGACTAGCATTTGTCCTTGCACACGTTTACTTGTAAAGTACTTTATTACTCATGCACTCAAGGTGAGATCATAGTCCCACTTTTACTCTTTTAAACTTACATTTGGGATGAGAAAACATAAATGTTTCATTTTACAAAGTGAACACAAGTATAAAAACAAACATTCTACATACGAGTTAGAACAAAATTCTCAATTCGATTATCATTAGTTACATTTTCCGGGTGTAAGCGAGAACTTATGTTGTATGGCCATATGGGTTTGACAAAGCCTCATTCGGACGGTTCGCTACCGTTACTTCGGATGAAATATATTTTCGAGAAACAGTGTATGTTCTAACACTATTGTGATGGGGTTCTATGGAAGGAAAGTTAAGCCTTGATAATTGGGTGCTCGTGATAACAATTTTTGGAATGGTTAACTATTATTGAAATGTTATAAATTTTGTGGTTCATTTTACTTACTCACTCACTTACTTAAACCTATGATTTCACCAACATTTTCGTTGACAGATTTCTATGTTTTTCTCAGGTCTTTGAACGATATGTGATACATGCTTCCGCTCATTATTTTGATACTTGTATTTGGATGTCGAGTATATATGCTTACATGGAGCGTCTTTTGACTTAATTTTAAACTGTGTCGCATAGGTTTCATCTGTACTTTTAGCTTTGTAACGTAACAAATGGTTGAACTATTCTTGTAAACTTTGAAACAATCATTACATTTGAAATGAATGCGACATATTTTGGTCAAACGTTAATTTAAAGACTTATGACCACGTAACGGGACCTAAGTAGACGGCGCCGTCAATGACAATTTTGTGTGGGTAACATAACGGCACATAGATTCCCCTTAGCTCGGTAACGTTTAATCATTGCTTTCCTAACCGTGAACGCGAATCTTAGATATGGATCCATAGGGTTTGACATCCCCACTCGGGCTAGTCACGCTAGTATTCAACGGGTGTTTAATACTTCGAGGACAAACTCACTCACCAAGTGCACTTTTAGGGGGTGATATACATACGTTAAGTCTAGTTACCGGGTGCCCACGGTTAAGCATATACTTTCATACTAATTTAAACTGCTGGTTGAAGCACTGAAATCTCGTGGTCTACATTACTTTACTAATTACAAACTATAGCTCACTAACATTCGTGTTGACCTTTTAAGCGTGTATTTCTCACGTGCTTAGACGTTGTTACTTCTGCTGTTAGACTTGCTGTCTTGGTGTTATAGACTTGCTGTTACGGACCTGATATATTAGATTTCCGTTGCATTACTTAGAGAAGTCTCAATCATGGAACTTTTATTTTGCATTCGTAACTTATGTTATTATCAAACAATGGTTTTGTAACGACCTTTGGGTCACATACTGTAGAAACCCGTCCTAATCCATCCGGACGAAGTCCATATCGATTATAAACGATTCACAACAGTTAGTTACATCGCGAGGTACTTGACCTCTATATGATACATTTTACAAATATTGCATTCGTTTTTGAAAAGACGATCTTTCATTACATCAAAAGTTGACGGCATGCATACCATTTCACAATATATCTAACTATAATTGACTTAATAATAGTCTTGATGAACTCAACGACTCGAATGCAACGTCTTTTGAAATATGCCATGAATGACTCCAAGTAATATCTTTAAAATGAGCAAATGCACAGCGGAAGATTTCTTTCATACCTGAGAATAAACATGCTTTAAAGTGTCAACCAAAAGGTTGGTGAGTTCATTAGTTTACATAAATAATCATTTCATAATTTTAATAGACCACAAGATTTCATATTTCCATTTCTCATAAACTTACGTCCCATGCATAGAGACAAAAATATCATTCATATGGGTTGAACACCTGGTAACCGACATTCACAATATACATATAAGAATATCCCCATCATTCCGGGATCCTCCTTCGGACATGATATAAATTTCGAAGTACTAAAGCATCCGGTACTTTGGATGGGGCTTGTTGGGCCCGATAGATCTATCTTTAGGATTCGCGTCAATTAGGGTGTCTGTTCCCTAATTCTTAGATTACCAGACTATATAAAAAGGGGCATATTCGGTTTAATAATCCAGCCATAGAATGTAGGTTTAAGTACTTGTGTCTATTTCGTAAAACAGTTATAAAAGCAGCGCATGTATTCTCAGTCCCAAAAATATATATTGCGAAAGCATTTAAAAAGGGATTAATGAAACTCACCTAATGTATTTTGTAGTAAAAATACATATGACGACATTAGACAAACTGAACAATGCAGGGTTAGCCTCGGATTCACGAACCTATATCATTTGTATATATATTAACACACATAATCGTAATTGAATAAATATATTTATTATTTTTAATAATATACTTGTTAAATTATTTGTTATATAGATATATTTAATTTATATTTTTTATTTAACTCGTGTTTATCTTTTATTATAACATCATAATAATAATAATAAATTTTATTAGGGTTTATGTATGATGATATATATATATATATATATATATATATATATATATATATATATATATATATATATATATATATATACCTATTAATTGATATATTTGATATATATAGTTTAGTTACTATCTTGTTTATTATAAAATCATAGTGATATGTGATATTAATATTCTTATAATGTATTTTTATATAAAAATATCTATTGGTAGTAATACTAATAATAATAACTATGAATATAGCAATTTTACTATTAATGATAATAATGATAGTAATAATAATAAAAAAAATAATACATAAAAATAATAACGATTAAGTTTTATGATTTTTACTTATAGCATCCATATTTACTTCCATCTTAATAGTTCTAAATCCATATTTTCTTCTACATCATATTAGTTAATAATAAAGATAATAATAATAATAATAATAATAATAATAATAATAATAATAATAATAATAATAAGAATAATAATAATAATAATAATAATAATAATAATAATAATAATAATAATAATAATAATAATAATAATAATCCTAATACTTAATAATAATAATACTAAGTAATGATAATAACATTAGTAATGATAACAATTATAACACTAATAATTAGTACAAGCAATAACAATAACAATAATAATAATAATAGTAGCATTTACTACCTTAAGAGCTTTTCCAAAAAAATTTGTCATGAGCCGGGCTCGAACCCCCAACCTTTCGTATAAACAAAACACGCACAACCACCCTTCTATTTCCTTTCTTCTGTTTTAAACTACATACCAGATATATTTAATGTCTATATTTCGGCTTCCAATATCATCAACTTACGGCCCAATTAGCAAAAAAAACATAATTGAAGCCCAACCTTAATTCTGATAGCCCACTTAACAACTATAGAATGTGATGTTTAAAACCAAGCCCAATAGCTAAAATCATTTAAAATTTACAAGCCATCGTTAAGTTAAGATCCCATTAATAGAATCCCCACCCTCGTCTTTTATTTTCCCCCAACCCTATCCGCCAGTTCACGATCATTATCATAACATCATTATCGCTTTATCGTTTCACCATAATCGTAATACAATTCCTCGTTCTTCAACATCATATCGTGATTCACCATAAACACCATCATCGTGACTTCATCATCATCATATCGCCCATCATGATACCATCGATCAACATCGTAATCATATCCTTATTCATCACCTTATCTTTATATACGACATCATCAATATCATTATGCATCGTGATTCATCATTATGATCATCATTAATAAATGATTATCATCATGATCAAACATCACGGTCATCATCATGTCTTGATCACATGATCACCGAATCATCAATTTTTATAGGACCCGTTCATCATCCTACATCATGGACCGTAACAGTGAACATACATATATATAGTGATGGTTTACGGTTAACGGCAACAAACAACAAAAGTTTGGTTTTGTTCCTTAACTGAACTGAAATGGTGAGACATGAGGTTGCAGGTGGTTTCAATAGTTGTGGGTTTGATGAAGGTGATATTCATCTAACATTGTCGAGCTAGTGTATGACAAGGAGGTGGTTAGGGTAGTCCTGATTCTGAGTAAACGAAACAGGAAATAACACAGAAAATATATATATAAAACGATATGATGAGTGTGAAGGTGATCGGAGATGGTGGTTAACAACTATTAAGGTGTTGATGAAGCTTGGGTTTCGACAGGAAATAAGGAAAAGGAAGAGAAGTGGTGGTTGATGGTTCAACAAAAAGGAGAGGGAGGAAGAGAGGAGAGATGGTGAAGGTTGTTTAATGGGTGAAAATGGTTTGTAGGTGTTGATTGATGGGGGATGGTGGTCGTGTGGTTACTAGCGGCGGATGGTGGTGTCGATGTGAGGTTAATGGTTAAATGGGTTTCGTGTGTACTAACAAGAAAAGGTTCGGTTTGGTTAACACAAGAAAATATCAAGCAATAGATGGATGAATATGATTATAAGGTGTGGCTAAATTCTCTGTAATGTATATATTTATATAATATGAGAATTGTAGTGATTTTTATAGAAAACAGAAAGGGATGCATGTTTTTGTTTTGGTGTGTCTAGGTGTGTATAATGCAATGCATATATGTATATAATATAATTTAAGTTGAAGTGGGTGCAGAGAGTCAAAAAGCAAAACACAATTATTAGCATCTCGTGAGTATTAGTTGCTGTATACTACCGACAGTTTTCATGGAGTGTGTCCATTGCTAAACAGTTAACGTGTATTAGTGTTCCTAAAAATTCTCAAATTTTTAGATTAAAGGTATTTAATTATTTCACTCATTACTTGTTTGAAACCTGATCAAAAAGGTTCTAAAAATATTTATTTTCTGTTTCGATTTATACGTACGGAGTACTAATATTTAAATTTAAAAAGGTAAAAATACTTTTAACAAATCTAAAATCTTCGTAATCAATTTACAGTTCAGCTTTTATTTTAATCCATCCTAAACTTATATTAAATCTATATGAACGCTAATGAAATGTCAACCGAGTATTACTGACGTTTACTAATTAAACTCGAAATCATTTATATTCCCTTTCTATATATAAACAGTTTTCAAATAGCAAAGTTAAGTATAACTATGTATGCTTACAAATAATATTTATTTACATATTTATACATATATCTATATATTTTATAGTTTTCATTAATCGTATTTTACTTTATTTATTTTACAATATAAATCCTAATAATCATTCTATATAATATTATAAATTATATTTCAAATTATAAATACCTATATAAATATATATATATGTTATCTATTTACAATTAGTTGTTCGTTAATCGTCGAGAATGGTCGAAAGTCAAACGAATATATGAAACAGTTCGAAATATTTGTGACTCAACATTACAGACTTTGCTTATCGTGTCAAAACTATATAAAGATTAAGTTTAAATTTGGTCGGAAATTCCCGGGTCATCACACATACTGTGATGATCCGTCCAAATCCCTTTAGACGAATACATCATTCATCGATTTCATAGTGAGGTACTGACCTCTACATGATACATTTTGTAAACATTGCATTCTTTTGAAAACACACACCATAAATGAATATATAATCCCAAGGTTTTTGACGTTTAATGATTTCTACGTATAGACAATCACCGTATATAATAGTTTACAATACTACATCCGTTGATAATGCAGTCAAAATAAGATACATGGTGATGATTTTGCGAATGCAACGTTCTCTCGAATAAAGCATGTATGACTCCATGCACATAGCATGTATCACATATAAGCAAACAGCGAAAGACTTCTAGGAACCTGAGAATAAACATGCTTTCAAGTGTCAACACAAAGGTTGGTGAGTTCATAGTTTTAATGTTGCGCATAATCCGTATATAAAGGTGGATCACAAGATTTCAGTTGTTTCATCCAGAAACGTTTATCAAAATATTCTATCAAATTGAGCACCCTGGTAACTAAGCTTTAATGTTATAATAAGTACCCCTGTTTTAATATACATGCAACCAACATGTACAATACATGAAATCCAACGTGTACTAAACTCAAATAGCATACGTCTGTTTTATAGTTTAGGCTAGGGTTTCTATACCTGAAACAGATGGGGATGTCAAGCCCTATGGATCCATATACCACTATTCGCGTCCACCGGTTCTTATAACCGACAGTTACTAGTTACCAAAGCTAAGGAATTTTTGGTTCAAACTCGGTGTAGAATTTAGTATGTACTTGTATCCATTGCGTTTAAAATAAAGTGCATGTATTCTCAGCCCAAAATATATATTGCAAAAGCAATTAAAAAGGGAGCAAATGAAACTCACCTTAGCAGCACATAAGGTCATTCACCGAAATGTGACCAAAACTCGGAATGCAAAATAACCGTAGATCTCAACCTAGAGAACATATGTTGGTCAATACATGTCTAATAAGCTAGGTCGGGTCATAGTGTATCACAATCCTAATGCTCGAGACCGACATGCAAATGTTAACAAAAGTCATCTCAAAAGTCAACCTGACCCAATATGATCTTTAAATCTATACATGTTTATTAACATAATATAAGTCTTGATAATTGAACGAATTTATAGTTTATCAAACTCAAAATATTATTTATTTCAGGAGCTATATTATATTTGAATTATCATGGCAACCGAACATATTTTATTATTACACATAGTTTTCCAATACTTGTAAAATGAGATTATAGTATTTATAAAGCTTTTAAAACATGATAAGACAGTCAACTTTGATAATTGATCAACAAAACAGAACGTGCCTTATATAGAAATTCATTTACTTGATTAGTAATATCTAAAAATCTAATTTATCAATCTCATAGACAAGTTGTTTAAATATTAATTTACAGTTTCAAACACAATTTCAATTAACGTTAACCATAATTCAGTTGACCATATCTTTTAATCTGTTCATCGAAATCACGCGATTTCTAAATGAAAAGTTATTAATTTTTTGATAGCTTTCCAACGACATGCATATCATATACTTTATATCAGTAGCATATGTATCAAAGTCGTGATTCATCATAGACTATCTAATAACAAACTTAAAGCATACAAGCATGCATAAATACATATACTCGAGCACTAGACATGGATACACTATTGATATATAAAAGATAAGATATGAATGCTCACGTATCAATATTGTGATTCAATATTGCAGGAAAGTACGTAGACGCAACGGAAATAATAAACGCTAGGTTGACCTTTGACTCATGATCATAACCCCCAAGCAATACCCATAACCTCCATACCTATAACCCATAATTTCCTTAGCTCTATTTCGCTCGAAATGCTTGTTTTGAAATCGTTTGGGCATAAGCTCGTCGTAATATTTTATGTATAATACTAATAATAACGCTATCTAATAATACTAATACCAATAATAATAAGATTAATAATAATAATCTTTAATAATAATAATAATAATAATTTTAATTTTAATAAATATAAATAATATATTAAGAGACAGAGAAATTAAAAAAAATAGATGGATTCGGCAGAAAAATATTGGGCTTTTATACACCAATCCTGACACTGACACCTCTGCAATCGCGGAGGTTTTATGCCTATATGCTCCGCGATCGCGGAGCTGTGAAATCCAGCTCATGCATCATTTGGCTTCTAGTTTGTCGACATAATTAAATATATTTAATATATATAATTTATATTAATTAATTATATATTATATTATATTCTCATGCATGGTTGGCTAGTAACTTTAGCTCCGTTGTCTTGTACGTTGACGCTTGACTTATGTCCTAGTTCCGGTTGCTCGAACGTCCTTTCGTACGCTTAGAAAACTAGCACTTTAAGTTTCGCGACGTGTACATTTATTAATAATTAGACTTAATCAATGATAAACTATTTTACCCGAAATATAACTTAATTATTTGAGTGTTTTGGTCATTTGCTTCATTAAATCAACTTCTCGTTGTTTATTAATATATATTTAAAATCTAAACATTTTATAACCAGGTTAATATTATATTTTATCATTTTGTAAAATATATATATATATATATATATATATATATACACACACACACACACACACACATACATGTCCATTAACAAATGGTTGTTTGTGAATTGAAGGTTAAAGTCCAATGAATAAATAAATGTATGAAATTATTTTAATGTGACACGTCAATTTGCTTATCTTGTCGACATCCATTATCTCAATTATTTACACTCCGCATTTCCACTTATAGATTACTTTACCAATTATTCTGTATATAATTAAAAAAGAAATGATTTCTCAAATCAACGTGAACCTCACAACAGAGACCTATAACCATATCATAATATTTACGGGATTTATAAGTGTTGAAGTATCTACTAAATCAATCATTGGTATTACCTTCTAGTTCCGTAGATAAATATATCAAATATATATTGAGACAAATACATTTAACATAAAGTATTATACATTTAATACTTTGTTAACGTTTTCAAGTTATAATATATATATATATATATATATATATATATATATATATATATATATATATACATATATATATATATATATATATATATATATATACATATATACATATTCATATCCATTTATATAATTGTTCGTGAATCGTTGAAATTTGGTCGAGGTTAAATGAATACATGAACATAGTTCAAAATTTTGAGATTTAACTTAACAGACTTTGCTTATCGTGTCAGAATCATATAAGATTAAGTTTAAATTTGATCAAAAATTTCCAGGTCGTCACAGTACCTACCCGTTAAAGAAATTTCGTCCTGAAATTTGATCGAGGTCGTCATAGCTAACAATAGGAATGTTATTATGACGAATATGAGTCGATATGTGGGGTTTTATCATGATTGAGAAATATGAATAAAATAATTCGATTACTCGAAGCGTATGAGTGAAGCTATCACAGAAGAGTGAAATGAGAAAATAAAAATTCGTCTTAACTTTTGACGTTGTCACGGTGGATTTTCGGATTTCAAGGAAATTAAAGAAAATCTTCGAAATCTAAATAAGATTTGATTTTTCGATAATTAAGGAAATTAGGATCCGCTTTGGTTAAATGCGATAATCTATTTTGATTGCTTTGTCGGATATTTCATTATAAATTCACTCCATTCGTTTCCTTATTTCCACAGCTCATACCTTCTATTCTCTCCCCCAACTCATACTTAAAAGCATTCGTCAATATGCTTCATCCAGTTCAGATTCTTGATATACTTCTAACCTTCATATCTGTCATTCTTCTTTTTCATCTGCCACCGGAGGAATCTATTCACTTCTACTATACTCTTGGTTTTATAGTGTTTTTAGTTCTCCCGTGTCTTTACGTTGCAATACTTATTGATATACACGGTTTGTAATTTATGCGTTGTCATCGGGCTTTATATCTTTCCTTATTTTTCGGAGTCCCTACTCTTATCTTCCCATAATTATTGACATCCACAGTTAATGCTCTCTCTTATTTGCTGCGATTTATACTCCCATTTCTCTTACGGAGCTTCATGCTCTGTTTTCTCTTCTATCCATTAAGCACAGCAAGTAATGGTCCAGAATTCGTAGGTATGGAGTTTCGAATGAACGTAGTTAATGTTCTAAGAAGGAAATCGTAATGGTACGATCTTGATTTGTCAAATTACCAGAATATCCGGAAATGACCGAATAATCAAGAAAATATTTTCGTGATAGTTTAGAGGTTTAATAGAATGAAAGAGTTATGTAACATGGTTCATAATGAGGGTATGATCTGTGAACCTTTATCACATTCCATTAGAAACTCAGCATGACTTACTGTAATATAATCACATTGATTAAGTGTCATTATATTATACTAAATCATGCTTCAGTTTCCAACACTACTTCAAAAACATTCATATTTTAAATTTGAATTTTTCAGAATTAGAAACTAAAACAGTTTCCTTTCTGATGTAATACTGATATCGCGAAGAGATAAATGATTTTAGATAAGAATAGTTACGAAAATATCTTCAGAAATATCAAGGATATTTATAATGAAAGATACGATGATATCTTAGAATTTCTAAGATCGAAAGGTGATGAAGAATATTTGTCCGCAAAGATTTAGAGTCAGGAGCAAGGTATTCGCTAATGACTTCAGCAGACACTGAATCATTTAGATTCTTTGAAGGTAGGTTTAGTCTTCATGATTTGTCCACAGCCTCCTTCATGGTTTGCTCATTCCGTTTTCCAGTTCCAAACCTTCTCTTTTTCTAAGCTTTGCCAACACACTATTCTTTATCATCAAACTTTTGACTGTTAAGGTCATTTACAATTTTTGCTGCTTCATCAGCATTTTTCAAAAATTCGAAGAACTAATTCATAGTTTAGGGTGCTTTTCAAAAGTTCACGATTGAAGTACGTAAGTCTAGGAGATAGATGTTATATATATACATATAACTGTTGACGTAGAATTGCTGTGACATTCGAGAATAATGATTGAAGCTTTTTGGTATGACAATTACCATTACAAGATGCAGATGAGTACATGATAGGGTTTCAATGAATATAATGATTGTTTGGACAGTCAAAATTAATGAAGTTGTTGATAGTTTTACTGCTAATGTGGTGGGATATAAACGGTTCCCCGGTAACGATGACGAAGGGCAAACTTATATATCAAAGTTATAATAAGGCTTATTCTAATGGAAGGTCGATGTTAATTTGCTGGAGATGTGATAAAGCTGGCTAATTTTGAAAAGGGATTGCAAGGTTATTTTCGGTAATAACAACGCTAATGGATCACAGATTCATGTTAAACTTCTACTTAGGTTCCGGGAGTTTTCCAGGTGCATGACTATATGCATAAGTCTTTCCTTTCGTAGGTAACGTGTGATTGGATCATCCTCTTGGTTGTTTCTTAATTGAGATGTTTTCAAGAATTATGCAGGGTTTGAACGCAGATTGTAATCGTCATATGATGTTCATAATTATTTTTTCTGGGTTTTATGAATAGGAGTGATGTTCTAGCACAGTTTTGAAATCAAAGTACAGCTTTGAAAGATGTAGGGATCTAAGAGTGATGATATCGGTTATATCTCGACTTGGATTCTGATATGTTAAAATCAGAATATGTAATTGAATTTGAATGAGTATGGTTGTTTTGATTTCTATGAAAGAATATATCTCGTTATGAAAGTAGTGAGTATAGTTGATGATTTGTTGAATCAGAATCGAAGAATGTAACATATTAATTGTGAATTTATATATCTCTCAGGTATTACCTACCCGTTAAAATATTCTTACCATTAACAGTTTGTACAAAAGAATTTTCTTAATTACAATCTTTATGAAAATATACCTACATATATATTTTATTTAGATGTAATCATGGATTTAATGAGTTAACATAATATTAATCTCATCTGGTTTTTGACTAGGACTAGAATATATAATCTCTAAAACTTTAGATATTACTTAATCACCGTAGAATATTTCTTCAATGAAGTTATGAATTAATACTTCATCGTTTGTTATTGTTGGTATTCCTTGGTACCTACAGTACGTATGATGTTGATGCTCAAGGTACAAATTGTGATGTTGAGGTGTGGGATGCGGAGGTTGTTGTTGGTGGTGGTAATGGTACTATTGGTGTTGATGATGGTGGTACTGCTGATGCCGGCGATGCTGCTGGTGCTTGTAACCTTTGCACCATATTTTCCAAAGCCACTACCCGAGCGCGAAGCTCGTTGACTTCTTCTATTACACCGGGGTGATTGTCGGTTCGGACGAGCGGACGAATAAGATCTAGAATTTGAGATAGTATATAATCATGACGAGATACTCTGGAAATGAGAGAGAAAATGGTATTACGAACAGGTTCGCCGGTAAGTGCTTCAGGTTCTTCGCCAAGAGGAGAATGTGGTGGATGGAAGGGATCGCCTTCTTCTTATTTTCAATGATTAAGTAGACTACGAACCAATCCCAAATTCATCCAGAATAGATGATGGCTAATTGGTTAATCCATTCCGGTCACACTGCTTTCGAAGCTCGAGTGGAAATCCATATCGGAATAGTTGTCGGAATCTAAGGAATTTGAACTAGATACGTGATCCATCTTGTATAATCAGGGAATTCATTTTTGATATGAAATAGATTATAGGACTTAGATTGGTATTCTTCAACACATAATTTACATATGTATATATAATACCAAAATCCCATAAATTACGGAGAAATTTTCGGAAGATGTCAGGAAAAGTTTACAGTAACATATACGCTAAGATATGAATTAGCAGATACGCTAAGATATGAATTTTTGTCTATACACTATTCATGCAATAAATGCAGGAAAACGTGTCTAGACTTAAGAATGATAAGCATGTAATTTCTGACAAGAAATGATAAGCAAAACTCGGTAAAAACAGATACGGTCATAGTCCAGACTCACTAATGTATCCTAACAATTACCAGTTAAACACACTAATGCAAATTCTGGTTCCCTATGACCTTAAGCTCTGATACCAACTGTGATGATCCGTCCAAATCCCTTTAGACGAATACATCATTCATCGAATTCACAGTGAGGTACTGACCTATACATGATACGTTTTGTAAACATTGCATTATTTTGAAAAGACACACCATAAATGAATATATAATTCCAAGGTTTTTGACGTTTGATGATTTCTACGTATAGACAATCACCGTATATAATAGTTTACAATACTACATCCGTTGATAATGCAGTCAAAATAAGATACATGGTGATGATTTTGTGAATGCAACGTTTTCTCGAATAAAGCATGTATGACTCCATGCACATAGCTTGTATCACATATAAGTAAACAGCGGAAGACTTCTAGGAACCTGAGAATAAACATGCTTTCAAGTGTCAACACAAAGGTTGGTGAGTTCATAGTTTTAATGTTGCGCATAATCCGTATATAAAGGTGGATCACAAGATTTCAGTTATTTCATCCAGAAACGTTTATCAAAGTATTCTACCAAACTGAGCACCCTGGTAACTAAGCTTTAACGTTATAATAAGTACCTTTGTTTTAACATACATGCAACCGACATGTACAATACAAGCAATCCAACGTGTACTAAACTCAAATAGCATACGTCTGTTTTATAGTTCAGGCAAGGGTTTCTATACCTGGAACAGACGGGGATGTCAAGCCCTATGGATCCATATACCACTATTCGCGTCCATCGGTTCTTATAACTGACAGTTACTAGTTACCAAAGCTAAGGGATTTACGGTTCAAACTTGGTGTAGAATTTAGTATGTACTTGTATCCATTGCGTTTAAAATAAAGTGCATGTATTCTCAGCCCAAAATATATATTGCAAAAGCAATTAAAAGGGGAGCAAATGAAACTCACCTTAGCAGCACATAAGGTCATTCACCAAAATGTGATTGAAACTCGGAATGCAAAATAACCGTAGATCTCAACCTAGAGAACATATGTTGGTCAATACATGTCTAATAAGCTAGGTCGGTGAAATGTCCCGTTCATATTGATTATAAACGTTCCATATTAATTGATTTCGTTGCGAGGTTTTGACCTCTATATGAGACATTTTTCAAAGACTGCATTCATTTTTAAAACAACCATAACCTTTATTTTATCAATAAAGGTTTTAAAAACATTACGTAGATTATCAAATAATGATAATCTAAAATATACTGTTTACACACGACCATTACATAATGGTTTACAATATAAATATATTACATCGACATATGTTTCTTGAATGCAGTTTTTATACAATATCATACAAACATGGACTCCAAATCTTGTCCTTATTTTAGTATGCAACAGCGGAAGCTCTTAATATTCACCTGAGAATAAACATGCTTTAAACGTCAACAAAAATGTTGGTGAGTTATAGGTTTAACCTATATATATCAAATTGTAACAATAGACCACAAGATTTCATATTTCAATACACATCCCATACATAGAGATAAAAATCATTCATATGGTGAACACCTGGTAACCGACATTAACAAGATGCATATATAAGAATATCCCCATCATTCCGGGACACCCTTCGGATATGATATAAATTTCGAAGTACTAAAGCATCCGGTACTTTGGATGGGGTTTGTTAGGCCCAATAGATCTATCTTTAGGATTCGCGTCAATTAGGGTGTCTGTTCCCTAATTCTTAGATTACCAGACTTAATAAAAAGGGGCATATTCGATTTCGATAATTCAACCATAGAATGTAGTTTCACATACTTGTATCTATTTTTTAAATCATTTATAAAACCTGTATGTATTCTCATCCCAAAAATATTAGATTTTAAAAGTGGGACTATAACTCACTTTCACAGATATTTCCTTCCTCGGAAATAAGACTTGGCCACGGATCGATTCACGAACCTATACAAATATGTACATAAATATCAAAGTATGATCAAAATATAATTACAACCATTTTTATTATGTTTTAAATATTTGAGTGTATTAAATCAGCTGTCCTCGTTAGTAACCTACAACTAGTTGTCCACAATTAGATGTACAGAAATAAATCGATATATATTATCTTGAATCAATCCACGACCCAATGTATACACGTCTCAGGCTAGATCACAACTCAAAGTATATATATTTTTGGAATCAACCTCAACCCTGTATAGCTAACTACAACATTACTGCATATAGAGTGTCTATGGTTGTTCCAAATAATATATATACATGGGTCGATATGATATGTCAAAACATTTGCATACGTGTCTACGGTATCCCAAGATTACATAATATATTAGAATACATGTATAATACAATATAAGTTAGCTAGGATATGATTTGTATAGATTTGTTAAACATTTCCCGTAGCTAAAAAGATAAAAAATATCCAATCTTGTTTTACCCATAACTTCTTCATTTTAAATCCGTTTTGAGTGAATCAAATTGCTATGGTTTCATATTGAACTCTAATTTAAGAATCCAAATATAAAAAGTATAGGTTTATAGTCAGAAATTTAAGTTACATGTCAATTACTAAAGAGGTAGTCATTTCCGTCGAAAGAATGACATCTTAATGACCATTTTGAAAAACATACTTTCACTTTGAGTTTAACCAAGATTTTTGGATATAGTTTCATTTTCATATGAAAAATCATTTTCCCAGAAGAACAACTTTTAAATTAAAGTTTGTCATAGTTTTTAATTATCCAAACCAAAACAGCCCCCGGTTTCACTACGACGGTGTATATCCGATTTTATGGTGTTCATCGTGTTTCCAGGTTTTAAATCATTAAGTTAGCATATAATATAGATAAAGAACATGTGTTTAGTTGATTTTAAAAGTCAAGTTAGAAGGATTAACTTTTGTTTGCGAACAAGTTTAGAATTAACTAAACTATGTTCTAGTGATTACAAGTTTAAACCTTCGAGTAAGATAGCTTTATATGTATGAATTGAATGATGTTATGAACATCGTTACTACCTCAAGTTTTTTGGATAAAACTACTGGAAATAAGAAAAATGGATCTAGCTTCAAAGGATCCTTGGGTGGCTTGAAAGTTCTTGAAGCAGAATCATGACACGAAAACAGTTCAAGTAAGATTTTCACTCGAAATAAGATTGTTATAGTTGTAGAAATTGAATCAAAGTTTGAATATGAATATTACCTTGAATTATAAAGATAAACTACTGTAAATAACAAAGGTTCCTTGATCTTAGATGATTACTTGGAATGGATTAGAAAGCTTGGAAGTAGACTTGCAAACTTGGAAGTATTCTTGATTTTTATGAAACTATACTTATGGAATTTATGAAGAACACTTAGAACTTGAAGATGGAAATTGAGAGAGATCAATTAGATGAAGGAAATTGAAGAATGAAAGTGTTTGTAGGTGTTTTTGGTCGTTGTTATATGGATTAGATATAAAGGATATGTAATTTTGTTTTCATGTAAATAAGTCATGAATGATTACTAATATTTTTGTAATTTTATGAGATATTTCATGCTAGTTGCCAAATGATGGTTCCCACATGCATTAGGTGACTCACATGGGCTGCTAAGAGCTGATCATTGGAGTGTATATACCAATAGTACATACATCTAAAAGCTGTGTATTGTACGAGTATGAATACGGGTGCATACGAGTAGAATTGTTGATGAAACTGAACGAGGATGTAATTGTAAGCATTTTTGTTAAGTAGAAGTACTTTGATATGTGTCTTGAAGTCTTTCAAAAGTGTAAGAATACATATCAAAACACAACATGTATATACATTCTAATGGAGTCGTTAAGTCTTCGTTAGTCGTTACATGTAAGTGTTGTTTTGAAACCTTTAAGTTAACGATCTCAATCAATGTTGTTAAACCAATGTTTATTATATCAAATGAGATGTTAAATTATTATATTATCATGATATTATGATGTATGAATATCTCTTAATATGATATATACATTAAAATATCGTTACAACGATAATCGTTACATATAAGTCTCGTTTCGTAATTCTTGAGTTAGTAGTCTTGTTTTTACATATGTAATTTATTGTTAACACACTTAATGATATATTTAAATATCATTTTATCATGTTAAATATAGTGTATCAATATCTTAATATGATACATATGTATTTAGTAGACGTTATCATAACGATAATCGTTATATATATCATTTCGAGTTTCTTAACTTAGTAATCTCATTTCTTATGTATATCACACATTGTTAATATATTTAGTGAGATACTTACTCATCATAATCTTATGTCAACCATATATATATGTCTATATATACCACAACATGTAGTTTTTACAATTTTGTAACTTTCGTGAATCGCCGGTCAACTTGGGTGATCAATTGTCTATATGAAACTTATTTCATTTAATCAAGTCTTAACAAGTTTGATTTCTTAACACGTTGGAAACATTTAGTCATGTAAATATCAATCTCAATTAATATATATAAACATGGAAAAGTTCGGGACACTACAGTACCTACCCGTTAAATAAATTTCGTCCCGAAATTTTAAGCTGTTGAAGGTGTTGACGAATCTTCTGGAAATAGATGCGGGTATTTCTTCTTCATATGATCTTCACGCTTCCAGGTGAACTCGGGTCCTCTACGAGCATTCCATCGAACCTTAACAATCGGTATCTTGTTTTGCTTAAGTCTCTTAACCTCACGATCCATTATTTCGACGGGTTCTTCAATGAATTGAAGTTTTTCATTGATATCGATTTCGTCCAACGGAATAGTGAGATCTTCTTTAGCAAAACATTTCTTCAAATTCGAGACGTGGAAAGTGTTATGTACAGCCGCGAGTTGTTGAGGTAGCTACAGTTGGTAAGCTACTGGTCCGACACGATCTATAATCTTGAATGGTCCAATGTACCTTGGATTTAGTTTCCACCGTTTACCAAATCGAACAACGTCTTTCCAAGGTGAAACCTTAAGCATGACCATTTCTCCAATTTCAAACTCTATATCTTTTCTTTTACTGTCCGCGTAGCTCTTTTCTCGACTCTGAGCGGTTTTCAATCGTTGTTGAATTTGGATGATTTTCTCGGTAGTTTCTTGTATTATCTCCGAACCCGTAATCTATCTATCCCCCACTTCATTCCAACAAATCGGAGACCTGCACTTTCTACCATAAAGTGCCTCAAATGGTACCATCTCAATACTAGAATGATAACTGTTGTTGTAGGAAAATTCTGCTAACGGTAGGTGTCGATCCCAACTATTTCCAAAATCAATAACACATGCTCGTAGCATGTCTTCAAGCGTTTGTATCGTCCTTTCGCTCTGCCTATCAGTTTGTGGATGATTGGCAGTACTCATGTCTAGACGAGTCCCCAATGCTTGTTGCAATGTCTGCCAGAACCTTGAAACAAATCTACCATCCCTATCAGAGATAATAGAGACGGGTATTCCATGTCTGGAGACAACCTCCTTCAAATACAATCGCGCCAACTTCTCCATTTTGTCATCTTCTCTCATTGGCAGGAAGTGTGCTGTCTTGGTGAGACGATCAACTATTACCCAAATAGTATCATAACCACTTGCAGTCCTTGGCAATTTAGTAATGAAATCCATGGTAATGTTTTTCCATTTCCATTCCGGGATTTCAGGTTGTTGTAGTAGACCTAATGGTTTCTGATGTTCAGCTTTGACCCTAGAACACTGATGCGTTGAAATAATACCTTTATTTTATGAACGGATTTGAGTTATTTTGTTACACGAATTGTTTTATTGTATATATGGTGTTTTAATGAATTCAGGTTGATTTCACACATATAGGAAACTAGTCCTATCTGCGTAGTTTAGTTTGTTGGTAAATCTGGTTCGTTTCACAGGGAGACAGTGTTTAAATTATTTTTAATAGTTTTTGAAGTTAAACTTATTTAAAGGGGGTTTTGGTTTAGGAATTTATAATACTACATAATAATAATAAAATATAACTTAATCTTAATTTAATTATATTACTTATTAATTTATACGAATACATTATTTATAATTATTAACTTAAAAGTGAATTAATTGAAATTATACTAATTGTGATCTAAATAAGTTTATTACTAAATGATAATTAATAAAATAATAACTTTTAATAAAACTAATTGATTAGAATTTTGTTTTGAGCAATAAATTATAATACAAATTTATTTAAATTAACTAAATAATAAAAATGAATTATAGGAAATTATAATAATTAAACTAATTATAAATTAATTACTTTAAAATAATAATAAAAGATTTAATTTAAAACTTAGAATTCAAATAAAATTTATAACAGTGGTATTTTAATACGTACGCATTTCACGTAGATTTATACGCGTTCCGCGTATAATTTTGAAGGTACGCGTTTCGTGTAATGTATACGCGATACGCGTAAGTTATATTCGATGTGACAAACAATTCTGGTACAAATTCGAGTATTTTGATGTATATTTTTATTTTAAGTGAATAATAATAATACGTAAATAATAATAATAATAATAAGTATTTTACAATATATAAATAAATGGGAGTGTTTACTTAAATGTGTCACCTATAGATCCATGGATTGTTTTGAGTTTAAGCCCTATTAAAATGTTTTAGTATAAAACTTTATATTTTTCTTTCGAATAAATATAAAGTTATGACTAACTAAATTCAATCTAATTTTTATCGGATCTTATTTTAGATAGTTACTATTCCCCAAGTATTTAAATTGAGACCCAACCCAGTTTTGACTTTCGCCAAAACCCAAATCATAACGGTTTCCCTTTTTACAATTTCACTATTATATGACTAGTGATATTACCCAAACCACCGAACTTTATTTCTAATTTAGTGTTAGTAAATTATTCATAAGTTCGTCTAGATCACTTTTAATGTTGAAGCTTAATTTATATAGATAAAAATAACTTTCGTTATTTGAATCTAATAAATTAAGTGATAAGGGTTAAGTATCCAAGTACATAATAATGGTTCTTTTAATTAGGCTCAATGTTAAAAATACTTAAGTTACATTTTAATTTTTACAAATGATAACAATCCATTTCACTAGGGGCTCTACATCTAAGAAAACACTAGGGAAATTAGCTACTCATTATACTAAGGTAAACATGAAAATATAAATATACAAACATAATAATAACGATATAAATTGATAACGATAATTTTAATAGGATATACTTACGAAAATCTTCACTTTCATTTACTTTAAACGGTAGAAAATTACAACAACACCTCTTGCACTCGTACAATAATACCCTTAATCACAAACAATACACCCTTAAATCTGAAACTATCCTAAAAATTGAATCTTGAAACTGAAATTAATACGGAGTACTTGAAAGAAAAATAAACATGATAAAAGTTGTGTGGGATTTGGAGTTGTATATTCCTCACTGTACTGTCTCCTCTCTCTATGTATCTGTATATAGTAGAAGAGTAGTAGATGTAATCATCATTATTAATTCTTTATTGCATACAGTGGCTGGAGTGGCTGGAAAGTAATATTAATAAACCATAAAGTAACCGTCCCATTTGTAATTCGGATCTGATTCTGGACTCAACAATACGCGTTTCGCGTAAGGTTAAAATACTACGCGTTTCGCGTAGGTAAGTACGCGATACACGTAAGAGTAAATGGCAGTTTTCTAATTTTTATTTTTTCGTTTGTTCTTTGTTCACCCCGTGTTGACGTATATCGACTTGGAACTTTCTTTTGAACTCTTTTTCTTCGATCATCTTGAACTTGCATTCGGGTAAACATTATCTTGATATATATTTGGTTTAAATCCGTCGTTTTATCGTCGTTTCTTCAAACTTCAAGCTCATGTTTACTTTTGTCGTTTTTCTAGTGAATTATGCATTTGAATGTCTTCGTTTCGGTAAAAGCCAATGAAATATAAATGATATTGCGTTGAAATATATGTATGTTTAAAGCAATATCAAACACGTCAAACATTCTCCTACATATTTAGCAATATCGGCTTTCATACCCGGCCACCAAAAGTGTTTCTTGAGATCTTTATACATCTTCCCCGCTCTGGGATGTATTGAATATCTGGTTTTATGTTCTTCTTTAAGTACCATTTCTCTCACATCTCCAAACCTTGGTACCCAAATTCTATCAGCCCTATATTGGGTTTCGTCTTCCCGAATATTAAGATGTTTCTCTGATCCTTTTGGTATCTCATTCTTCAACTTTCCTTCTTTTACAACTCCCTGTTGCGCCTCCTTTATTTGAGTAGTAAGGTTAGTATGAATAATTATATTCATAGCTTTTACCCGTATAGGTTCTCTGTCCTTTCTACTCAAAGCGTCGGCTACCACATTCATCCTCCCCGGGTGGTATCGAATCTCAAAATCATAATCATTCAACAGTTCAATCCACCTATGTTGTCTCATATTCAGTTGCTTCTGATTAAATATATGTTGGAGAATTTTGTGGTCGGTATATATAATACTTTTGACCCCATATAAATAATGCCTCCAAGTCTTTAATGCAAAAACAACAGCACCCAATTCCAAATCGTGAGTTGTATAATTTTGCTCGTGAATCTTCAATTGTCTAGATGCATAAGCAATCACCTTCGTTCGTTGCATTAATACACAACCGAGACCTTGCTTTGATGCATCACAATAAATCACAAAATCATCATTCCCTTCAGGCAATGACAATATAGGTGACGTAGTTAGCTTTTTCTTCAATAACTGAAACGCCTTCTCTTGTTCATCCTTCCATTCAAATTTCTTCCCTTTATGCATTAATGCAGTCAAGGGTTTTGCTATTTTGGAGAAATCTTGGATGAATCTTCTGTAGTAACCAGCCAATCTTCTGTAGTAACCACACGAAATGAAATTTTGACAACAGAAACAAAGTAGAAACTCGTGATTAAGGTTTAAAAATTTGGATCCTTAGGGAAAATTGGACCTTTGTGAAAACGTTTTAAGATTTTATAAAATGGCATGCTAGTTTTTACACTAGACACGTTTTCCAGTTTTAACCTCAAATTCCGGTTGAGGGTAACTGAAAACCATAGTCTCAGTCGGCGATTAGCAAGCTATCCGCCCCCATAATTGAAGTATCATGGAACTTGAAACCGAATGTCCTAAAAATGGTTTTAAACAATATAATTCATAAAATAGCATAAGTTTTAGAATAAAATTATATCGTGTCCAAATATCATCGGTGAACCATGAGTTTGCACACCTCAATTTGTTATGGCATAAGTATGTTGATCGCGATCAAACATAGATGCGGTTGATCTTTACGGAGATCATCCATCTGGGGATTAGATTCATTAGTCTTAAAAGCTAATTTGTAATGTGCCCCCCCATTGTACGAGACAGATCCATCTCATGGTTAGGATAAGTCTGACCACCAAAAACCCTGTTTGATGCTGAGGTGAGGTGGATTTCCAGCCGATGATAGAGATGACTTTTCAAGATTTTTTGTCAACCTACAGCTGTTCTGGACTACATCTTCTAACATAAGTTAGCAAGTGTGTCATTTTGGAAGACTTTACTTCCTTAATGAGATATTCAAGTTTATACATTCTAAAGCAATGATATCTGCAATAAACTTCATAGAAACATGTGATAAATGGTTCTAAACATATGGGTTTATAAATTTCTTTATACTTGGTTTTCTTTTAAATATTTTAATCAAATAAACTTATGTATTTTTAATGTATGGAGACAATAATTTCGGTTTTTGACACCTAATCTTTAATTGCTCGTAATTACTTTAAAAATTGATTAGTTATATTTGTTTAAAAATTGTAAAATTTTTCATAAAAACCACTAAATTATAAGTTCTCGAGAATTTATATATTCCCACCCCACACTTAAGATTATATAATGCCCTCATTACATAAAATCAGATTAAAATGTATAAATTTGAGAGGACAAGAAGTGTAAAGTATTTAGAACTTCCTTTGTTAAGCAATTGGAGATTGTAAAATGCTTATTGTATGAACATAGCCAATCCTTTTTATCACAATAATGCTTTCGTGTTTCGCTATGTCGAATCTCATCATCGTAAGTACCTGTCAACAAATATGTCAATCACAAACGAGATGGGGTTGTACTTTAGTAGTACAAAAATTTTACCCCACACTAAAAGTTTTTGTATAAAATATATAAAAGTAAAAGTAAATTAACACACCATAAAAATTATTTTACAAAAACAAATACAAAATAAATTGTTCTAAAACTAAAAAGAAAACTAGAAAAATGACCATGCAGGGCCTCCCTGATCTTCCTGTTCCCGTTGCTATTGCTGCCGCTGTTCATTTAGGTGTTTTTCCTCGTAAAAATGCCTATAGGCTTCCTGACTTGCGGCTAGGGCAGCATTGGGGTCATAAGGTGGAGGTATGTGATGACCCGGGAATTTTCGAAAAAATTTAAACTTAATCTTGAATTGATTCCGACACGATAAGCAAAGTCTATAATGTGAGTCTCGAAAACTTTGAAACTATGTTCATGTATTCAATTACCATTCGACTATTCCAGACGATTCACGAACATTGGTTTGTAAATTAATATGTATATATATTATAAATGATAGCATATTAATTGAATTAATATATGAGTTAATTGTTGGAAATAAATATGTAATATAATATGCGATATAATGAAAACTATTATTACCAATGTATATATATATATATATATATATATATATATATATATATATATATATATATATAAATATAAATATTACTTGTAAATATATAAAATGATATTAAAACTATTTGTTTAAAAATATATAATATATATTTATGTGATAAAACTTGTTATTTAAAACTGATTATATTTAGAGGGAGAGTAAATGGAAAATGAATGATTTCGAGCTTAATTGTAAACGTCAGTAACACTCGGTTGATGTTTTGTTAGTTTTAATATAGATATTGTACATGTTCATGAAGGATTGAAATAATAGTTGGACTGTAAATTGATTACGAAGATTTTAGATTTGTCAAAAATATTTTTACCTTTTTAAGATTAAATATTAGCACTCCGTATATATAAATTGGGACAGAAAATAAATAATTATTGAATCTTTTTGATCAGGTTTCAATCAGGTAATGAGTGAAATAATTAAATATGTTTAATCTAAAAATTTGAGATTTTTAGGGACACATTTATACGTTAACTGTTTAGCAATGGACACACTCCGTGAAAACTGTCGGTAGGAATAAAACAAAAACCTCGGCTGCTATCCTAATTGATACTATTTAATGGCACGTTTAATTCAAGAACCACTTTTGATATATTATATAATTATTATTATTATTATTATTATTATTATTATTATTATTATTATTATATTAATTAATAATTAATACTTAAAATGATAGTTACAGACATCAAAATAGATGGATGGATGTAAGATGTCTTCTTGTCAAATAAGATCAACCATTATTTTTTTATCGAGAGTTTCACATCCAAGTAGCCAACCAGCACAGTTCCAACGACCATCATTAAAACACTTTGATCAACCTCAAGGATCACCTTTCATCACCAAAAACCCATCTCAGTCACCACCATACAACCACCCTAACCATCACAATCGTCCACCATTAGTTTTATGTTTTCCTGTTTTAGCCTCCATCGTGAACACCACCACCGTTGTTAACCACCTTCACTCTACCATGAACACCCTTGTTGTTTTCGTTGCTATACGAAGCCTACAATACTACCATCGACCACTTCATTAAATCATCATTGAACATGCTTGTTTGCTTTCGGTTAAAACCCATGAACTACCATTATTAAACCATCATACCTATTGATCAGAATACATACTGTTATCTTGTTTCCTTTCCTTGATCGAGCAACCCAACTTGCTGCTATTTCTAGCCTGGTATTCGAACACCCAAAACCACCACAAGGGCCACCACCTACTGCTACAAATGTCTGCTGTCTCTGTTCGGTTTTGACATCCAGAAAGCCCGAACAAACATACACAAACATTTATCAATCACTACTTGTTACAACCTTCAATCCCTTATATTTTTCTTATTATTGTTCCTGATCGAAGACGTACCCAAACCACCATCGTGGAACCATTACACCACTTTACCATCGAGCATGAACACCCACCACCATACTCTCTCTCTCTCTCTCTCTCTCTCTCTCTCTCCTATTTTTCTGTCCCAAATCATCGCGAAACCAAACCAACATCTTCTGTCTCTTTTCTGATCTAGTTGTAAACCGTAAACTCCAACAACCACTTATGTAATCGTTGCTGCTACTTTGATTTTCTATTATAGCGGCCACTACAAACCATCATTAACCTATCATAAAACCACGTTCTATCCTCCCTCTTTTCTCTCTCTATCCACCCTCTTCTTCTTTCTTTTGTTGGAATCATAAAACCCATCAACCAACAAACCACCATAACCTTGCTTGAACTGCTGCTACATACTGTCTTTTGTTCCATCGGATTCAACGACACGAAGCTTGCTTCTGTCTGTTAGAGTCTAAAACACGAAAAATAATAATGAAGGATGATGATGAGTGAAGAAGATGATGTTAAACTTAAGAACGATAATGGACTGCGATGATACGATAACGATGGAAATGATAAAGGAAAACGAAGGTGAGACATGATTGTGATCGAAGATACCTGTTATGTTTGCAATCCAAGAAGAAACGTTGCATAGTATATTTTTTTTTTGGTAACACTACCCAGCAATTGAAACTCTAATCGATGGAACTTAGGCCACATAATTTTTTCTTGGGCCGTTATATTGTTGGGCCAGGCTTTTTATTTACTGTTGGGCTGCAGATGATGAAATTGGTGAAGAACGTGAATGATGATGATTTGAATATTAATGATAATGGTTAAATAGATTTAGGCTGTAAATCAAAACAGATATGTTAGAGCAGCTCGGATGGTTAAGGGGAAGAGTGGGTCTGCGAGAGGTCTTGGGTTCGAGTCCCGTTCGCGACAGTTTTCTTTTAAAGCTTCTTTTGAGGTAGTTTTCATATTAAAAATTATTATTATTATTATTATTATTATTATTATTATTATTATTATTATTATTATTATTATTATTATTATTATTATTATTATTAGTTAGTATTATTATTGTTAAGAATTTCATTAGTTTTACTATCATAATACAAAGTATTATTAATATATTAATATCATTATATAAATATTAATATCAATGTTATTGTTATTATTAGCATTAGTACTAGTATTATCATTTTTAAAAAAAAAATAAATTTATATATATTAACAAAGGTATTTTATTTAAAATTATCGTTTTCATTACTATTATAAGTATTGTTATCATTAAAAGTATTATTATTAGTATTAACAATATTTCTACTAAAATTATTATCATTATAAGTATTATTATCATTATTAAGTATACTTACTAATATTATTATTATAAAATAATATAACTTTTTATTTATTATCATTTATATTATGTTTTCAGATGATTTTTAGTTATATAACACTATAGTTAATACATATAACATATCTATATTAATGTTTTAAAATAAATACTAATTATTTAGTTAAAGTACACAAAATAGAAATATTTAAATTACTTATTGATAAAAATATATAACTTACTAAAACAATAACTATATCACTAAGAATAAATACATAGATTGGTTTGATGACGATTATGTGTGTTAATATATATATATATATAAATGATATAGGTTCGTGAATCCGAGGCCAACCCTGCATTGTTCAATGTCGTCATATGTATTTTTACTACAAAATACAGTAATTGTGAGTTTTCATTACTCCCTTTTTATATATAATTTTGGGACTGAGAATACATGCGCTGCTTTTATAAATGTTTTACGATATAGACACAAGTAATCGAAACCACATTCTATGGTTGAATTATCGAAGTTGAATATGCCTTTTTATTAAGTCTGGTAATCTAAGAATTAGGGAACAGACACCCTAATTGACGCGAACTCTAAAGATAGATCTATCGGGCCCAACAAGCCGCATCCAAAGTACCGGATGCTTTAATACTTTGAAATTTATATCATGTCCGAAGGAGGATCCCGGAATGATGGGGATATTCTTATATGTATATTGTGAATGTCGGTTACCAGGTGTTCAATCCATATGAATGATATTTTTGTCTCTATGCATGGGACGTATGTTTATTAGAAATGGAAATATGAAATCTTGTGGTCTATTAAAATTATGAAATGATTATTTATGTTAAACTAATGAACTCACCAACCTTTTGGTTGACACTTTAAAGCATGTTTATTCTCAGGTATGAAAGAAATCTTCCCCTGTGCAATTGCTCATTTTAAAGATATTACTTGGAGTCATTCATGACATATTTCAAAAGATGTTGCATTCGAGTCTTTGAGTTCATCAAGATTATTATTAAGTCAATTATAGTTAGATATTATAAAATGGTATGCATGCCGTCAACTTTTGATGTAATGGAATATTGTCTTTTCAAAAACGAATGCAATGTTTGTAAAATGTATCATATAGAGGTCAAGTACCTCGCGATGTAATCAACTGTTGTGAATCGTTTATAATCGATATGGACTTTGTCCGGATGGATTAGGACGGGTCTCTACAGTTGGTATTAGAGCGGTGGTCTTAGCGAACCAGGTCTGCATTAGTGTGTATAACTGATAAGTTGTTAGGATGCATTAGTGAGTTTGGACTTTGACCGTGTCTGCATGTTAAAGTTTTGCTTATCATTTTTGTCGGAAATCATCTGCTTATCATCCTTAGGAAATTACCTGCTTATCATTCTTAGTCTAGACACATCTTACTGCAATGATTGCCTAAATAGTGTATAGACAAAAATTCGTATCTTAACGTATCTACTAATTCATATCTTAGCGTATCTGTTATTGTTATCTTTGCCTGACAGTTTCCGTAGATTCCTCCGTAACTTATGGGATTTTAGTATTATATATGCATATGTAAATTATGTATTGCAGGGTACTAATCCACATCCTATAATCTATTTCTTAAAAAAAAAATCGTTCATCTGATTGTACGAGATGAATCCCTCAACCAGTTCAAATTCCTCGGATTTCGACAGCCATTCCGATATGGATGTTCACCAAAGCTCCGAAAGCAGCGTCACCAGAATGAATTAATCAATCAGCCATCCCCAATTTGTCTGATGGGTTCATAATTGACTTAATCAATGGAGATGAGAAGAGGGCAATCCTTTTCACCCACCAACCTGTACTCTTAATAAAGAACCTGAAGCACTTACCGGCGAACCCATTCGAAACACCATTTTCGCACTCATTTCCAGATTATCTCTCCACGATTACATTCTATCTAAAATTCTAAACCTTATTCATCCGTTCGTTCCGACCAACAATCATCTCGGAATAATAGAAGAAGTCAACGAGCTTCGCTCTCAAGTAATCAATTAGAAAATATGGTGCAAAACTTACCAGCTTCAGCAACATCACCGGCACCAATAGTACCATCAACAACCCAAGTCTCAACATCACATGTCTCAACATCTCTTTCTGTACTTCGAGTATAATCATCGTTCTACATGACGTTCTACATCATTTATCTTCGTTCGACATGGCAATTATGTAATCTCTAATGTTTTAGAGATTATATATATATTCTTGTTCTAACGGTAAACCAAATGAGTTTAATATCATATTGACTCATTAAATCTATGATTACATCTGAAGAAAATATATAGGTATATATATTTTTCATAAAGATTGTAATTAAAATTTCTTTCGTACGAACAGTTAATGGTGAAAATATTTTAACGGGTAGGTAATACCCGAGGAATATACATATTTCACATTAATAAGTCACACTGTACATTCGTCGAAGCTGATTCAACAGACATTTACTATCCTACTTACATCCACCGATAATACGTTCACCACAAAATAACAATTTTCATCCAATTTCATATTTGGATTTTGATTTATCAGAATTCAACAAGTGGCATAATGAAGAAAACATTTGACAAAATAAAATTTGTTAGAAACAAACGATTTAATTGTGAGAAGAATTTTGTTAAGAATCCACGCTAACGAAATCCTAGCTAACTGTTCCTAGCTAACTGTTAATTCCGTATTACATTTTAATTATCGCAATTTACATTCTCGCAACTTTATTTATTGTTAGTTAATTTCTGTTATTTACTTTACGCACTTTATTTATCGTCATTTAATTTCTGTTATTTATTTTACGCACTTTAAATATCGGGACACGTATACAAGGTTTTGACATATCATATCGACGCATCTATATATATTATTTGGAATAACCATAGACACTCTATATGCAGTAATGATCGAGTTCTCTATACAGGGTTGAGGTTGATTCTACAATAATATATATAGTTTGAGTTGTGATCGAGTCTGAGACGTATACGGGTCACGATACGTATTAATTAATTCAAATGTTATATAATAAACTGCATATGAATTATTGAATTGCTAACTGTGGACAATCAACTGAGGACTACCAACAGTGGACAATTAAAATGAATTAAAATATTGATTATAACGTATGAAACTAAACAATTCTTCAAGTTTGCCACTTGATTCCATCTTAAACCTCGTTTGTATCTTGACTATTACAATCTGCGTTCAAAACCTTTCATGACTCTTGAAAACACCTCAATCGAGAGGATGAACCAACCGCACTTCATCTATGAAAGAAAAGATTGATGCATATCGTTATGCACCTGCAAACACTCGGAACCTGAGTAAACGTTTAACATGTATCTGTGTTAGATTCTTTAGCATTATTATTACCCAAAATAACTTGATTATCCCTTTTCAAAGCAGCGAATTTTGTCACAGCTCCAGCAAGACAATTTCGACTTTTCATTCGAAACAACCTTACTATAACCTTGATATATATATGCGTGCTCTTTTATTGTTACCAAGGAACCTTTCATATTCTACCATATTACTAGTAGACGTACCAGCAACCTCGCTGCTTCTTGGTTTAAATCTCTCCGATAAATCATTATATTTATTTATTGAAACCTTATCATATACTCATCCGTATCTTGTAACGAGAACTGCCATACCAATTATCGGGAGTCAGCAATCAGTACTTTGAAAACGCACAGCATATCTACATCAACAGTTATATGTATAACATTTATCTTTTAGAATTATGGTCTCTTATTCTGAAATTCTGAAAAAGCTGAATACAGCAGCACAAACTGTACACGACCTTAACTGTCAAAAGTTTGATGATAAAGAATGGAGTATTGGAAACACTCAATAGAAAATTTAGTACCAAAAAGCAGATTATGCGAAACTATGAAGGAAACTGTGGACAAATCACAAAGAATAAGTTTGACTTCAAAGAATCCAAATGATTCTGATTCTGATGAAATCTTTAGCAAATACCTTGCTTCCGAATCTAAACCCTTACGGATAAATCTTCTTCATCATCCATCAATATTAGAAATTTCAAGATATCATCGTATCTTCCATTATAAATATCCTCCATATTTCTGAAGATATTTTCATAATTGTTCTTATCTTAAATCATTAATATCATCGTGCTATCAGTGTTACATCATATAGAAACTGTTAGTTTCTATATTCTGTAAACTTTCGAGCTTAAAATATGAATGTTATTAAAGTAATGTTGGGAATTGATGCATGAGTTAGTATAATATAATGACACTTGATCAACGTGATTATATTACAGTAAGTCATGCTGAGTTTCTTATGGGACGTGATGATTCACAGACCATAACGTCATCACGTGCCATGTTACATAACTCTTTCATTCTGTTTAACTTCTGAACATATCAAGAAAGAATGTTCTTGATAGTTCTATTCTCAGTGACTCAGGTAATTTGACAAATCAAATCGTGCTATCACATTCTTTCTTGTTTAGAACATTAAGTTCATTTGAAACTCCATACTTACGAATTCGGGACCGTTACTCGCTTTACTAGAGATCGAGAAGACAATAAAGAGGCAAAGAGATCCAAAATATAAGAGAAAATATAAAGCCCAATAACAACCCGAAGATTATAAACCGTGTACATTAATACAAATAGCAATATAAAGATACGGGAGTATGATAAATACAATAACCCCAAGGTAATAGTAGAAGTGAATAGATTCCTCCGGTGGTAAATGGAAAATAAGAATGACAGATGCGATAATTAGGAAAATGTCAAGAATCAGAACTGGATGGAGCATTTCCACAATATTTTAGAAGTAGGAATAGAGGAAGAAAGTATAGGAATGGTGAAAATAATGGAACGGAAGAGTTTAATTTACAATGGAAATATCAGACAGTGTAATCGAGGCAGATCGTCGTATTTAATTAAAGAGGATCCTAATTTCCTTGTTTGCCGAAGAATCAAATCTTATATAGATTTTGAAGATTTTCTCCAAATCCCTTGAATTCCAGAATTCAACCCTGTTTACGTCAAAAGCTAAGGAAAATCTTATTTTCTTCAATTCACTCTTTTGCGATAGCTTCACTCGTATTCTTAGAATAATCGAATTATTTTATCATTATTATTCAATGATGATAAACCTCTAATTATCAACTCATATTGGTCATGAAAATATTTCTATTGTAGGCCATGACCACCTCACTCAAATTTCGGGACGAAATTTCTTTAACGGGTAGGTACTGTGATGACCCGGGAATTTCCGAAAAAATTTAAACTTAATCTTTAATTGATTCCGACACGATAAGCAAAGTCTATAATGTGAGTCTCGAAAACTTTGAAACTATGTTCATGTATTCAATTACCATTCGACTATTCCCGACGATTCACGAACATTGGTTTGTAAATTAATATGTATATATATTATAAATGATAGCATATTAATTGAATTAATATATGAGTTAATTGTTGGAAATAAATATGTAATATAATATGCGATATAATGAAAACTATTATTACCAATGTATATATATATATATATATATATATATATATATATATATATATATATATATATATATAATTATTACTTGTAAATATATAAAATGATATTAAAACTATTTGTTTAAAAATATATAATATATATTTATGTGATAAAACTTGTTATTTAAAACTGATTATATTTAGAGGGAGAGTAAATGGAAAATGAATGATTTCGAGCTTAATTGTAAACGTCAGTAACACTCGGTTGATGTTTTGTTAGTTTTAATATAGATATTGTACATGTTCATGAAGGATTGAAATAATAGTTGGACTGTAAATTGATTACGAAGATTTTAGATTTGTCAAAAATATTTTTACCTTTTTAAGATTAAATATTTGCACTCCGTATATATAAATTGGGACAGAAAATAAATAATTATTGAATCTTTTTAATCAGGTTTCAATCAGGTAATGAGTGAAATAATTAAATATGTTTAATTTAAAAATTTGAGATTTTTAGGGACACATTTATACGTTAACTGCTTAGCAATGGACACACCCCGTGAAAACTGTCGGCAGGAATAAAACAAAAACCTCGGCTGCTATCCTAATTGATACTATTTAATGGCACATTTAATTCAAGAACCACTTTTGATATATTTTATAATTATTATTATTATTATTATATTAATTAATAATTAATACTTAAAATGATAGTTACAGACATCAAAATAGATGGATGGATGTAAGATGTCTTCTTGTCAAATAAGATCAACCATTATTTTTTTATTGAGAGTTTCACAGCCAAGTAGCCAACCAGCACAGTTCCAACGACCATCATTAAAACACTTTGATCAACCTCAAGGATCACCTTCCATCACCAAAAACCCATCTCAGTCACCACCATACAACCACCCTAACCATCACAATCGTCCACCATTAGTTTTATGTTTTCCTGTTTTAGCCTCCATCGTGAAAACCACCACCGTTGTTAACCACCTTCACTCCACCATGAACACCCTTGTTGTTTTCGTTGCTATACGAAGCCTACAATGCTACCATCGACCACTTCATTAAATCATCATTGAACATGCTTGTTTGCTTTCGGTTAAAACCCATGAACTACCATTATTAAACCATCATACCTATTGATCAGAATACATACTGTTATCTTGTTTCCTTTCCTTGATCGAGCAACCCAACTTGCTGCTATTTCTAGCCTGGTATTCGAACACCCAAAAGCACCACAAGGGCCACCACCTACTGCTACAAATGTCTGCTGTCTCTGTTCGGTTTTGACATCCAGAAAGCCCGAACAAACATACACAAACATTTATCAATCACTACTTGTTACAACCTTCAATCCCTTATATTTTTCTTATTATTGTTCCTGATCGAAGACGTACCCAAACCACCATCGTGGAACCATTACATCACTTTACCATCGAGCATGAACACCCACCACCATACTCTCTCTCTCTCTCTCTCTCCTATTTTTCTGTCCCAAATCATCGTGAAACCAAACCAACATCTTCTGTCTCTTTTCTGATCTAGTTGTAAACCGTAAACTCCAACAACCACTTATGTAATCGTTGCTGCTACTTTGATTTTCTATTATAGCGGCCACTACAAACCATCATTAACCTATCATAAAACCACGTTCTATCCTCCCTCTTTTCTCTCTCTATCCACCCTCTTCTTCTTTCTTTTGTTGGAATCATAAAACCCATCAACCAACAAACCACCATAACCTTGCTTAAACGGCTGCTACATACTGTCTTTTGTTCCATCGGATTCAACGACACGAAGCTTGCTTCTGTCTGTTAGAGTCTAAAACACGAAAAATAATAATGAAGGATGATGATGAGTGAAGAAGATGATGTTAAACTTAAGAACGATAATGGACTGAGATGATACGATAACGATGGAAATGATAAAGGATAACGAAGGTGAGACATGATTGTGATCGAAGATACCTGTTATGTTTGCAATCCAAGAAGAAACGTTGCATAGTATATTTTTTTTTCGGTAACACTACCCAGCAATTGAAACTCTAATCGATGGAACTTAGGCCACATAATTTTTTCTTGGGCCGTTATATTGTTGGGCCAGGCTTTTTATTTACTGTTGGGCTGCAGATGATGAAATTGGTGAAGAACGTGAATGATGATGATTTGAATATTAATGATAATGGTTAAATAGATTTAGGCCGTAAATCAAAACAGATATGTTAGAGCAGCTCGGATGGTTAAGGGGAAGAGTGGGTCTGCGAGAGGTCTTGGGTTTGAAGTCCCGTTCGTGACAGTTTTCTTTTAAAGCTTCTATTGAGGTAGTTTTCATATTTATTATTATTATTATTATTATTATTATTATTATTATTATTATTATTATTATTATTATTATTATTATTATTATTATTATTATTATTATTATTATTATTATTATTATTATTATTATTATTAGTATTATTATTATTATTATTATTATTATTATTAGTTAGTATTATTATTGTTAAGAATTTCATTAGTTTTACTATCATAATACAAAGTATTATTAATATATTAATATCATTATATAAATATTAATATCAATGTTATTGTTATTATTAGCATTAGTACTAGTATTATCATTTTAAAAAAAATAAATTTATATATATTAACAAAGGTATTTTATTTAAAATTATCGTTTTCATTACTATTATAAGTATTGTTATCATTAAAATTATTATTATTAGTATTAACAATATTTCTACTAAAATTATTATCATTATAAGTATTATTATCATATTTATTATTATTATCATTATTAAGTATACTTACTAATATTATTATTATAAAATAATATAACTTTTTATTTATTATCATTTATATTATGTTTTCTGATGATTTTTAGTTAAATAACACTATAGTTAATACATATAACATATCTATATTAACGTTTTAAAAATAAATACTAATTATTTAGTTAAAGTACACAAAATAGAAATATTTAAATTACTTATTGATAAAAATATATAACTTACTAAAACAATAACTATATCACTAAGAATAAATACATAGATTGGTTTGATGACGATTATGTGTGTTAATATATATATAAATGATATAGGTTCGTGAATCCGAGGCCAACCCTGCATTGTTCAATGTCGTCATATGTATTTTTACTACAAAATACAGTAATTGTGAGTTTTCATTACTCCCTTTTTATATATAATTTTGGGACTGAGAATACATGCGCTGCTTTTATAAATGTTTTACGATATAGACACAAGTAATCGAAACCACATTCTATGGTTGAATTATCGAAGTTGAATATGCCTTTTTATTAAGTCTGGTAATCTAAGAATTAGGGAACAGACACCCTAATTGACGCGAACTCTAAAGATAGATCTATCGGGCCCAACAAGCCCCATCCAAAGTACCGGATGCTTTAGTACTTCGAAATTTATATCATGTCTTAAGGAGGATCTCGGAATGATGGGGATATTCTTATATGTATATTGTGAATGTCGGTTACCAGGTGTTCAATCCATATAAATGATATTTTTGTCTCTATGCATGGGACATATGTTTATAAGAAATAGAAATATGAAATCTTGTGGTCTATTAAAATTATGAAATGATTATTTATGTTAAACTAATGAACTCACCAACCTTTTGATTGACACTTTAAGGCATGTTTATTCTCAGGTATGAAAGAAATCCTCCGCTGTGCAATTGCTCATTTTAAAGATATTACTTGGAGTCATTCATGACATATTTCAAAAGACATTGCATTCGAGTCGTTGAGTTCATCAAGATTATTATTAAGTCAATTATAGTTAGATATTATAAAATGGTATGCATGCCGTCAACTTTTGATGTAATGGAATATTGTCTTTTCAAAAATGAATGCAATGTTTGTAAAATGTATCATATAGAGGTCAAGTACCTCGCGATGTAATCAACTGTTGTGAATCGTTTATAATCGATATGGACTTTGTCCGGATGGATTAGGACGGGTCTCTACATTTGGTATCAGAGCGGTGGTCTTAGCGAACCAGGTCTGCATTAGTGTGTATAACTGATAAGTCGTTAGGATACATTAGTGAGTCTGGACTTAGACCGTGTCTGCATGTCAAAAGTTTTGCTTATCATTTTTGTCGGAAATCATCTGCTTATCATCCTTAGGAAATTACCTGCTTATCATTCTTAGTCTAGACACATCTTACTGCAATGATTGCCTAAATAGTGTATAGACAAAAATTCGTATCTTAACGTATCTGCTAATTCATATCTTAGCGTATCTGTTATTGTTATCTTTGCCTGACAGTTTCCGTAGATTCCTCCGTAACTTATGGGATTTTAGTATTATATATGCATATGTAAATTATGTATTGCAGGGTACTAATCTACATCCTATGATCTATTTCTTAAAAAAAAAAAATCGTTCATCTGATTGTACGAGATGAATCCCTCAACCAGTTCGAATTCCTCAGATTCCGACAGCCATTCCGATATGGATGTTCACCTAGCTCCGAAAGCAGCGTCACCAGAATGAATTAATCAATCAGCCATCCCCAATTTGTCTGATGGGTTCGTAATCGACTTAATCAATGGAGATGAGAAGAGGGCGATCCTTTTCACCCACCAACCTGTACTCTTAATAAAGAACCTGAAGCACTTACCGGCGAACCCATTCGAAACACCATTTTCGCACTCATTTCCAGATTATCTCTCCACGATTACATTCTATCTAAAATTCTAAACCTTATTCATCCGTTCATTCCGACCAACAATCATCTCGGAATAATAGAAGAAGTCAAAGAGCTTCGCGCTCAAGTAATCAATTAGAAAATATGGTGCAAAACTTACCAGCTTCAGCAACATCACCGGCACCAATAGTACCATCAACAACCCAAGTCTCAACATCACATGTCTCAACATCTCTTTCTGTACTTTGAGTATAATCATCGTTCTACATGACGTTCTACATCATTTATCTTCGTTCGGCATGGCAATTATGTAATCTCTAATGTTTTAGAGATTATATATATATATTCTTGTTCTAACGGTAAACCAAATGAGTTTAATATCGTATTGACTCATTAAATCTATGATTACATCTGAAGAAAATATATAGGTATATATATTTTTCATAAAGATTGTAATTAAAATTTCTTTCGTACGAACAGTTAATGGTGAAAATATTTTAACGGGTAGGTAATACCCGAGGAATATACATATTTCACATTAATAAGTCACACTGTACATTCGTCGAAGCTGATTCAACAGACATTTACTATCCTACTTACATCCACCGATATACAAATATGTTCACCACAAAATAACAGTTTTCATCCAATTTCATATTTGGATTTTGATTTATCAGAATCCAACAAGTGGCATAATGAAGAAAACATTTGACAAAATAAAATTTGTTAGAAACAAACGATTTAATTATGAGAAGAATTTTGTTAAGAATCCACGCTAACGAAATCCTAGCTAACTGTTCCTAGCTAACTGTTAATTCCGTATTACATTTTAATTATCGCAATTTACATTCTCGCAACTTTATTTATCGTTATTTAATTTCTGTTATTTACTTTACGCACTTTATTTATCGTCATTTAATTTCTGTTATTTATTTTACGCACTTTAAATATCGGGACACGTATACAAGGTTTTGACATATCATATCGACGCATCTATATATATTATTTGGAATAACCATAGACACTCTATATGCAGTAATGATCGAGTTCTCTATACAGGGTTGAGGTTGATTCTACAATAATATATATAGTTTGAGTTGTGATCGAGTCTGAGACGTATACGGGTCACGATACGTATTAATTAATTCAAATATTATATAATAAACTGCATATGAATTTATTGAATTGCTAACTATGGACTATCAACTGAGGACTACCAACAGTGGACAATTAAAATGAATTAAAATATTGATTATAACGTATGAAACTAAACAATTCTTCATGTTTGCCACTTGATTCCATCTTAAACCTCGTTTGTATCTTGACTATTACAATCTGCGTTCAAAACCTTTCATGACTCTTGAAAACACCTCAATCGAGATGATGAACCAACCGCACTTCATCTATGAAAGAAAAGATTGATGCATATCGTTATGCACCTGCAAACACTCGGAACCTGAGTAAACGTTTAACATGTATCTGTGTTAGATTCTTTAGCATTATTATTACCCAAAATAACTTGATTATCCCTTTTCAAAGTAGCGAATTTTGTCACAGCTCCAGCAAGACAATTTCGACTTTTCGTTCGAAACAACCTTACTATAACCTTGATATATATATGCGTGCTCTTTTATTGTTACCAAGGAACCTTTCATATTCTACCATATTACTAGTAGACGTACCAGCAACCTCACTGCTTCTTGGTTTAAATCTCTCCGATAAATCATTATATTTATTCATTGAAACCTTATCATATACTCATCCGCATCTTGTAACGAGAACTGCCATACCAATTATCGGGAGTCAGTAATCAGTACTTTGAAAACGCACAGCATATCTACATCAAAAGTTATATGTATAACATTTATCTTTTAGAATTATGGTCTCTTATTCTGAAATTCTGAAAAAGCTGAATACAGCAGCACAAACTGTACACGACCTTAACTGTCAAAAGTTTGATGATAAAGAATGGAGTATTGGAAACACTCAATAGAAAATTTAGTACCAAAAAGCGGATTATGCAAAACTATGAAGGAAGCCTTGGACAAATCACAAAGAATAAGTTTGACTTCAAAGAATCCAAATGATTCTGATTCTGATGAAATCTTTAGCAAATACCTTGCTTTCGAATCTAAACCCTTACGGATAAATCTTCTTCATCATCCATTGATATTAGAAATTTCAAGATATCATCGTATCTTCCATTATAAATATCCTCCATATTTCTGAAGATATTTTCATAACTGTTCTTATCTTAAATCATTAATATCATCGTGCTATCAGTGTTACATCATATAGAAACTGTTAGTTTCTATATTCTGTAAACTTTCGAGCTTAAAATATGAATGTTATTAAAGTAATGTTGGGAATTGATGCATGAGTTAGTATAATATAATGACACTTGATCAACGTGATTATATTACAGTAAGTCATGCTGAGTTTCTTATAGGACGTGATGATTCACAGACCATAACGTCATCACGTGCCATGTTACATAACTCTTTCATTCTGTTTAACTTCTGAACATATCAAGAAAGAATGTTCTTGATAGTTCTATTCTCAGTGACTCAGGTAATTTGACAAATCAAATCGTGCTATCACGTTCTTTCTTGTTTAGAACATTAAGTTCATTTGAAACTCCATACTTACGAATTCGGGACCGTTACTCGCTTTACTAGAGATCGAGAAGACAATAAAGAGGCAAAGAGATCCAAAATATAAGAGAAAATATAAAGCCCAATAACAACCCGAAGATTATAAATCGTGTATTTAACAACCCGTCCTAATCCTCCTGGACGAAATCATTAACATTTGGTCCCATTGCGATGATCGACTCCAAGTAATGTCCTTAACATGAGCAAATGCACATCGGAAGACTTAATTCGTACCTGAGAATAACATGCTTTAAAACGTCAACATAAAGTTGGTGAGATATAGGTTTGATGCTAGTAGCATTATAACTATGGACCACAAGATTTCATATAATTAAACATAATACACTCGCAAATGTATGAAAAGTAGTTGAGCACTTGGTAACCATACTTAACATTTTAAATCATCGCAGCATATTCTTAAATAGTCGCTACACCGTACCAAGTGTAGTATACAGAAACGAAGTACTGTGCAACCGTTGAAAACTGGTCGTCCAGCCCGGTTGGGGTTGTCAGGCCCGATAGATCTATCAACAGGATTCGCGTTTACATTACTCATGTAAATATTAGCTACCAAGTATAAAGAAATATGCCATGGTACAACTCAACATAGAATTTATTTTTGATCACTTGTGTCCATAACGTAAATCATAAAATGCATGTATTCTCATCCCAAAATATTTAGAGTTTAAAAAGGACTATATACTCACCATAATGTATTTTGTAGTAAAAATACATATAACATCATTGATCAAGTATAAGGTTGGCCTTGGATTCACGAACCTATATCAATTATATATATTAACACACGTACTAACAATTAACAAGCTTAATATTATTAATATACTTCTTGTGTTAATAATTTATATGTTATATTAATAATTAAATAACTTATATTTATTCTATATATTTTAAGTAGTTAATCTTTATTTTCATGATACCTTTATTAGTATTAATATAGTAAATACATATTTAAGTAGTTTATTCTATTAGGATTTATATATGATAACAATATATATTTATATATTAATTGATATATAGTTTAATTAATACCCTCTTAATAATAAAAATATAGTTATATGTAATATTAATATTATTAGAATATATGTTTATATAAAATATCTATTTGTAATAAAACTGATACTGATAAGAATGATAATAATAATGATAATAATAATAATGATAATAATAATTTTAATCAAAATGTTAGATTTTAAATAAAAATGATAGTTTCAATAAAAATGATAATTTTTTTTAAAAAAAAATGATACTATAAAATACAATATTAATAATACTAATAACAATAATTTTTAAGTGATAATACTAGTAATAATAATGATAATATTGTAAGTTATATTATGTGATAATAATAATCATATTGTTAACAACTAACATAATAACAATAATTAATAATAATAATAATTAATAATAATTATAATAATAATAATGAGTAACTACCTCAAAGAAAAAGTTCCAAAAATAAGTGCCCTTGCCAAGGCTCGAACTCACGACCACCCACTAACCTAACAACACTCCTAACCATTCCTCTATTTCTCCTTTTCTGATTTAATTTACACCTTAAACCTATATAACCATGTATCTGCTTTTATCCTTCTATCATCTGATTAAATTTGAGTTTCGGCCCAAATAGAAAACCGAAAATAAGGCCCAACAGATAGATTAATCTCGGCCCAACCAGACAGATTAAATCTCAGCCCAATAAAATTTGAAATAAGGCAGTTCAACCAAATAGAAGTCGATTTCCTTTCTTTTTTTTTTTTTAAAGAGTTAGTAGAGTGTAAGTGGTTGTCAGTCCTACATCAAACCAAGAAACAAAATATCACTCATCATCTCTCTGTATAATCATCATCATCACTTTTTGTTTACAGTTTTATGATCCTCATCATCACTATTGCCACTTATCATCGATCTTGTTTCCCGGCTGTTAAAAAAAAAAACACAACAGACCCAGCAGCATGTAGCGAAGATTGTAGTGTTTTGTGGTGGGTTTTGACGGTCGTGAGTGGCTGTGGAAACAGAAAACAGAATCACCTCATACAGCAGCGGAAACGATGGTTGTTATGGTTATTTCGAACCCGGATCACAAAGAAAGTGGTGTTCTAGTGATTCGAATAGAAAACAGAAAAAAGTAGCAGCTGTAGTGGCTTAATTAGGTTGGGTTTAGGGACGGTTTTCAGCAGAAAATAATAGGTTCGATAGTTTGTGACTTACAATCGTGAAACAAAAAGATATATCTATATAGAAAGGTGGTGCGTGTGATTTGCGACTGCAAAACAGCAATTCTAGCAGTGGTGGGGGTTCACGGTAGTTCAAGTGGTGAAGTGGTGATGGTTTAGGGTGACCAAATGGTGGGTTTATAAGGCCATCGATTAGAGACAGGAAAGAAAAGAAGAAGCCATAAAGTGGTGATGAGGTTGGAGGTGTGGTGTTTGCCATGGGTTTCATTGAACATAAAATAACAAAACGAGTAGTAACAACAATAATCTTTAATGGTTTTCCTATGGTGATTGTTTTCAACAAGTTTTGTAGAAAAAGAGACAGATGAGGGAGATATGAAACGATGGAGATTGTGGTGGTTCTAAGTATGGTTAATCGGTGGTGGATGGTTGTGATGTTTGTAGTTGATTTAAATAGGTGGTTCACTACTAATCTTTCCCGATTACAAACAGAACAAGGAAAAAACGCAGTAGCAGGTTCCTTTTACACTTTAATTTCAATAAGTATGTTGTGTATTTTGTGGTGGTTTGTTCATGAAGATAATGGTTACATGGTGGTGTTATGGGTGTGGTGAGTGGTGGTGGAAGACGATGGTTGAAGTTGTTCACCGGTGGTGACCGAATGTTGAAGGAGAAGGTGTTGCAGTGGGTTTGAAGTTTTTGTGAATGTGTTAATACATATGCCATGTATATATATAATATAGATATATGTTTATCAAGTTGTGAGACAAAACAAAATAACCACAGTAATACAATACATCAATATCTATGATTTAATCACGGACGAAAAATGTTGAATCAGGGAAAGTGGAAATACCAGTTAAAGTAGGTTTCGTTTTTAAAGCTTAAAAAAAAATTAAAATTAATGAAATCAAAACAATGAAACGTTGTTAATTCTTAAAGTAGCTTTCATACACAATAAAATATTGATGGTGGGTATATGTCGAGTGGTTTTGTCAAGGGGTGAAAGGGATTGAAAACAGAAACAATAATCAAATATCATTAATAGTGTAGCCACCGGTATTATTGTTTAGAATTATAAAAAAAAAAATTAAATCAATTATTAGCGCTTGATCCCAGATAAAATATAAAAAGTGTAAAAATTTAACAAATAGCTCCTAGATATACCTTTAATAAGCCTAAGTCGTATAACTCATTTTCGGATCTCCGTTTATTTTAAAATTACATAAGCTTGAATTTGACTTACTTAATATTTATTTTTAATATACTTTACATATATACATATATATATATATATATATACACATAATTGTTCGTGAATCGTCAGGCTTGGTCAAAGGGTAACTGATTATTCAAATATAGATTTCAAACTTTCTAGACTCAATATTAAGGTTTTTGCTTATCGTGTCGGAAACATATAGAGTTTAAGGTTTAAATTTGGTCGGAAATTTCCGGGTCGTTACAGTACCCACCCGTTAAAGAAATTTCGTCCCCGAAATTTGGTAGAGGTTGTCATAAATAACAATAGGAATGTTTTCATGACGAATATGAGGTAATAACGGAGTTTTATCATTATTGATAGATATAGATAAAACATTTCAATCATGTGAAGCGTACGAGCGAAGCTATCACAAAAGAGAGTGAAATGAGTATTATGATATCATTTTAACTGATGACGTGGTTATGATTGATTTTCGGAATTCACGAGATTTAAAGAAAATCTTTCGTAATAAGATTTGGTTCTTCGGCGATTTAGGAAACAGGATCTCCTTTGATTTAATGCTGCAAATCTGTTGTGATTTCTTTGTCGGATACTTATAAAACTACCCCCTTCGTTCCCTTATTTCCATATCCCACATCTTCTACTCTTTCTCCTTAATTCACACCTTAAAGTATTCTTTAAAATGCTCCATCCCGTTCTGATTCTTGTTATACTTCTAACTTTTTACATCTGTCATCCTTCTCTTTCATCTACCACCGGAGGATCCATTCACTTCTATCATTTTCTTGGAATTATAATATTTTTAATTCTCCCATGTCTTTACGTTGCAATACGTATTGATATACAAGGTTTGTAATTTCGGAGTTATTATTGGGCTTTATATTCTTCATTATTTTTCGGAGCGTCATGCTTTCGTTTTCTCTTCCCGTCCTTGAGTCAAGCGAGCAATTTGCCCGGAATTCGTAGGTATGAAATTTGGAATGAACGTAGCTAATGCTTTTAGAAAGAAATCGTAATGGCACGATTTTGATTTGTCAAATTACCAGAATATCCTGGAAAAGACCGAATCATCAAGAAATATTCTCTTGATATTTTCAGAATTTATATAGAATGTAAGAGCCGTGTAACATGGCACATGATGATGGTACTGTGAATCATCACATTCCATTAGAAACTCAACATGACTTACTGTAATATAATAACGTTGATCAAATGTCATTATATTATACTAATTCATGCTTCAGTTCCCAACACTACTTCAAAACATTCCTATTTTAAACTCGAAGGTTTCAGAGTTTAGAACTAACAATGTTTCTTTTATATTGTAACGCAGATATTATGGAGAGAGAATTGATTTCAGATAAGAACGTTTATGAAAATATCTTCAGAAATATTGAGGATATTTATAATGAAAGATACGATAATATCTTTGAATATCTAAGATCAGAGGATGATGGAGACTATTGTCCACAAGGGTTTAGAGTAAGGAGCAAGATATTCGCTAAAGACTTCAGCAGGCATTGAATTATTTGAATTCTTTGAAGTCAAACTTATTCTTTGTGATTTGTTCCCGGTTTCCTTCATAGTTTCGCATAATCCACTTTTTGGTGTTGAATTTTCTATTGAGTGTTCCTAATACTTCCTTCTTTGTCATCAACTTTTGGCCATTAAGACCATCTACAACATGCTGCTTCGTCAGCATTTTCAAAGTTAACGGATCTGGGTCATCGGTTATTAAACCAAGGTGGTTTCGGAAGAATTGTGTTTTTAGATGATTAAACGCTGATGGTAATATGGTGGAATATAAAAGGTTCTCTGGTAACAATGAATGACCACGCGTATATCAAGGTTGTAATAAGGTTGTTTCGGATGAAAAGTCAGAATGAACTTGCTGGAGCTGTGACAAAATTGGCAAATTTGGAAAGGGATTGCAAAGTTATTTTGGATAATAATAACGCCAAAGAAGCTAACACAGATATGTGTTAAACATTTATTCAGTTTCCGAGAGTTTTTTTTTTTTTTTTTTTTTTTTTTTTCAGGTGCCTAAATCTTTTCTTCCGTAGATGAAGTGCGGCTGGTTCATCCTCTCGATCGAGGTGTTTTCAAGAATCATGAAAAGATTTGAACGCGAATTGTAACTATCGAGGTACAAATGAGGTTTAAGATCAAGTGGCAAACTTGAAGAATTATTTAGTTTCATATGTTATAATCAATATTTTAATTCATTTTAATTGTCCAAAGTTAGCAGTCCAATAGTCCGATTGTCCAATGGTCCAATAAATTCGTATATAAATTAAATATATAATATTCGAATTAATTAATACATATCGTGACCCGTGTACCGGTCTCAATATTGGTCACAACTCAAACCATATATATATTTTGGAATCAACTCCAACCCTGTATAGCCAACTCCCACCTTCACATATAGAGTGTCTACGGTTGTTCTGAAATATATATATATAGATGGGTCGATATGATAGGTCAAAACCTTGTATACGTGTCCCGTTATTTAAAGTGCGTAAAATAAATAACAGAAATTAAATGACGATAAATAAAATTGCGATAAATAAAATGTAATACGGAATTAACAATTAGCTGGGAACAGTTAGCTAGGAACAGTTAGCGTGGAATCCTATCACAATTTCAATTAATTAATTCGTTTGTTTCGAACACTTTTTATTTTTGTCCAATGTTTTCTTCGTTATGCCACTTGTTGGATTCTGATAGGTTAAAATCCAAATATGAAATTTGAATAAAGATGGTTATTCTGTGGTGAACGGATACGTATATCGGTAGTCGTAAGTAGGATAGTAAATGATCGTTGAATCAGATTAGAAGAATGTACTGTGTAACTTATTAATGTGAATTCTAAATATTTCTCGGGTACTACCCACCCGTTAAAATATTTTCATCATTAACAGTTTGTACGGAAGAATTTTTAATTACAATCTTTATGAAAATATACTTGCATATATATTTTCTTCAGATGTAATTATGGATTTAATGAGTCAATAAGATATTAAACTCATTTGATTTATCGTTAATACTGGATTATATGATCTCTAAAACATTAGAGATTTCATAATCACCATGTCGAACGAAGATATATGAGGTAGAACGTTACGTAAAGCGAAAGTAATCGATGTAAAACGATATGTAGAACGAGGATTATACTTGAAGTACAGATGATGATATTGAGGCGTGTGATGTTGATATCCGAGGTACAGATCGTGATGTTGAGATTTACGACGTGATTGTGGTTGGGGTGTTAAGAGTATTGTCGGCGTTGATGATGGTGGTACGGTTTATGCTGCTGGTGCTGCTGCTGGACACCAGATTTTTGTAACCTCTGCACCAGATTTTCCAAAGCCATTACTCGAGCACGTAGTTCGTTAACTTCTTATATTATGTCGAGATGATTGACGATTGAAACGAGCGGGTGAGTAAGATTCAAATATAGGATAATATATAATCGTGACGAGATATTCTAGAAATGAGAGGGTAAATGGTTTCTCGAACAGGTTCGCCGGTAAGTGCTTTCAGGTTCATCGCCAAGAGGGCAATTTGAGAAGGATCTTTGATGTGAAATGATTTTCGAATATAGGATGATATTCTAACTTCATAGAATATCTATAATACTAAAGATTTCGTAGCCTACAGAGGAACTTACGGCATATGACAAGCAAGTCTACAGATGCGCTAAGATATGAATTTTTGTCTATACACTATCGATGCACTAAATGCAGTAAGACGTGTCTAGACTAAAGAATGATAAGCATGCAATTCCCTAAGGATGATAAGCAGATGGTTTCTGACTAGAAATGATAAGCAAAACCTTTTGACAGGTAGACACGGTCAAAGTCCAGACTTACTAATGTATCCTAACAACTACCAGTTAGACACACTAATGCAAGGCCTGGTTCGCTAAGACCAACGCTCTGATACCAACTTTAACAACCCGTCCTAATCCTCCTGGACGAAATCATTAACATTTGGTCCCATTGCGATGATCGACTCCAAGTAATGTCCTTAACATGAGCAAATGCACAGCGGAAGACTTAATTCGTACCTGAGAATAACATGCTTTAAAACGTCAACATAAAGTTGGTGAGATATAGGTTTGATGCTAGTAGCATTATAACTATGGACCACAAGATTTCATATAATTAAACATAATACACTCGCAAATGTATGAAAAGTAGTTGAGCACTTGGTAACCATACTTAACATTTTAAATCATCGCAGCATATTCTTAAATAGTCGCTACACCGTACCAAGTGTAGTATACAGAAACGAAGTACTGTGCAACTGTTGAAAACTGGTCGTCCAGCCCGGTTGGGGTTGTCAGGCCCGATAGATCTATCAACAGGATTCGCGTTTACATTACTCATGTAAATATTAGCTACCAAGTATAAAGAAATATGCCATGGTACAACTCAACATAGAATTTATTTTTGATCACTTGTGTCCATAACGTAAATCATAAAATGCATGTATTCTCATCCCAAAATATTTAGAGTTTAAAAAGGACTATATACTCACCATAATGTATTTTGTAGTAAAAATACATATAACATCATTGATCAAGTATAAGGTTGGCCTTGGATTCACGAACCTATATCAATTATATATATTAACACACGTACTAACAATTAACAAGCTTAATATTATTAATATACTTCTTGTGTTAATAATTTATATGTTATATTAATAATTAAATAACTTATATTTATTCTATATATTTTAAGTAGTTAATCTTTATTTTCATGATACCTTTATTAGTATTAATATAGTAAATACATATTTAAGTAGTTTATTCTATTAGGATTTATATATGATAACAATATATATTTATATATTAATTGATATATAGTTTAATTAATACCCTCTTAATAATAAAAATATAGTTATATGTAATATTAATATTATTAGAATATATGTTTATATAAAATATCTATTTGTAATAAAACTGATACTGATAAGAATGATAATAATAATGATAATAATAATAATGATAATAATAATTTTAATCAAAATGTTAGATTTTAAATAAAAATGATAGTTTCAATAAAAATGATAATTTTTTAAAAAAAAATGATACTATAAAATACAATATTAATAATACTAATAACAATAATTTTTAAGTGATAATACTAGTAATAATAATGATAATATTGTAAGTTATATTATGTGATAATAATAATCATATTGTTAACAACTAACATAATAACAATAATTAATAATAATAATAATTAATAATAATTATAATAATAATAATGAGTAACTACCTCAAAGAAAAAGTTCCAAAAATAAGTGCCCTTGCCAAGGCTCGAACTCACGACCACCCACTAACCTAACAACACTCCTAACCATTCCTCTATTTCTCCTTTTCTGATTTAATTTACACCTTAAACCTATATAACCATGTATCTGCTTTTATCCTTCTATCATCTGATTAAATTTGAGTTTCGGCCCAAATAGAAAACCGAAAATAAGGCCCAACAGATAGATTAATCTCGGCCCAACCAGACAGATTAAATCTCAGCCCAATAAAATTTGAAATAAGGCAGTTCAACCAAATAGAAGTCGATTTCCTTTTTTTTTTTTTTTTTAAAGAGTTAGTGGAGTGTAAGTGGTTGTCAGTCCTACATCAAACCAAGAAACAAAATATCACTCATCATCTCTCTGTATAATCATCATCATCACTTTTTGTTTACAGTTTTATGATCCTCATCATCACTATTGCCACTTATCATCGATCTTGTTTCCCGGCTGTTAAAAAAAAACACAATAGACCCAGCAGCATGTAGCGAAGATTGTAGTGTTTTGTGGTGGGTTTTGACGGTCGTGAGTGGCTGTGGAAACAGAAAACAGAATCACCTCATACAGCAGCGGAAACGATGGTTGTTATGGTTATTTCGAACCCGGATCACAAAGAAAGTGGTGTTCTAGTGATTCGAATAGAAAACAGAAAAAAGTAGCAGCTGTAGTGGCTTAAATAGGTTGGGTTTAGGGACGGTTTTCAGCAGAAAATAATAGGTTCGATAGTTTGTGACTTACAATCGTGAAACAAAAAGATATATCTATATAGAAAGGTGGTGCGTGTGATTTGCGACTGCAAAACAGCAATTCTAGCAGCGGTGAGGGTTCACGGTAGTTCAAGTGGTGAAGTGGTGATGGTTTAGGGTGACCAAATGGTGGGTTTATAAGGCCATCGATTAGAGACAGGAAAGAAAAGAAGAAGCCATAAAGTGGTGATGAGGTTGGAGGTGTGGTGTTTGCCATGGGTTTCATTGAACATAAAATAACAAAACGAGTAGTAACAACAATAATCTTTAATGGTTTTCCTATGGTGATTGTTTTCAACAAGTTTTGTAGAAAAAGAGACAGATGAGGGAGATATGAAACGATGGAGATTGTGGTGGTTCTAAGTATGGTTAATCGGTGGTGGATGGTTGTGATGTTTGTAGTTGATTTAAATAGGTGGTTCACTACTAATCTTTCCCGATTGCAAACAGAACAAGGAAAAAACGCAGTAGCAGGTTCCTTTTACACTTTAATTTCAATAAGTATGTTGTGTATTTTTTGGTGGTTTGTTCATGAAGATAATGGTTACATGGTGGTGTTACGGGTGTGGTGAGTGGTGGTGGAAGACGATGGTTGAAGTTGTTCACCGGTGGTGACCGAATGTTGAAGGAGAAGGTGTTGCAGTGGGTTTGAAGTTTTTGTGAATGTGTTAATACATATGCCATGTATATATATAATATAGATATATGTTTATCAAGTTGTGAGACAAAACAAAATAACCACAGTAATACAATACATCAATATCTATGATTTAATCACGGACGAAAAATGTTGAATCAGGGAAAGTGGAAATACCAGTTAAAGTAGGTTTAGTTTTTAAAGCTTAAAAAAAAATTAAAATTAATGAAATCAAAACAATGAAACGTTGTTAATTCTTAAAGTAGCTTTCATACACAATAAAATATTGATGGTGGGTATATGTCGAGTGGTTTTGTCAAGGGGTGAAAGGGATTGAAAACAGAAACAATAATCAAATATCATTAATAGTGTAGCCACCGGTATTAGTGTTTAGAATTATAAAAAAAAAATTAAATCAATTATTAGCGCTTGATCCCAGATAAAATATAAAAAGTGTAAAAATTTAACAAATAGCTCCTAGATATACCTTTAATAAGCCTAAGTCGTATAACTCATTTTCGGATCTCCGTTTATTTTAAAATTACATAAGCTTGAATTTGACTTACTTAATATTTATTTTTAATATACTTTACATATATACATATATATATATATATACACATAATTGTTCGTGAATCGTCAGGCTTGGTCAAAGGGTAACTGATTATTCAAATATAGATTTCAAACTTTCTAGACTCAATATTAAGGTTTTTGCTTATCGTGTCGGAAACATATAGAGTTTAAGGTTTAAATTTGGTCGGAAATTTCCGGGTCGTTACAGTGTACATTAATACGAATAGCAATATAAAGACACGGGAGTATGATAAATACAATAACCCCAAGGTAATAGTAGAAGTGAATAGATTCCTCCGGTGGTAAATGGAAAATAAGAATGACAGATGCGATAATTAGGAAAATGTCAAGAATCAGAACTGGATGGAGCATTTCCACAATATTTTAGAAGTAGGAATAGAGGAAGAAAGTATAGGAATGGTGAAAATAATGGAACGGAAGAGTTTAATTTATAATGGAAATATCAGACAGTGTAATCGAGGCAGATCGTCGTATTTAATTAAAGAGGATCCTAATTTCCTTGTTTGCCGAAGAATCAAATCTTATATAGATTTTGAAGAATATTCTCCAAATCCCTTGAATTCCGGAATTCAACCCTGTTTACGTCAAAAGCTAAGGAAAATCTTATTTTCTTCAATTCACTCTTTTGCGATAGCTTCACTCGTATTCTTAGAATAATCGAATTATTTTATCATTATTATTCAATGATGATAAACCTCTAATTATCAACTCATATTGGTCATGAAAACATTTCTATTGTAGGCCATGACCACCTCACTCAAATTTCGGGATGAAATTTCTTTAACGGGTAGGTACTGTGATGACCCGGGAATTTCCAAAAAAATTTAAACTTAATCTTGAATTGATTCCGACACGATAAGCAAAGTCTATAATGTGAGTCTCGAAAACTTTGAAACTATGTTCATGTATTCAATTACCATTCGACTATTCCCGACGATTCACGAACATTGGTTTGTAAATTAATATGTATATATATTATAAATGATAGCATATTAATTGAATTAATATATGAGTTAATTGTTGGAAATAAATATGTAATATAATATGCGATATAATGAAAACTATTATTACCAATGTATATATATATATATATATATATATATATATATATATATATATATATATATATATATATATAGATATGTATATAAATATAAATATTACTTGTAAATATATAAATTGATATTAAAACTATTTGTTTAAAAATATATAATATATATTTATGTGATAAAACTTGTTATTTAAAACTGATTATATTTAGAGGGAGAGTAAATGGAAAATGAATGATTTCGAGCTTAATTGTAAATGTCAGTAACACTCGGTTGATGTTTTATTAGTTTTAATATAGATATTGTACATGTTCATGAAGGATTGAAATAATAGTTGGACTGTAAATTGATTACGAAGATTTTAGATTTGTAAAAAATATTTTTACCTTTTTAAGATTAAATATTAGCACTCCGTATATATAAATTGGGACAGAAAATAAATAATTATTGAATCTTTTTGATCAGGTTTCAATCAGGTAATGAGTGAAATAATTAAATATGTTTAATCTAAAAATTTGAGATTTTTAGGGACACATTTATACGTTAACTGTTTAGCAATGGAAACATCCCGTGAAAACTGTCGGTAGGAATAAAACAAAAACCTCGGCTGCTATCCTAATTGATACTATTTAATGGCACGTTTAATTCAAGAACCACTTTTGATATATTATATAATTATTATTATTATTATTATATTAATTAATAATTAATACTTAAAATGATAGTTACAAACATCAAAATAGATGGATGGATGTAAGATGTCTTCTTGTCAAATAAGATCAACCATTATTTTTTTATCGAGAGTTTCACAGCCAAGTAGCCAACCAGCACAGTTCCAACGACTATCATTAAAACACTTTGATCAACCTCAAGGATCACCTTCCATCACTAAAAACCCTTCTCAGTCACCACCATACAACCACCCTAACCATCACAATCGTCCACCATTAGTTTTATGTTTTCCTGTTTTAGCCTCCATCGTGAACACCACCACCGTTGTTAACCACCTTCACTCCACCATGAACACCCTTGTTGTTTTCGTTGCTATACGAAGCCACAATACTACCATCGACCACTTCATTAAATCATCATTGAACCTGCTTGTTTGCTTTTGGTTAAAACCCATGAACTACCATTATTAAACGATCATACCTATTGATCAGAATACATACTGTTATCTTGTTTCCTTTCCTTGATCGAGCAACCCAACTTGCTGCTATTTCTAGCCTGGTATTTGAACACCCAAAACCACCACAAGGGCCACCACCTACTGCTACAAATGTCTGATGTCTCTGTTCGGTTTTGACATCCAGAAAGCCTGAACAAACATACATAAACATTTATCAATCACTACTTGTTACAACCTTCAATCCCTTATATTTTTCTTATTATTGTTCCTGATCGAAGACGTACCCAAACCACCATCGTGGAACCATTACACCACTTTACCATCGAGCATGAACACCCACCACCATACTCTCTCTCTCTCTCTCTCTCTCTCTCTTTCTCTCTCTCTCTCTCCTATTTTTCTGTCCCAAATCATCGCGAAACCAAACCAACATCTTCTGTCTCTTTTCTGATCTAGTTGTAAACCGTAAACTCTAACAACCACTTATGTAATCGTTGCTGCTACTTTGATTTTCTATTATAGCGGCCACTATAAACCATCATTAACCTATCATAAAACCACGTTCTATCCTCCCTCTTTTCTCTCTCTATCCACCCTCTTCTTCTTTCTTTTGTTGGAATCATAAAACCCATCAACCAACAAACCACCATAACCTTGCTTGAACTGCTGCTACATACTGTCTTTTGTTCCATCGGATTCAACGACACGAAGCTTACTTCTGTCTGTTAGAGTCTAAAACACGAAAAATAATAATGAAGGATGATGATGAGTGAAGAAGATGATGTTAAACTTAAGAACGATAATGGACTGAGATGATACGATAACGATGGAAATGATAAAGGATAACGAAGATGAGACATGATTGTGATCGAAGATACCTGTTATGTTTGCAATCCAAGAAGAAACGTTGCATAGTATATTTTTTTTTCGGTAACACTACCCAGCAATTGAAACTCTAATCGATGGAACTTAGGCCACATAATTTTTTCTTGGGCCGTTATATTATTGGGCCAGGCTTTTTATTTACTGTTGGGCTGCAGATGATGAAATTGGTGAAGAACGTGAATAATGATGATTTGAATATTAATAATAATGGTTAAATAGATTTAGGCCGTAAATCAAAACAGATATGTTAGAGCAGCTCGGATGGTTAAGGGGAAGAGTGGGTCTGCGAGAGGTCTTGGGTTCGAGTCCCGTTCGCGACAGTTTTCTTTTAAAGCTTCTTTTGAGGTAGTTTTCATATTTATTATTATTATTATTATTATTATTATTATTATTATTATTATTATTATTATTATTATTATTATTATTATTATTATTATTATTATTATTATTATTATTATTATTATTATTATTATTATTATTAGTTAGTATTATTATTGTTAAGAATTTCATTAGTTTTACTATCATAATACAAAGTATTATTAATATATTAATATCATTATATAAATATTAATATCAATGTTATTGTTATTATTAGCATTAGTACTAGTATTATCATTTTTTTTTAAAAATAAATTTATATATATTAATAAAGGTATTTTATTTAAAATTATCGTTTTCATTACTATTATAAGTATTGTTATCATTAAAAGTATTATTATTAGTATTAACAATATTTCTACTAAAATTATTATCATTATAAGTATTATTATCATATTTATTATTATTATCATTATTAAGTATACTTAGTAATATTATTATTATAAAATAATATAACTTTTTATTTATTATCATTTATATTATGTTTTCAGATGATTTTTAGTTATATAACACTATAGTTAATACATATAACATATCTATATTAACGTTTTAAAAATAAATACTAATTATTTAGTTAAAGTACACAAAATAGAAATATTTAAATTACTTATTGATAAAAATATATAACTTACTAAAACAATAACTATATCACTAAGAATAAATACATAGATTGGTTTGATGACGATTATGTGTGTTAACATATATATAAATGATATAGGTTCGTGAATCCGAGGCCAACCCTGCATTGTTCAATGTCATCATATGTATTTTTACTACAAAATACAGTAATTGCGAGTTTTCATTACTCCCTTTTTATATATAATTTTGGGACTGAGAATACATGCGCTGCTTTTATAAATGTTTTACGATATAGACATAAGTAATCGAAACCACATTCTATGGTTGAATTATCGAAGTTGAATATGCCTTTTTATTAAGTCTGGTAATCTAAGAATTAGGGAACAGACACCCTAATTGACGCGAACTCTAAAGATAGATCTATCGGGCCCAACAAGCCCCATCCAAAGTACCGGATGCTTTAGTACTTCGAAATTTATATCATGTCCGAAGGAGGATCCCGGAATGATGGGGATATTCTTATATGTATATTGTGAATGTCGGTTACCAGGTGTTCAATCCATATGAATGATATTTTTGTCTCTATGCATGGGACGTATGTTTATTAGAAATGGAAATATGAAATCTTGTGGTCTATTAAAATTATGAAATGATTATTTATGTTAAACTAATGAACTCACCAACCTTTTGGTTGACACTTTAAAGCATGTTTATTCTCAGGTATGAAAGAAATCCTCCGCTGTGCAATTGCTCATTTTAAAGATATTACTTAGAGTCATTCATGACATATTTCAAAAGACGTTGCATTCGAGTCGTTGAGTTCATCAAGATTATTATTAAGTCAATTATAGTTAGATATTATAAAATGGTATGCATGCCGTCAACTTTTGATGTAATGGAATATTATCTTTTCAAAAACGAATGTAATGTTTGTAAAATGTATCATATAGAGGTCAAGTACCTCGCGATGTAATCAACTGTTGTGAATCATTTATAATCGATATGGACTTTGTCTGGATGGATTAGGACGAGTCTCTACAAGGTAGAGGGTCACCGTGTGCTTGCCATTGGAGGTATGAAGGAAAGGCTGAGGGTGTGTAAGTCTGTGGGTTAGCTGCGTATAAATATGCCTGATGATGCGTCCACTCTAACTGTGCTCCCTGGCCCCTCTGATCGTAGCGGATGTTTTCTAGAATATTTCCCTGATCTAATTGGGTTGCTCTTACATCCCCTAACTATCGAGATAAACTAGTGTATTGGTTTTCTGATCTCTGTCCCCATGTTTCATATGAGTTTCTTACGTCTAAACTCAATGAATCAAACGAATTTTGTAGCATATCGAAATCAGAAATACCTGCACTAGACGAACTAGCCTAATCTGGATGTCTGCGTCTCCTCCTAGTTTCCCTCGTGGGCTCCTCATCCTCCTCCATAGGAGCGGAAGCAACAACTTCTTGTCGTCTTAAACTAATTACCCCGCCCCTCACGTGTATAGCCTTTGCCGTCTTATACACATACAATCCTAAAGTTTTAACAGCTTGATCTACCGGTTGGATTGGAGGTTCTGATTCACTTGGGTCGAGTTCGAACCAGTTTCCTAGACACGTGATGTAGTGACCCCTGACATGTCACTTGTCCCTCTAGCACCTTTACCAACATGGGCCAAAAAGTAAGCAACTCCATAGGGTATACTAACAAATGTATCCCTATCTCTGATCGCATCTAAATACCAAAGGTCGATATAATTAATTTTATCTGTATTACTAAATGACCTTTGGTTTATTGTGTTCGCTATAAATTTATGAGTTATTCTAAAGCGAACATCAGCGATCTTTAGGTATGATTCTTGACCTGGCTCATATGTATTCCTTCGAGTAAAAGATTGCCAGACTCTTGAAGAATCATAATTTCCTGTATATCTAGCCCCTGTAAAAATATACTCCCTAAAATCGGGAGCCAACATCTCCTCAACAGTGTAAATCCCTAATGTGTCAGTCACGTTGCTTAGGGACATACTTCTATCTACCCCACCCAGTCGAAATTGTAGAAAATTAGGGTCATTGATAGTTTCTGGGTGTAAACTCATTCTAACGGTAGAATAGAACTCTAAACACCATTCTCTATATACAGGGCTATTTAAGTTAAACAACCTCTCAAAATCATTAAAAACCAAAGTCATTCCAAATTCGTTTGTGAAACTTTGGTTTAAAATTCCCCTTATTTGTTCATCTAAGTTGACTGGGTGTCCTAAAGGAGCCCAATCTACAACGTATACTGGAGAGATGTTTCTATTGACCAGAGAAAGTAAGTCCTTAACCTTTTGTAATCGGTTAGGTAAATCATAAGGAAATCTCAGGTTCAGGTGCCGGTTCTGAAGTTGTTGTTCCATTTCCGGTGTTACTTGTTCTTCCCCTTGCTGTTGGTTTACAGCTCTCATTCTAAATAATCCCTGCATAACATTTTAAAACAAGAGAATCGTCCCAATTGGGTATGTTAATGTTAGCAAAGAATTCATCCTTGACATACAAGCTTGTTTCAACACCACAGAAATCAATATTTCAACAACAGATTACTCCTAAAAATTAAAACAAACAAAACAATAAATCAAAAATTCATAATCAAGTTTCAAAAACAAAGTTTAATTCACAAGTGGAAACGCGCAATTAGCAAAGCATGTATAATCCAATTCAATCACATTGCGTATATTCCAGCTCCTAATCATCATTACAATCCATACTTGATTCATGACAATTACAAAAATTATGAAATTTAGACGAAAATTAAAATCACAAAATTAAACAATCAAACTTATATTCAAAGGTTCTACTGCTATCAAAACTTTTAAAAACATCTAATTAGACCCAAAATAAGACATTTCAATAGCAATTCCTCAATTTCCCCAATTTACATAAACCCTAACTTTTCAATAATCAATTAAACATCAAATTTTCATGCTAATCGGGTTTAATAACACACTACCAACATAGCCATAGCAATAATCAAGCAAAATTTAACAATAACAAGCTCTAAATTCGGATTAAAGCTAAACAAATAAATAACGAAAAATTTGAAGAACAAGGAGTAAATTGGGTTTAGAACCCTTACCAATCTCGGCATGTTGAAAGGTGGAAGAATTGGGGAAGATTGAGAGTGTTAATTTAGTTTTTGGGTGTGATTTTGGTGATTTTCGTGTTCCTCCGTCGTCCACAGCAAAATGAAAATAAGAATGAAGTGTGGAGGAGAAACTGCTGGTCGATCTGATTAGTATCTGATTTTGACCTTACGCATTTCGCCTAGAAGTACGCGTTTCGCGTAGACTTCAATTATACGCGTTTCGCGTGGATAACCACACATTTCGCGTAAGCTTTAGGACCCTTTTTTCAACTTTATAATTAATCAAATTTTTTAAAATTTCTTTTATAAATTTATATTTGTTGCTACAGATATTTCGGTTTATTATACATAGTCTTTATCCGTTTATAAATTTTTAAATCAATTTATAAAATTTAATTTATTAAAAGTTAAAGTTTTTAAAATTTTACGAAAATAAAAATAAAATAAAACATTCTATTTTTTTTTCCAACTTTATAAGTACTTAAATTTCAAAATATCAATTTTAAATTTATATTTGTTGTAACGGAAATTTCGGTTGGTATACCTAGTCTTTATCCGTTTATAAATTTTAATTTCAATTTATAAAATTTAATACTTTAAAAGTTAAAGTTTTAATATTTTTCAAAAACAACTTAAAAATAAAACAAAACATTCTATATTTTTCTTTTTAAATTTTTAAATTAAAAGAAAATTAATATTTTAAAATTAAAAACAAGTACATGAAAAATAAAAATTAAATGAATTTAAAATACACTCTATTTTTTTATATATATAATTATATACTTTCGAACCAACTAATTTTCAAACTTAAAACTTTGTTTTCTATCAACTAGGTAGAGACAATCTCGGTTGTTATACCTATCATTACCCACGACAAAAGTTTACAAGTTATATATCTTTACGGTTATTGGTAAAAAAGTATATTTTTAATAGTTTTAATTTTTCTTTTGTTTTTGTGGTTTACTATTTAAAAGATATATTATGAATCTAACAATTAATTTCGTGCAATTTGAAGAACGACAATTCAGTTGTTACACTTAACATTATCATTTTCAATGAAAATAGGTTAAACTCAAGGTTTATCAATTTTAAATGGTAGATCCATTTTAATAAAAACACAACAAACAAATACAAACTAAACACACCAAAACATAAACACACAAAAATTCACAAATACACAAAAATGTACAAAAACACAATTGGCGAGAAAAAGAATTAGATTGTGAAACTGCGTCGACTTGCCTCATAGTGGAGTCGTACCATTTCGCCCCCCATGGCTTCGTAGGTGTAACCTCGTTGATTTAAGAGGTTTTCCTTTGAACATTTAAAAGGCCCTTCTCGGCAGAAGGTTACGTACTCGTAATTAGAGTCCGTCTGGTTCTTTGGGCAATTTTCGTAATGAGCTGGTTTTCCACATTTTACACACTTGCCCAAATGACGCGCTCGACGTTTCTTAGCTGATTTTGATTTTCCTTTGGCATAATTTTTCTCGTTAAGTTTTTGCCTTATTTCTTTACTCGCCTGATCGCATCTATTCTTTATATCTAATACCACATCCCTTGGTAAAATTTTATCGCACATCAAAAGGAAATGGTTGTAGACATATTGATTGCACATCTTGAAAATAAACAATAAATAAAAACGAAAAGAAAAAAAATAAAAAGGTAGAATGGAGGGAGAAGACTAGTTCTTTAGTGTCTGCTAGGGAAAGACCGAACAAACTCCACTCTTAAAGATGAAAATAAAGTTCGAGAATGGAGTTGAAAACCTTAAAGTTACCCTGAATTTACTTGTCCTTAGGGTAGAAGGTGATCTCGTCTCTTTCCGTAGTATTGATCCCTTCAAAGTATAACTTGAGTCGATGACCGTTCACCTTGAAAGTTCCATCGTCTTTGCTATATAATTCTGCATATCCAGATGGAAAAACTTGTTTTATTATATATGGCCCAGTCCATCGGGATCTAAGTTTCTCAGGTGAAAACTTAAAACGTGATTGGAATACTAATACTTTGTCCCCTTGTTCAAATTCTTTCTTTTCTTTTAACTTTGCATCGTGCCATCTTTTAGTTTTCTCCTTGTATGTTTTAGAGTTTTCATACGCTTGTAGTCTTAATTCATCTAATTCATTTAGTTGCAAGAATCGGTTTTCTCCGGCTTTCACAAGGTCGGTATTACATTCTCTCAGAGCCCAATATGCCTTGTGTTCAACTTCGACAGGTAGATGACACGCCTTACCATAAATTAATCGGAAAGGTGTAGTACCAATGGGTGTTTTAAATGTGGTTCTAAATGCCCAAAGCGCATCATCTAGCTTTCGATGCCAGATTTTTGGATTATTTTTAACCGTTCTTTCTAAAATTCGTTTAAGACCTCTGTTTGTGTTTTCAACTTGGCCACTCGTTTGACGGTGGTAAGAAGTTGAAAAACGATGATTAACTCCGTACTTTTTAAGCACTTTCTCGAGTAGTTGATTTGTAAAATGAGTTCCACGATCACTGATTAATGCTTTTGGAATCCCAAAACGCGAGAAAAGATTTTTAAGAAAGCTGACAACAACTCGAGCATCGTTAGTGGGTAGGGCTTTTGCTTCAGCCCATTTAGAAATGTAATCGACTGCTACGAGAATGTATTTGCATTTGTTGGAAGCGGGGAATGGACCCATGAAGTCAATACCCCAAATGTCGAATACTTCGCATACTAGGATGCTTTGTTGTGGCATTTCATCTCTCTTGGAGATATTTCCAGATCTTTGACAAGCATCACAAGTTTTTACCATATTGTGTGCATCTTTAAAAATTGTAGGCCAGTAAAAACCTGAGTCAAAAACCTTTTTGGCTGTATAGCTTGGTCCGAAATGTCCACTAGCCGGTCCTTCATGACAGTGCTCTAGAATTTGTTGCGCTTCTTTACCATATACACATCGACGAATAACTTGGTCAGCCCCTATACGAAAGAGGTTAGGGCTTTCCCAGAAGTAAAACTTCAGATCAGCAAAGAATTTCTTCTTTTGCTGATAAGTTTGATTTTTAACAAGAATTCCTGCGGCTAGATAATTAGCATAGCCCGCAAACCATGAAATTTCTTCTTCTGTTTCAATTCTCATAAGGAACTCGTCCGGAAAAGTATCGTGAATAACAGATTCGTCGAGTGTTTCTAAGTTAGGATTTTCAAGACGGGATAAGTGATCTGCAGCGAGATTTTCAGCTCCTTTTTTATCCTTAATTTCAATGTCGAATTCTTGTAGGAGTAGAATCCAACGAATTAGTCTAGGTTTAGCATCTTGCTTTTTGAATAAGTACTTTAGGGCTGAATGATCGGTATAAACAATTGTTTTAGATAACACTAAGTAAGATCTAAACTTATTGAAAGCAAAAACTACTGCAAGAAGCTCCTTCTCAGTAGTTGTGTAATTCAACTGAGCCCCTGTAAGTGTTTTACTTGCGTAGTAGATTGGTTGAAACTTGTTATCTTGACGTTGACCTAAAACAGCTCCCATCGCGAAATCACTAGCATCACACATTAGCTCGAAAGGTTTGGACCAGTCGGGTGATATCATAATGGGTGCATTCGTAAGTTTATCTTTTAGAATGGAGAAAGCTTGTAAGCATTCGTCATTGAAATCGAATGTACTATCTTTCTTGAGAAGTTTAGTCATGGGTCTAGCGATTTTGGAAAAATCCTTTATGAATCGTTGATAGAATCCCGCATGACCTAAGAAACTACGAATTCCTTTAACGTTAGTTGGAGGAGGAAGCTTTGAGATTACATCGATCTTAGCTTTGTCTACTTCCATTCCATCTCAAGAAATCTTGTGTCCTAAAACAATGCCTTCCTTCACCATGAAGTGGCATTTTTCCCAATTTAAAACAAGATTTGATTCCTCACAACGAATTAACATTCGCTCGAGGTTTGAAAGGCATGAATCGAAGGAGTCTCCAAAAATAGAGAAATCGTCCATAAAGACTTACATACTTCCTTCTATCATGTCGTGAAATATTACCATCATACAACTTTGAAAGGTGCCTGGCGCGTTGTATAATCCGAACGGCATTCGTCAGTATGCGAATGTACCAAATGGACAAGTAAAAGTTGTCTTGTCTTGGTCTTTTGGATCAATGGGAATTTGAAAATAACCGGAGAATCCATCAAGGAAACAATAGTACTCTTTTCCCGCTAAATGTTCTAGCATTTGGTCAATATAAGGAAGTGGGAAATGATCTTTCCTTGTGGCGTCGTTTAAACGACGGTAGTCTATACAGACTCTCCAACCAGTGACTGTTCTTGTAGGAACGAGTTCATTTTTATCATTAAGAATAACATTTGTACCCCCTTTCTTAGGTACCACTTGAACAGGACTAACCCATGGGCTATCAGATATAGGGTATATTAACCCGGTATCAAGTAACTTGATAACCTCCTTTTTGACAACTTCTTTCATGTTAGGGTTTAACCTTCGTTGTCTTTGTACCACGGGTTTAAAATCTTCTTCCATTAGAATCTTATGAGTACAATAAGCGGGGTTAATCCCTGGAATATCGGTTGTTGTCCAAGCAATTGCTTTCTTGTGAGTTTGTAGAACGGACATTAACCTACTCTTTTCGTTATCGGAGAGTTTTGATGAAATTATAACAGGTAATTGTGACGTACCTTGGAGATAAGCATACTCCAAATGTTCCGGGAGTTCTTTAAGTTCCAAGGTTGGTGGTTCTTCCAAGGAAGATTTTATTCGGAACCTGTTACCATCGGTAATTTCTTCAAAGGGTTCATCTTCCTTGGGAATTTCTTCCCCACAGCAATCTTCATCGATGACTACTTTCAACAATTCGTCAAGTTCAAGTTCTACATCGAATTCATCACTTTCACTCATTGGGGTGAAGTTCGAGGAGTCTATATTTAGTAATTGTTGCAATTCTTTTTCAACACAAAAATCAACAATGTCTAACTTATAACATTCGTCATCGGAGGAGATAGGTTGTTTCATAGCTTTGTCTATGTTTAAGGTAACTCTATCTTCCCCTACACCTAGACTAAGCTTTTTGTCTTTAACACGCACAATTGCGTCAGCGGTATTTAGAAATGGTCGCCCTAGAATTAGGGGAACCTTGCTATCTTCTTCCATTTCAAGTACAACCAAGTCGGCAGGAAAGATTAAATGATTGACTTTAACCAGTAGGTTTTCGGTAATACCAATAGGATAGTTAAAAGTTCTATCTGCTAGGCGTATACACATCCTAGTTGGTTTTAGATCTCCTAGGTTTAGTTTTAAGTACAAGGAGTGTGGCATAAGATTTATACTTGCGCCTAAGTCAGCTAATGCATCGTACATTACTGAATCTCCCATCAGACACGGAATAATGAAACTACCAGGATCTTCGAGTTTCGGTGGCATCTTTTGCTTTTGCAAAATTGCTGAGCATTCCTCATTAAGGAATGTGGTTGAAACCTCTTCATATTTACCTTTATCGGCTATGAGATCCTTGATAAACCTTCCATAATTTGGCATACCCCTAAGAACTTTCGCGAGTGGCATGTTAATGCTAATTTTCTTGATCTTATCTGCAAATTTTTGATATTGGCTCACGAGTTTGTCTTTCTTTAATGCCTTCAGGTACGGAATAGGTGCCTTGTGCACCTTTACAGGTGTTTCTTCACTTTTCTTCGATATGATCTCAGGTGGATCATTTTTCTCTTGTTCTTTCTCAACATGCTCATCTATATTAACAGGTTCTTGTAAACTAGAAGAAGATAAAGGAACTTTTGAGGTCTTACTAGTTTCTGGGTTAACAGTTAAATCACTTCTAGTAGTTATAGCATTTACATGCTCATTCCTTATTTGATTGTTGTTGGGATTCACTTGAGTATTTGAGGGGAGAGCGCCTGGTGGCCTCTCTGATAGTAACTGTGAGATCCTTCCAACATCTCTTTCTAAATTCTGAATCGTAGCTTATTGATTTCGAATTTGTTGAGTTTAAATTTCCGCCGTTTGCTCGTGCTTAACCATAAAATCTCTTAAGAGATCTTCTAAACTGGATTTTTTTCGGGTTGTGGTTGCATAATTGCTTGTGGTTGTGGTTGACTGTGTTGGAAATTATTTTGATAAATTCGTTGAGGTTGATTTCGGTTGTTTAGGTTATTGTAACCTGGTGGTGCATTTCTTTGATTTTGATTTTGATTTTGGAAATTTCGGTTATTTTGGTTAACCGGATTTCCTCCTTGATAGTTATTATTATTTAAACCTGAAGGTCCTCCTACTTGGTAGTTGTTAATTGGAGGATATATTCGGTTATTTGCTTCTATCGCTGGAAAATCGTTGAAATTCATTTCACCTTTTCGCAAGTAACCTAGGAAATTTGCTTGCTCTTCCATCGTTGCTTGATCACAATCTCTAGTAAGATGGGGACCTTGGCACAGTTCACATCCTACCCTGATAGCATGCATTTCCTTGGTTACTTTCTCAATTTGCCTTGCTTGATTTGCCATTTGAGCTTTTAAAGAAGCAATTTCATCATTGCTTTCGATATTAGCAACAGTTGATGATCTAGAGAATTCTATCTCTTGATGCCAATTATGAGAATGTGCTGCTATATCGGCAATGATAGTGTGAGCATCTTCCGGTGTTTTCTTCATGATCGAACCTCCAGCTGCAACATCTATATCTTTTCTAGTAGCCACATTGACTCCATTATAGAATATTTGGACTTTTTGGAATGTATTCAACCCGTGTTGAGGACATACCCTAAGCATTTTGTTGAATCGGGTCCAAGCTTCATAAAGAGTCTCATTAAGCTTTTGTTTGAAGTGGTTTATATCACTTTGCAATTTAGATGCTTTTGAAGCAGGGAAGAATTCTGACAAAAACTTGTCCATCATATCATTCCAGTCTTCGATATAACCTTCTGGTAAAGAGTCTAGCCAATCTCTTGCATCGTCTTTTAGGGACCATGGAAAGATTTTCAAACATGCGACTTCATCGGAGACATCCTTAATTTTGAATAGCTTGCAAATTCTTACAAACTTACGAAGATGCTCGTTAGCATCCTCATTTGGAGCTCCACCGAATTGGCATGTATTAGTCACCATGTGAAGGAATTGACCTTTTATTTCAAAGCCGTCAGTCATCGTAGGTTGGATAATTGCGTGGCCTTGACCTGTTCTTGTCGCCTTCATTAATGCTTCCATCATTTGATTTGTAACAGCCATCCCTTCTTCTTCTTTAATAACTGGTTCTATGATTTGTTGAATATCTGGTTCAGAGTTAGAATCTAATGAAAGTGATTCTAAATCCTCAGCAAGAGATTCTACTTCTTGAGCTCTTAAACGTTCGTGAAATTCTCTTTTAGGTTCAGGATATGGAGGAGTTAATTCAGTGTTGGAGGAATGTAAATTCATGCATTAGTTTCTATTATGAAATCATAACACCAAAAGCTTTTCTAAGAATGAATTCTTACAAAAGTTGATCGAATAACCTAAAGTCTATTAAAATCTTTTAAACGTAACTGTTCCCCGGCAGCGGCGCCAAAAAGTTAATGCGTTGAAACAGTACCTTTATTTTATGAACGGATTTGAGTTATTTTGTTACACGAATTGTTTTATTGTATATATGGTGTTTTAATGAATTCAGGTTGATTTCACACATATAGGCAACTAGTCCTATCCGCGTAGTTTAGTTTGTTGGTAAATCCGGTTCGTTCCACAGGAAGACAGTGTTTAAATTATTTTTAATAGTCTTTGAAGTTAAACTTATTTAAAGGGGGTTTTGGTTTAGGAATTTATAATACTACATAATAATAATAAAATATAACTTAATCTTAATTTAATTATATTACTTATTAATTTATACGAATACATTATTTATAAGTATTAACTTAATAGTGAATTAATTGAAATTATACTAATTGTGATCTAAATAAGTTTATTACTAAATGATAATTAATAAAATAATAACTTTTAATAAAACTAATTGATTAGAATTTTGTTTTGAGCAATAAATTATAATACAAATTTATTTAATTTAACTAAATAATAAAAATGAATTATAGGAAATTATAATAATTAAACTAATTATAAATTAATTACTTTAAAATAATAATAAAAGATTTAATTTAAAACTTAGAATTCAAATAAAATTCGTAACAGTGGTATTTTAATACGTACGCGTTTCGCGTAGATTTATACGCGTTCCGCGTATAATTTTGAAGGTACACGTTTCGTGTAATGTATACGCGATACGCGTAAGTTATATTCGATGTGACAAACAATTCTGGTACAAATTCGAGTATTTTGATGTATATTTTTATTTTAAGTGAATAATAATAATACGTAAATAATAATAATAATAAGTATTTTACAATATATAAATAAATGGGAGTGTTTACTTAAATGTGTCACCTATAGATCCATGGATTGTTTTGAGTTTAAGCCCTACTAAAATGTTTTAGTATAAAACTTTATATTTTTCTTTCGAATAAATATAAAGTTATGACTAACTAAATTCAACCTAATTTTTATCGGATCTTATTTTAGATAGTTACTATTCCCCAAGTATTTAAATTGAGACCCAACCCAGTTTTGACTTTCGCCAAAACTCAAATCATAACGGTTTCCTTTTTTACAATTTCACTATTATATGACTAGTGATATTACCCAAACCACCGAAATTTATATCTAATTTAGTGTTAGTAAATTATTCATAAGTTCGTCTAGATCACTTTTAATGTTGAAGCTTAATTTATATAGATAAAAATAACTTTCGTTATTTGAATCTAATAAATTAAGTGACAAGGGTTAAGTATCCAAGTACATAATAATGGTTCTTTTAATTAGGCTCAATGTTAAAAATACTTAAGTTACATTTTAATTTTTACAAATGATAACAATCCATTTCACTAGGGGCTCTACATCTAAGCAAACACTAGGGAAATTAGCTACTCATTATACTAAGGTAAACCTGAAAATATAAATATACAAACATAATAATAACGATAAAAATTGATAACGATAATTTTAATATGATATACTTACGAAAATCTTCATTTTCATTTACTTTAAACGGTAGAAAATTGCAACAACACCTCTTGCACTCGTACAATAATACCCTTAATCACAAACAATACACCCTTAAATCTGAAACTATCCTAAAAATTGAATCTTGAAACTGAAATTAATACGGAGTACTTGAAAGAAAAATAAACAGGATAAAAGTTGTGTGGGATTTGAAGTTGTATATTCCTCACTGTACTGTCTCCTCTCTCTATGTATCTGTATATAGTAGAAGAGAAGTAGATGTAATCATCATTTTTAATTCTTTATTGCATACAGTGGCTGGAGTGGCTGGAAAGTAATATTAATAAACCATAAAGTAACCGTCCTATTTGTAATTCGGATCTGAATCTGGACTCAACAATACGCGTTTCGCGTAGAACACCACATGGTCCGCGTAAGGTTAAAATACTACGCGTTTCGCGTAGGTAAGTACGCGATACGCGTAAGAGTAAACGGCAGTTTTCTAATTTTTATTTTTTCGTTTGTTCTTTGTTCACCCCGTGTTGACGTATATTGACTTGGAACTTTCTTTTGAACTCTTTTTCTTCGATCATCTAGAACTTGCATTCGGGTAAACATTATCTTGATATATATTTGGTTTAAATCCGTTTTTTTATCGTTGTTTTATCGTCGTTTCTTCAAACTTCAAGCTCGTGTTTACTTTTGTCATTTTTCTCGTGAATCATGCATTTGAATGTCTTCGTTTCGGTAAAAGCCGATGAAATATAAATGATATTGCGTCGAAATATATGTATGTTTAAAGCAATATCAAACACGTCAAACATTCTCCTACATATTTAGCAATATCGTCTTTCATACCCGGCCACCAAAAGTGTTTCTTGAGATCTTTATACATCTTCCCCGCTCCGGGATGTATTGAATATCTGGTTTTATGTTCTTCTTTAAGTACCATTTCTCTCACATCTCCAAACCTTGGTACCCAAATTCTATCAGCCCTATATCAGGTTCTGTCTTCCCGAATATTAAGATGTTTCTTTGATCCTTTGGGTATCTCATTCTTCAACTTTCCTTCTTTTACAACTCCCTGTTGCGCCTCCTTTATTTGAGTAGTAAGGTTAGTACGAATAATTATATTCATAGCTTTTACTCGTATAGGTTCTCTGTCCTTTCTACTCAAAGCGTCGGCTACCACATTCGTCCTCCCCGGGTGGTATCGAATCTCAAAATCATAATCATTCAACAGTTCAATCCACCTGCGTTGTCTCATATTCAGTTGCTTCTGATTAAATATATGTTGGAGAATTTTGTGGTCGGTATATATAATACTTTTGACCCCATATAAATAATGCCTCCAAGTATTTAATGCAAAAACAACAGCACCCAATTCCAAATCGTGAGTTGTATAATTTTACTCGTGAATCTTCAATTGTCTAGACGCATAAGCAATCACCTTCGTTCGTTGCATTAATACACAACCGAGACCTTGCTTTAATGCGTCACAATAAATCACAAAATCATCATTCCCTTCAGGCAATGACAATATAGGTGCCGTAGTTAGCTTTTTCTTCAATAACTGAAACGCCTTCTCTTGTTCATCCTTCCATTCAAATTTCTTCCCTTTATGCGTTAATGCAGTCAAGGGTTTTGCTATTTTGGAGAAATCTTGAATGAATCTTCTGTAGTAACCAGCCAATCCTAAAAATTGACGTATATGCTTCGGAGTTTTTGGGGTTTCCCACTTTTCAACGGTTTCGATCTTTGTCGGGTCCACCTGGATGCATTCTTTGTTCACTATGTGACCGATGAATTAAACTTCTTCCAACCAAAATGCACACTTTGAAAACTTAGCGTACAGTTTTTCTTTCCTCAATACTTCTAGCACTTTTCTCAAATGTTCTTCGTGCTCTTGATCATTCTTTGAGTAAATAAGTATATGTCATAGATGAAAACAATGACAAACTTGTCAAGATATAGCCCACACACTCGGTTCATAAGGTCCATGAACACAGCTGGTGCGCTAGTCAATCCAAACAGCATAACCATAAACTCGTAATGACCATAACGTGTCCTAAAAGGAGCATGAGCTATTGGTGCAGCTCCTGGTACAAGATCTATTTGAAATTCAACAGATCGATGTGGAGGTAGTTCCGGTAATTCTTTCGGAAATACATCGGGAAATTCTTTTGCGACGGGAACATCATTGATGCTCTTTTCTTCAGTTTGTACTTTCTCGACGTGTGCTAGAACAGCATAGAAACCTTTTCTTATTAGTTTTTGTGCCTTCAAATTACTAATAAGATGTAGCTTCTGTGACAACCCGAAAATTTCCAACCAAATTTAAACTTTAATCTTTATATTTTTTCGACACGATAAGCAATATTTGTTAAGTTAAATTTCAAGAATTTTAAACTATGTTCATACATTCATTCAACCTCGACCAAGTTCCAACGATTCACGAACCATTAAACGAATATGATTATATATGTATATGTGTATATATATTATAACTTGAAACGTAAACAAAATATTAGATTAAATACTTTATATGATTGTATCTGTTTCAAAATGTTTATCAATGGAATTAGAAGATAAGATCAAATTATTGAATTATCAAATATATTGAATTATGATTACAAGTCTCTGTTGAAAGGCCCACGTTGATTTGAGAAATCTTTCCATTTTAACAATATTCGAAAAATGGTAAAGTGATTTATAAATAAGAACAAATTTCAATCATTGAGAACTAGACAAAGGATAGTGAAGATTGAATCTTATAAAGACTCGATTGATCTATTTAGTTTCAAACGTACAAAAAACGTTTTCAGTTTAAAAAGAACTTTATTATTAAAACGTATATAACTTTTATAAATATCTAGAACCACTTTTGACAACTCATTACTTAACTAGTATGATAAAGATAACGATATTTATATTTTATTTTATTAAATATATATAACGATTTAAATTAATATTATATATATTTATACGCGTATTATACGTACATAGTTTTATACTTTTACTATACTTAAACTTTACCTTTTCTTTATTTTTACTTTACTTTAACTTTAATAATTCACTTTAATAATTCATACTTTAATAATTCACTTTAATAATTCATACTTTAATAATTCACTTTAATAATTCATACTTTAATAATTCATACTTTAATAATTCACTTTAATAATTCATACTTTAATAATTCACTTTAATAATTCAAAAATCTATTATAAATAGAATTCAATAGGTTTCATTATTTCATAGAAACTTGAAAATATTTTTTCTCTAAACTCTCTCAATCGATTTACATATATATATTTACTCCGTATTATTTCAAGATATTATTAGTATACATAAAATATTACGACGGAGTGCTGTCCGAGTGATTTCGAAATTGATTTTCGAGTAGGATAGGATTAAGGAAATTATGGGTTATAGCTATGGAGGTGATTGAGTATGGTTCATGGGTATGCTCGTGAGGTCAATATAGTGTTTATCATTTCCGTTGCGTCTACGTACCTTTCCTGCAATATTGAATCTCAATATTGATACGTGAGTACTCATAATTTAACTTTTACATACTAATAGTGTATCTCTGACTAGTGCTCAAGTATTTATGATTATGCATGCTTGTACTTTTGATATTACCCTTAGACAGGTTAGGTTGAATCTTGAATTAGTTACACTTGCGGTTGAGATAAGGTATAAGATATGCATGTCCTTGGAAAGCTAGCGAAAAATTAAGAACTTTTCCTTTAGATATCGAATGGTTTCGATGAATGGATTAGAAGTTATAATCAATTGAATTTTCGATATTTTTATTAAAAATGATTATTATTATCGTCGTTTTTATCGTCGTTCTAGTTTTATCTTATTATTATCATTATTATTATCTTTATCAATAAAAGGGATTTATCATTAAAAATTGTTATTTTTTTTTATTATTACTATCGTTATTATCGTTAAAGTTATAATTAGTATTATTATTATTATCCAATTATTATTATTATTATTATTATTAGTATTATTATTATTATCATTATTAATATATATATCATTATTTAAAAATGGTTATTGTTATTATTATTATTACTATATTATCATTAAGATAATTATTTGTATTATCGTTAATAATGTTATAGTAACTATCATTATTAATATTAGTGTAATTAAAACAAATATTTGTAACCCCTAATTATTTTGATTACTATTATTATCATTATTATGAACACGATATAAAAGACGATTAAAAGCTATTAAACAAAACGATTAGGAAATAATGAGTAAGAGTATCATAATGAAATTAAAATATTATAAGATATTGATTTAGATAAAATTATCGTTCTTATTATTCTTATCATTACTATTATTATTCAAAGTATCTTTAGTATTAAAACTATCATTTTAACAAAAATTATCATTTTAATAGAAATGTCATTATTACTATAAAATATCATTATTATTATTATTTTAAATAGAATTATTATTTTAAAGATAATATTAAAAATTATCGTAAATATTAAAGTTATCATAATTAGAATTATCGTTTTATCATAATGTCATCTTAGTAATTATAAATATTGATATTTTTATAATAATAATTATTATTTCAAAATAATACAACTTTTACTTACTATCATTATAGATATTATTTTATCAAATAAATATGTGATACAAATATATTTTACTACGTGTAATAACTTACTTTAATAATATCTATCATATTATCTTTATGATATTAAATGAATATTATAAATTTTATTACTTAATATATATAAAAGTATATTTTATTATATAAATTTAATATAAAATTTTATTTATTAATAAATAAATTATATTATTTACTCTAATAAATCTTTTAAAAATATTTAAAAATATAAAAAATGACGATATTTAAACTATATATTAATCATGTATAGATTTTTGGAAATTATTTTGAGTCAAATTTACTTTTGTTGACTTTTGCATATTAGTCTCGAGCATTAGGATTGTGGTACACTATGACTTGACGTAATTTGTTAGACAAATATTGACCAACACATAAATATATATAATTAATTTAGGTTCGTGAATCCGAGGCTAACCTTGCACTTGTTCAATGACGTTATATGTATTTTTACTACGAAATACAGTATGGTGAGTTTCATTATTCCCCTTTTAAATGCTTTTACAATATATATTTTTGGGACTGAGAATACATGCACTTTTATAAATGATTTACAAAATAGACACAAGTACGTGAAACTACATTCTATGGTCGAATTATCGAAATCGAATATGCCCCTTTTTATTAAGTCTGGTAATCTAAGAATTAGGGAACAGACACCCTAATTGACGCGAATCCTAAAGATAGATCTATCGGGCCCAACAAGCCCCATCTAAAGTACCGGATGCTTTAGTACTTCGAAATTTATATCATATCCGAAGGAGGATCCTGGAATGATGGGGATATTCTTATATACATATTGTGAATGTCGGTTACCAGGTGTTCAATCCATATGAATGATTATTTTTGACTCTATGCATGGGACGTATATTTATGAGAAATGGAAATCTTGTGGTCTATTAAAATAATGGAAATAAATGATTATGATAAACTAATGAACTCACCAACCTTTTGGTTGACACTTTAAAGCATGTTTATTCTCAGGTGTTAAAGAAATCTTCCGCTGTGCATTTGCTCATTTTAAAGATATTACTTGGAGTCTTTCATAGCATATTTCAAAGAACGTTGCATTCGAGTCATTGAGTTCATCAAAGATTATTATTAAATCAATTTATAGTTGGATAGTGGATATTATGAAATGGTATGCATGGCTGTCAATTTTCGATGTAAAGAAAGTTTGTCTTTTAAAAACGAATGCAATGTTTATAAAATGTATCATATAGAGGTCAAATACCTCGCAATGTAATCAACTATTGTGAATCGTTTATAATGTATATGAACGGGTCCTTTCAGTTGGTATCAGAGCGGTGGTCTTAGCGAACCAGGTCTGCATTAGTGTGTCTAACTGATAAGTCGATAGGATGCATTAGTGAGTCTGGACTTCGACCGTGTCTCCATGTCAAAAGTTTTGCTTATCATTTTGTGTCGAAAATTAACTACTTATCATCCTCAGGAAATTACCTGCTTATCATTTTTAGTCTAAGACACGTCTTGCTACATTGATTTCATGAATAGTGTATAGATAAAAATTCATATCTTAGCATATCTACTAAATCATATCTTATCGTATCTGTTACTTTAAACTTTGCCTGACATATCCCGCAAAGTCCTCCGTAATCTAAGAAATCTTTTGACCTATATATATATATATATATATATATATATATATATATATATATATATATATATATATATATATATATATATATATATATATATATATATATATATTCTATGTTATTAGAATACCATCCGTTAGCCAAAATCATTTCATATCGAAAAAAAAATCCTTTATCCAATCGTACGAAATGGAAATCGTCATCAGTTCAAGTCACTCAGATTCCGAAATGGAATCCCATTCAAGCTCTGAAAGCAGTGTGACCGGAATAGATGAACCAATCAGTCATCACCTATTCTGGATGAATTAGGGATGGGTTCGTAGCCTCCTCAATCATTGGAGACAAGAAGAAGGTGATCCCTTCCATCCACCACATTGCCCTCTTGACGAAGAACCTGAAGCACTTACCGGCGAACCTGTCCAAAACACTATTTTCTCGCTCATTTCCAGAGTATCTCGTCACGATTATATATTACATCAAATTTTAGATTTTATTTATCCGCTCGTCCGAACCGACAATCACCCCTGTGTAATAGAAGAAGTCAACGAACTTCGCGCTCGGGTAGTGGATTTGGAGAATATGGTGCAGAGATTACAAACACCAGAAGCAGCATCAGCAGCATAACCAGTACCACTATCATCAACGCCAACAGTACCATTACCACCTCCAACCACAACCGCGTCGTAAACCTCAACTTCACAATCTGTCCTACGAGCATCAACATCATATGCACCATAGATACCAAGGAGTACCAATAACAATAACTGACGAAGTATTAATTCATAACTTCATTGGAGAAACATTCCGCGGCGATTATGTAATCTCTAAAGTCTTAGAGATTTTCTAATCTAGCCCTAACCATAAATCAGTTAAGCGAACCAAAATGATAGAAGGAAAAGTAGAAACCCTGACAAAAATGGTGTGTGATTAACAAGCTAAACTTGCTTTACCAACAACATCAACAGTACCGTCAGCGTTACCAGCATCGTCAGTACAGTCAACATCCGAATCAACAACACCGATAACATTACAAACTCCGTCAGTTCAAGAATCACCGTGGACATCATTACGAATCAATAACGTATATTGTATCAACGAGTTATGAAGAATTAACTCATTCCCTCTGAAGAAATTATATGTATATTATATATATATATATATATATATATATATATATATATATATATATATATATATATATACATATATATATATATTGAAATAAATCTTTCCGTGCTAAGCTATTGTGTGTGAATCTTAACTACTTGGTTAATTCATATTACAAATATGCAATAATGTACGTCCTTCGGCCGCAACTTAACCAGCGTTAACTACAATCTCTGTCGCAATTCAACAAATTCCAATTCATAATAAATCAAGTATATATTTGATTTTACACTTTCATCATCGATGTACCCGAAACTTTTCATATAACATCATTCGTACTTTGCGAAATTCACAAGAATTCCACGAACCGAACATCATACATCAACAAATAACGAAGTATTGATTCATAATTTCAATGTCATTAAAGAAATACTGCGTAAGAGTTATGTATTTTTTAAAGCCTTTAGGGATTATTCAATTCTAGTTTCAACCGTAAATCAAATGAGTTTAATTTAACATTAACTCATTAAATCTATGTTACATCTGAAGATAATATACATATACATATATTTTCATAAAGACTGTAATAAAATTCTTTTGTACAAAATATTAATTGTGAATTTTTTTTAACGGGTAGGTAATACCCGAGAGATATATAAATTCACAATTAATATGTTACATTCTTCGAATCTGATTCAACAAATCATCCATTATACTCCCTACTTTCACAACAATATACATTCTTTTATAGAAATCAAAACAACCATACTCATTCAAAATTTAATTACATATTCTGATTTTGAAATCTCAAAATTCAACTTGAGATATGACCAAAATCATCACTCTTAGATCCTTACATCTTTCACAAGCTATATTTTGACTTCAAAACTGTGTTAGAACATCAAATGTACATTAACGATTACAATCTGTGCTCAAACCCTTCGAAAATTTCTGAAGACACTTCGAATGATGAGCAATCGAGATGATGATCCAACCACATGTTACCCACAGTTATGTACCCGAAAAACTCTTGAAACCAAAGTAAAACTTTAAACAACGTATCCAGATTCTTTGGTATTTATTAGCAAAAATAACTTTGCGACTCCTATTCAAAGTAGCCAGTTTTGTCACAGCTCCAGCAAGTCAACTTCGACTTTTTAGTCCGACTAAACTTATTATAACCTTGAGATATACACCATCGTTACCTGGGAACCTTTTACATTCCACCACATTATTAGCAGATGTACCAACAACTTCATTACCCTTTGACTTTAGCCTCTCCCAAAAGTCATTATAATTATTCATTGAAACCCCATAATTTACTCATTCGCATCTTGTAATGAGAATTACCATACGAATCATTAGGAATTAGCAATCAGTATTTTGAAATCTCGCAGCATGTCTACGCCAACAGTTATATGTGTATATATAACGTCTATCTTCTGGACTTAATTTGAATGTGAAGTTTCTGAAAAACACTCCGAACTACGAATTGGTTCTCCGAAAATGGAAAAAATGCTGATGAAGCAGCAAAAACTATAAACGACTTTAAACGGTAAAAGCTGAATGATAATGATGAAGTGTGCTGGCAAAGCGCAGAAAAAGAGAAGTTTTGGAACTGGAAAACGGATTGAGCAAAGTAGGAAGGAGGCTGTGGACAAATTACAAAGACTGAACCTGACTTCAAAGGATCCAAATGATTCAGTACCTGCTGAAGTCATTAACGAATACCTTGCTCCTGAGTCTAAACCCCTGCGGACAATATTCTTCATCATCCTCTGATATTAGAAATTCTAAAATATCATCATATCTTTCATTATAAATATCCTCCATGTTTCTGAAGATATTTTCTTAATTTTTCTTATTTGAAATCATTTACCTCTTCGCGCTATCTGTATTACATCATAAAAGAAACTATTTTAGTTTCTAAATTCTGAAGCATTCAAGTTTAAAATAGGAATATTTTGAAGTAGTGTTGGGAACTGAAGCATGAATTAGTATAATATAATGACACTTGATCAATGTGATTATATTACAGTAAGTCATGCTGAGTTTCTAAATGGAAAGTGATGATTCACAGATCATAACATCATCATGTGCCATGTTATACGACTCTTGTATTCTATTTAACCTCTAAAATATCAAGAAAATATTTCTTGATGATTCGGCCTTTTCCAAGGTATTCTAGTAATTTGACAAGTTAAGATCGTGCCATCACAATTTCCTTCCTAGAACAATAACAATGTTCATTCCGAAATTCATATCTGTGAATTCTGGACCATTACAAGCGGTGCTTAATCGCAAGAAGAAGAAACGAAAGGACAAAACTCTGAAATAGAAATTGGGGTATAAATTGCAGCAAATAAAAGAGAGCATTAACTGTGAATGATAATGATTATAGAAGACAGAAGCAGAGACTTTGAAATATAAGGGAACATATAAAGTCTAATGACAAACCAGAAATTATAAACCATATATATCGATGCATATAGCAATATAAAGACACGGGAGAACTAGAAACACTATAAACCCAAGAGTATAGTAGAAGTAAATAGATTCTTCCGGCGGTAGATGAAAAAGAAGAATGACCGATATGAAAGTTAGAAGTATATCGAGAATCAGAACTGGATGGAGCATATTGATGAATACTTTAAAATATGAGTTGAGGGGGAAAGAATAGGAGGTGATGAAACATGACTAGAAATTTAGAAATCAACAGATTTAACTCACACAATGGCGGAATAAGTGAATCAAACCCTCTAGTGAATAGGTTAAGTTTTTTTTTTTGATTAATTTAGTCAAACCACAACTAAATCAAGTGTGATTAGATCAACACCTAGAGCTATTATTCACCACCTGGGTGATTTGGACCGAGAGAGAATCGAAGGAGCTCGCTAGATCTGAGTGTGTGTAACAAATGAGAGGCTTAACCTAAAATGAAGAACATAAGACTTTATATACCCCTGCTATTGACTCACCCATACGATTCATTCATCACACGTACGAGTTGGCTTCATCAGCTACGGGTGATCACTCACTCGTGTCTTCTCATTTAGGTTGTAATTGTGACTTAGCTCAGCATCAACCGTGCATATGAGCCTGTCAGCCGTACTAGTGAGGCTTCACTCGTACGTCTGACTAAGTCTAACATAGTCAAACATCTAAATCTTGTTCCTGCAGTTCCTGTAACCACATACAAACACGGATAGGATAATAACTGATATTGCTCTAAACATACATATTATTCAACGCAATATCAGTTATATTTCATCAGCTTTTATCAATTACGAAGACATTCCACGTATGATATTCAAGAAAAACGACAAAAGTGGACAAGAGTTGCTATTTGAAGATTCGACGATAAAACGATAGTTTTAACCAAATTTTATATCAAGAAAACGTTTATCCGAATTTAAGAATGAAGAAGTCTGAAGAAAAAGGTTACACACGTCGTCCAAAATGGTATACATCAACACGAGATCAACAAAGAACAACTGAAGAAAAAAATAATAAGAAATCTGATAATTACTCTTACACGAATCGTGTAATGTTACACGAATCGTGTAATATAACTGGTCATACACGATTCGTGTATACATACACGATTCGTGTAATGTTAGGACAAAGCACTATTACGGATTCCAGAAGGTCGGCTGCTTTATGAGTTTTAAAACTATTCTTTTTCTCCAATTGAAGACAGCAGGATTTCAACAAAGCTCTTTGACCAACTTTCATGTTCATAAATATGGATACGTTCAGAGTTGAAGAAAAAATATTATCTAGTACAAAAATTACTATACACACATATATTATCTTTCTGTAATTTATTAGTTCAAGGTTAAGAATAGTTTCAATTATTAAGGGGGTATTGTTCGTGATAAAGGGTGTTATTATACGCGTGAAAGGGGTGTTATTATTGTAATTTTTCTACCATTTGAAGTTAATGCAAGTGAAGATATTTTAGTAAGTTTACTCTGTTAAAATTAGTGTTGTTATTATGTTTGCAGATCTATATTTTTATGTCTCCCCTAGTGTAATGAATAGCTAAATTTCCCTAGTGTTTGCTTAAATGTAGAGCCCCTAGTGAAATGGATTGTTACCATTAGTAAAGTTAAAATGTAACTTTAGTATTTTTAATATTGAGCCTAGTTAAAAGAACCATTTTTTTTGTAATTAGGTATTTAACCCTTGCCACTTAATTTAGTAAATTTAAATAACGAAAGTTGTTTTTATTTACACAAATTAAGCTTCAACATTAAAAATGATCTAGACAAATTTATGGATAAGTTATTGACACCAATTTAGAAATAAACTTCGGTGGTTTGGGTGATATCAATAAATTATGTGAAGGTGAAATTATAAAAAGGGAGACCGTTATAATTTGGGTATTGGCGAAGGTCAAAACTAGGCTAGGTCTCAATTTAAATACTTAGGGAATAGTAGCTTTCTAAAAAGAATCCAATGAAAATTAGATTTTATTTAGTTAAGTTGTAACTTTATATTTATTCGAGAGAAAAATGTAAAGTTTGATACTAGAACATTTTAATAAGGCGTAAAACTTAAAACAATCCATGGACCTAGGGGTGACACAATTAAGTAAACACTCCCATTTATCTTATTTATACTTCCTATAAAAAGTATTGTTGTATTTATTCATGAATTATAAGTTTAAAATATATAAAAATACATAAAAACATTTAATTTTCGTAACAGTTATGTGTCACACATTTTTACACTTACACGAATCGTGTAACCTCACACGAATCGTGTAAGGCTTGAATACGGCTACAGTACACCGTAGGTCAAAAATTAGGGTTTTAATTATTTAATATTATAAAATTAGGTTATTAGTTATTTATTTATTATAATTAGGTTATTTATTATATAATTAGTTTTAATTAATATAAAATACTTAAATACATGTTTTAATCCTAAAATTAGCATTAACTATTATAAGTTCATAAATTATAACTAGTTTATAATTAGTTAATTAATTAGTTTCCTTTTAATTTGTATTAGTTTTATTAAAAATGTCATTTAGTTAATTTAAATAAGTTTATATAATAATTACTTAAAACAAATTTCTAAACATATAGTTTTATTAAAAATTACTATTTTACTAATTACCATCTAGTAATATAATTGTCACATAATAATTAATATAATTTCAATTAGATTCCCTTTTTAAGTTAATTTTTGTAATCTTGTAATTTCATTTAGTAATTTAGTTTAAGTTATCTTCTTTTACTGTTACTATAAATTGCCTAATCCAAAACCCTCTTTAATTAAGTTTGACATCAAAGACTATTAAAAAACCATTAAACACTCCATCTCCCTGTGGAACGAATCGGATTTACCAACAAACTAAACTACACGGATAGGACTAGTTGCCTATATATATGTGTGAAATCAACCTAAAATCAATAAAATACCACATATACAATAAATCAATTCGTGTAACAAAACAACTCAAATCCGTTCATAAATAAAGGTCTCGATCGCACACATCAACTTTTTGGCGCCGCTGCCGGGGAGTTGGCAGTTAAATAAATAGATAATTTTTCTGGTTCGTAGTAGTAGTTGGATTTGTACGTGGACCGGGTTGTTGGATCACCAATTTTATTGGTCTTTGAAGGATCCTGCCCCTCTGCTGCATCTTTTGGCTATTCGAAACGTGGGCAAAAATCAGAAGGATAATCTGTTTGTTTAAAGGTTTTTATCATTGTTTTTATGTTATTCGATCCTCTCGAGGAAATTTATTTCCAAGAAAGTTCAAAGTTTTTGAATAAATCCTTTAGTTCTTTGTACAATTTCCCAAATTGTATGATCCGTTCAATCTTAAACTCATTAAACTTAATCCGGAATCTCAAAGAATTAATAAAGGACAAAAACAACAAAAAGAAATAGGAAGTACTAGTAATTTTAAAACACCGAAAAACACTAAAAAAAAAAAAAAAAAAAAAGAGAAACAAGTAGGTAACCCTAGATAAACCTTTAGTGAAGTGATCTCATAATAGAAAATTAATGTATGAACTTACGTTCCTCCAACGCTGAATTAACTCCCTCACATCCTGAACCCGAAAGAAAATTCCACGAACGCTTAAGAACTCAAGAAGTAGAATCTCTTGCTAAAAATTTAGAGTCACTTTTCTTAGAATCCGACTCTGAACCAATAATTCAACCAATCATAGAGCCAATTATTAAAGAAGAAGATAAAATGACCGAGACAAACCTAACAATGGAAGCATTAATGAAGGCCACAAGAAAAGGTCAAGGCCACGCAATCATCCAACCCCCGATGACTGATGGCTTTGAAATAAAAGGTCAATTTTTACACATGGTAACTAATACATGCCAATTCGGTGGAGCTCCAAACGAGGATGCTAACGAGCATCTTCGTAAGTTTGTAAGCATTTGCAAACTATTCAAAATTAAGGATGTCACCGATGATGTCGCATGTTTAAAAATATTTCCATGGTCATTAAAAGATGAAGCTAGAGATTGGCTAGACTCATTACCAGAAGGCTATATTGAAGATTGGAATGATATGATGGACAAATTTCTGTCAGAATTCTTTCCTGCTTCAAAAGCAGCAAAATTACAAAGTGATATAAATCACTTTAAACAAAAGCCTAATGAAACTCTTTATGAAGCTTGGACTCGATTCAATAAAATGCTTCGAATATGTCCTCAACACGAGTTGAGTACATTCCAAAAAGTCTGTGTATTTTATAAAGGAGTCAATGTTGCAACTCGAAAAGATATAGATGTTGCAGCCGGAGGTTCGGTTATGAAGAAAACACCTGAAGACGCTCATACAATCATTGCTGATTTAGCGTCCCATTCTCATAACTGGCATCAAGAAATAGAATTCTCTAGATCATCAAATGTTCCTAGTATCGAAAGCAATGATGAAATTGCTTCTTTAAAAGTTCAAATAGCAAATCAAGCAAGGCAAATCGAGAAAGTAACCAAGGAAATGCATGCTATTAGAGTAGGATGTGAACTATGCCAAGGTCCCCATCTTACTAGAGATTGTGATCAAAGTACAATGGAAGAGCAAGCAAATTTCTTAGGTTACTTACGAAAAGGTGAAATGAACTTTAGTGATTTTCCAGCTATAGAAGCAAACAACCGAAAATATCCTCCTACAAACAGCTATCAAGTAGGAGGACCTTCAGGATCAAATAATAATAATTATCAAAATAACAATAACTATCAAGGAGGAAATCCAGGTTACCAAAACAATCGGAATTTTCCAAATCAAAATCAAAGAAATCCGCCACCAGGTTATAATAACCGAAATCAACCTCAACGAAATTATCAAAATAATTTCCAACACAATCAACCACAACCACTAGCACTCATGCAACCACAACCATTAGCAATTATGCAACCTCAACCCGAGAAGAAATCCGGTATAGAAGATCTCTTGAGAGATTTTATGGTTAAGCATGAGCAAAATGCGGAGCTCCAAACTCAGCAAATTCGAAATCAACAAGCCACGATTCAGATTTTAGAAAGAGATGTTGGAAGGATCTCACAGTTACTAGCAGAGAGACCACCAATTGCAAGTAACCCTCCATTTATACTAAAGAAGAATGATCCTCAAACCCCAGCATATTCACAAGTGAATGCTATTTATAGTTTCTGTGAGGATGAAGTAAGTTTCAAAACACCGGAGCATAGTCCTATTTTTACTCTTGGGTGTGAAGATGATGATGAAGAGTGTGATGAGTTTATATTTTCTGATTTATCAAATATGGCGGATTACACTCCTTATCAAGAGATGGATGATACCCGAGTTGAAAGTGTGAAAAGTATAACATGTGAAGATGAAGAGATCCGAGTTGGTGACATAACTCCCGAGTATGGTGATTATTTGATGAGGTTGATGTCGGGAAATCATGCGGAAGTGCAGAAAATTGAAACCACCGAGCCTTCCGAATTTAGGGTTGATGATGATTTGAAGATGATCAAAGAAGAAGCGGAAGATACGGTGAAGCAAGCACCTAAAGTGGAAGACTATAAAGAACCCATTCCATACCCACAAGCACTTGCATCCGAAAAACCAAAGGAGAATCATTGTAAGCCTTTAAATACGGATAATATCTGTGTAAATGTACCTTTGGTTGATGTTGTTGCAGGTATGCCAAACTATGGGAAATTCTTGAATGATTTGATGGCAAAAGAAGGAGTGTGTGAGCAGGCATCATCTGCGTTTCTTAAAGCAGAATGTGCTGCTATTGTGAAAAAGAATGAATTGCCACCTAAGTTAGGTGATCCTGGACCGTTCATAGTACCTTGTAAGCTTAATGAATCTGAAATTCTTAGATCATTAGCTGACTCAGGTGCAAGTATAAATCTCATGCCTTATTCCATTTACTCGCATTTGAACTTAGGTGAACTTAAACCCACCAATTCAGGCATTAGATTCATTGATCAGTCGGTTAATAAACCTGTAGGGATTGTTGAAAACTTGGTAGTAAAAACAGGTGAACTTGAGTTTCTAGCTGACTTTGTAGTTGTAGACATGAAGGAAGATAAGTTTGTACCTATTATTTTAGGAAGACCATTCTTAGCAACTGCAAGTGCTTTAACAGATTGGAAAACAGGAAAACTAGTTTTGAAGGATAGAGGAAAGAGTGCAACCTATCAAACTGAGTTTAGTATGAACCCACCACCCACACCGATAGTTTCAGTGAATATTGTTGACAATGTCAAACCCATTAGTCAACAAGCTAAGTGTGGGGAGGGTGATGAGGAGAAACTAGATAGTAAACCGCCCAATGATAGTGTTGTTGAGAAAACCATGAAGAAGTTATATGGTAGGATTAGAAATGCTATGTCGAAAAAAGATAAACATTTGAGAGAGAGATTGATTTCAAACCTATCAAAACTTGAGAAATATAAGTTGAAAAAACTGGTTGAAGAGTCAAGATTTTCGGACTCTTGGTTATTATCAAAAATTAGTGGTAATAATGGTTGCAGTAATGGTTCTATTGGAGTAAAGAAGGGTGATGTTTATCACCCCGACGTTAGTTAAAATTAGGGTGGAGTCGCGTGAACGACTCGCTAATAAACTTCACAAATTGTAAATAGTCCCATTCGTGTGTCTCGTTTTTTTTTTAAATTCCTTTTTATTTGTATTTCTCATATAATTGTTTTTAAAATTTAAAAATGTTAATCTTTTTAACACAAAAATAGAGTGTTTTTATTTTATTTTAAATTTGTTTTCGAAAAAACATTAAAAACTTTAACTTTTAATGGATTGAATTTTATAAATTGAATTTAAAAATTTATAAACGGATTAAGATCAGGTATAACAACCGAATTTCCGTTACAAATATAAATTTATAAAAGATATTTTAAATTAAATTGATTATAAGTTATGTAAAAAAAAATATATATATAAAGAAAAAGTAAAAAAAAAATTTAGTTTGTAATAACATAATTTTTTGGTGTGTATTGAAACTTATTATGTTTTTATTTTTTATATATTAGCAAGAAAAAATAGTGTGGGGTAAAATTGTTTTGTACGATTGAAGTACAACCCCATATTTTGTGTGTTTTAACATGGTTTTGACAGGTACAGACGAAAATGCAATTAGACGAAACGAAACATCAAATTACATTGTGATACAAACATTGGATATGATCATAGGTAAAACAATTTGAAAATCCAAATCGGTTAACAAAGGAAGTTCCAAATACTCTACACTTTTTGTCCTCTCAAATTTATACATTATTATCTGATTTTATGTAATGAGGGCATTACATAATCTTAAGTGTGGGGTGGGAATATATAAATTCTCGAGAACTAATAAGTTATTGGTTTTTATGAAAATTTGAAAATTTTTAAACAAATGTATCTAATCAATTTTTAAGGTAACTATGAGCAATTAAAGATCAGGTGTAAAAACCGAAATTGTTGTCTCCATACATTAAAAATACATAAGTTTATTTGTTTAAAACTTATAAAAGAAAACCATTTATAACAAGAATTTATAAATCCTTATATTGAGAACCATTTATCACATTTTTCTTTGAAGTTTATTGCAGATATCATTGCTAAGGAACGTATAAACCTGAATATTCCATTATCACGAGTAATAGAGGATGAATCAAGTCCATCCCGTAAGGAAGTAAAGTCTTCCGAATTGACACACTTGCCAACTTATGTTAGAAGATGTAGTCCAGAACAGCTGTAGGTTGACGAAAAATCTTGTAAAGTCATCCCTAAAATCGGCTGGAAATCCACCTAACCTCAGCATCAAACAGGGTTTTTGGTGGTCAGACTTATCCTAACCATGAGAAGGATATGTCCCGTACAATGGGGGGGCACAATGCAAATTAGCTTTTAAGACTAATGAATCTAATCCCCAGATGGATGATCTCCGTAAAGATCAACTGCATCTATGTTTGACCGCGGTCAACATACATATGCCATAACAAATTGAGGTGTGCAAACTCATGGTTCACCGATGATATTTGGACACGATATAATTTTGTTCTAAAACTTATGCTATTTTATGAATTATATTTGTGTAAAACTATTTTTGGACATTTGGCTTCAAGTTCCATGATACTACAATCATGGGGGCGAATAGCTTGCTAATCGCCGACTGAGACTTCGGTTTTCAGTTACCCTCAACCGGAATTTGAGGTTAAAACCGGAAAACGTGTCTAGTGTAAAAACTAGCATGACATTTTATAAAATCATAAAACGTTTTCACAAGGTCCAATTTTCCCTAAGGATCCAAATTTTTAAACCCTAATCACGAGTTTCATGTTTGTTTCTGTTGTCAGAATTTCATTTCGTGTGGTGTGCGTGTGATCCAATAAATACTGTGTTGTGTAATATATTTCATATAGCGTGTGTTTCATTTCGTGTAGTGTGTGTTGTGTGATCTAAATGTTCGATAAGAAAGATATATAATGTTCTAACTCTGTTAAAAGATGTAATTGCTTGAGGACAAGCAACGTTCTAGTGTGGGGTATTTTGATATTGCTCTAAACATACATATTATTCAACGCAATATCAGTTATATTTCATCAGCTTTTATCAATTACGAAGACATTCCACGTATGATATTCAAGAAAAACGACAAAAGTGGACAAGAGTTGCTATTTGAAGATTCGACGATAAAACGATAGTTTTAACCAAATTTTATATCAAGAAAACGTTTATCCGAATTTAAGAATGAAGAAGTCTGAAGAAAAAGGTTACACACGTCGTCCAAAATGGTATACATCAACACGAGATCAACAAAGAACAACTGAAGAAAAAAATAATAAGAAATCTGATAATTACTCTTACACGAATCGTGTAATGTTACACGAATCGTGTAATATAACTGGTCATACACGATTCGTGTATACATACACGATTCGTGTAATGTTAGGACAAAGCACTATTACGGATTCCAGAAGGTCGGCTGCTTTATGAGTTTTAAAACTATTCTTTTTCTCCAATTGAAGACAGCAGGATTTCAACAAAGCTCTTTGACCAACTTTCATGTTCATAAATATGGATACGTTCAGAGTTGAAGAAAAAATATTATCTAGTACAAAAATTACTATACACACATATATTATCTTTCTGTAATTTATTAGTTCAAGGTTAAGAATAGTTTCAATTATTAAGGGGGTATTGTTCGTGATAAAGGGTGTTATTATACGCGTGAAAGGGGTGTTATTATTGTAATTTTTCTACCATTTGAAGTTAATGCAAGTGAAGATATTTTAGTAAGTTTACTCTGTTAAAATTAGTGTTGTTATTATGTTTGCAGATCTATATTTTTATGTCTCCCCTAGTGTAATGAATAGCTAAATTTCCCTAGTGTTTGCTTAAATGTAGAGCCCCTAGTGAAATGGATTGTTACCATTAGTAAAGTTAAAATGTAACTTTAGTATTTTTAATATTGAGCCTAGTTAAAAGAACCATTTTTTTTGTAATTAGGTATTTAACCCTTGCCACTTAATTTAGTAAATTTAAATAACGAAAGTTGTTTTTATTTACACAAATTAAGCTTCAACATTAAAAATGATCTAGACGAATTTATGGATAAGTTATTGACACCAATTTAGAAATAAACTTCGGTGGTTTGGGTGATATCAATAAATTATGTGAAGGTGAAATTATAAAAAGGGAGACCGTTATAATTTGGGTATTGGCGAAGGTCAAAACTAGGCTAGGTCTCAATTTAAATACTTAGGGAATAGTAGCTTTCTAAAAAGAATCCAATGAAAATTAGATTTTATTTAGTTAAGTTGTAACTTTATATTTATTCGAGAGAAAAATGTAAAGTTTGATACTAGAACATTTTAATAGGGCGTAAAACTTAAAACAATCCATGGACCTAGGGGTGACACAATTAAGTAAACACTCCCATTTATCTTATTTATACTTCCTATAAAAAGTATTGTTGTATTTATTCATGAATTATAAGTTTAAAATATATAAAAATACATAAAAACATTTAATTTTCGTAACAGTTATGTGTCACACATTTTTACACTTACACGAATCGTGTAACCTCACACGAATCGTGTAAGGCTTGAATACGGCTACAGTACACCGTAGGTCAAAAATTAGGGTTTTAATTATTTAATATTATAAAATTAGGTTATTAGTTATTTATTTATTATAATTAGGTTATTTATTATATAATTAGTTTTAATTAATATAAAATACTTAAATACATGTTTTAATCCTAAAATTAGCATTAACTATTATAAGTTCATAAATTATAACTAGTTTATAATTAGTTAATTAATTAGTTTCCTTTTAATTTGTATTAGTTTTATTAAAAATGTCATTTAGTTAATTTAAATAAGTTTATATAATAATTACTTAAAACAAATTTCTAAACATATAGTTTTATTAAAAATTACTATTTTACTAATTACCATCTAGTAATATAATTGTCACATAATAATTAATATAATTTCAATTAGATTCCCTTTTTAAGTTAATTTTTGTAATCTTGTAATTTCATTTAGTAATTTAGTTTAAGTTATCTTCTTTTACTGTTACTATAAATTGCCTAATCCAAAACCCTCTTTAATTAAGTTTGACATCAAAGACTATTAAAAAACCATTAAACACTCCATCTCCCTGTGGAACGAATCGGATTTACCAACAAACTAAACTACACGGATAGGACTAGTTGCCTATATATATGTGTGAAATCAACCTAAAATCAATAAAATACCACATATACAATAAATCAATTCGTGTAACAAAACAACTCAAATCCGTTCATAAATAAAGGTCTCGATCGCACACATCAATAACGAGCAATCATGGTAGCCTGTAAACTGCTGTACCTGCAATGGACGTGGGTAGATGTCTAGGGACTTGCATAAAATGCATCAACAGAAGGTGTGAGTTGTAAGGAAACGAAGGAGGTGAATTTATAAGAAAATCTCCGATAGAACAATTAATATGGACGATCGCATTTAAAGTGGATCCTAATTCCCTTGATTACCGGAGAATCAAATCTTATTAAGAAGATTTTCTTCAAATCCCTTAAAATCTGGGAATCAATCATATCTACGTCAAATGATAAGATGAATCTACACTTACTCATTTCACTCATCTATGTTAGCTTCATTCGTACTCTTCATATAAATGGATTGTTTATCCAAATTATGATAAAGCTCTAATTTTCAGCCCGTATGCATCATGAAAACATACTTATTATCATTCACGACCTTTCCACTCAAATTTCGGGATGAAATTTCTTTAACGGGTAGGTACTGTGACAACCCAAAAATTTCCAACCAAATTTAAACTTTAATCTTTATATTTTTTAGACACGATAAGCAATATTTGTTAAGTTAAATTTCAAAAATTTTAAACTATGTTCATACATTCATTCAACCTCGACCAAGTTCCAACGATTCACGAACCATTAAACGAATATGATTATATATGTATATGTGTATATATATTATAACTTGAAACGTAAACAAAATATTAGATTAAATACTTTATATGATTGTATCTGTTTCAAAATGTTTATCAATGGAATTAGAAGATAAGATCAAATTATTGAATTATCAGATATATTGAATTATGATTACAAGTCTCTGTTGAAAGGCCCACGTTGATTTGAGAAATCTTTCCATTTTAACAATATTCGGAAAATGGTAAAGTGAATTATAAATAAGAACAAATTGTCAATCATTGAGAACTAGACAAAGGATAGTGAAGATTGAATCTCATAAAGACTCGATTGATCTATTTAGTTTCAAACGTACAAAAAACGTTTTTAGTTTAAAAAGAACTTTATTATTAAAACGTATATAACTTTTATAAATATCTAGAACCACTTTTGACAACTCATTACTTAATTAGTATGATAAAGATAACGATATTTATATTTTATTTTATTAAATATATATAACGATTTAAATTAATATTATATATATTTATACGCGTATTATACGTACATAGTTTTATACTTTTACTATACTTAAACTTTACCTTTACTTTATTTTTACTTTACTTTAACTTTAATAATTCATACTTTAATAATTCATACTTTAATAATTCATACTTTAATAATCCATACTTTAATAATTCATACTTTAATAATTCACTTTAATAATTCATACTTTAATAATTCACTTTAATAATTCAAAAATCTATTATAAATAGAATTCAATAGGTTTCATTATTTCATAGAAACTTAAAAATATTTTTTCTCTAAACTCTCTCAATCGATTTACATATATATATTTACTCCGTATTATTTCAAGATATTATTAGTATACATAAAATATTACGACGGAGTGTTGTCCGAGTGATTTCGAAATTGTTTTTCGAGTAGGATAGGATTAAGGAAATTATGGGTTATAGCTATGGAGGTGATTGAGTATGGTTCATGGGTATGCTCGTGAGGTCAATATAGTGTTTATCATTTCCGTTGCGTCTATGTACCTTTCCTACAATATTGAATCTCAATATTGATACGTGAGTACTCATAATTTAACTTTTACATACTAATAGTGTATCTCTGACTAGTGCTCGAGTATTTATGATTATGCATGCTTGTACTTTTGATATTGCCCTTAGACAGGTTAGGTTGAATCTTGAATTAGTTACACTTGCAGTTGAGATAAGGTATAAGATATGCATGTCCTTGGAAAGCTAGCGAAAAATTAAGAACTTTTCCTTTAGATATCGAATGGTTTCGATGAACGGATTAGAAGTTATAATCAATTGAATTTTTGATATTTTTTTATTAAAAATGATTATTATTATCGTTATTTTTATCGTCGTTCTAGTTTTATCTTATTATTATCATTATTATTATCTTTATCAATAAAAGGGATTTATCATTAAAAATTGTTATTTTTTTATTATTACTATCGTTATTATAGTTAAAGTTATAATTAGTATTATTATTATTATCCAATTATTATTATTATTATTATTATTATTATTATTATTATTATTATTATTAGTATTATTATTATTATTATCATTATTAATATATATATATCATTATTTAAAAATGGTTATTGTTATTGTTATTATTATTATTACTATATTATCATTAAGATAATTATTTATATTATTGTTAATAATGTTATAGTAACTATCATTATTAATATTAGTGTAATTAAAACAAATATTTATAACACCTAATTATTTTGATTACTATTATTATCATTATTATGAACATGATATAAAAGATGATTAAAAGCTATTAAACGAAACGATTAGGAAATAATGAGTAAGAGTATCATGATGAAATTAAAATATTAAAAGATATTGATTTAGATAAAATTATCGTTCTTATTATTCTTATCATTACTATTATTATTCAAAGTATCGTTAGTATTAAAACTATCATTTTAACAAAAATTATCATTTTAATAGAAATGTCATTATTACTATAAAATATCATTATTATTATTATTTTAAATAGAATTATTATTTTAAAGATAATATTAAAAATTATCGTAAATATTAAAGTTATCATAATTAGAATTATCGTTTTATCATAATGTCATCTTAGTAATTATAAATATTGATATTTTTATAATAATAATTATTATTACAAAATAATACAACTTTTACTTACTATCATTATAGATATTATTTTATCAAATAAATATGTGATACAAACATATTTTACTACGTGTAATAACTTACTTTAATAATATCTATCATATTATCTTTATGATATTAAATGAACATTATAAATTTTATTACTTAATATATATATAAAAGTATATTTTATTATATAAATTTAATATAAAATTTTATTTATTAATAAATAAATTATATTATTTACTCTAATAAATCTTTTAAAAATATTTAAAAATATAAAAAATGACGATATTTAAACTATATATTAATCATGTATAGATTTTTAGAAATTATTTTGAGTCAAATTTACTTTTGTTGACTTTTGCATATTAGTCTCGAGTATTAGGATTGTGGTACACTATGACTTGACCTAATTTGTTAGACAAATATTGACCAACACATAAATATATATAATTAATTTAGGTTCGTGAATCTGAGGCCAACCTTGCACTTGTTCAATGACGTTATATGTATTTTTACTACGAAATACAGTATGGTGAGTTTCATTATTCCCCTTTTAAATGCTTTTACAATATATATTTTTGGGACTGAGAATACATGCGCTTTTATAAATGATTTACAAAATAGACACAAGTACGTGAAACTACATTCTATGGTTGAATTATCGAAATCGAATATGCCCCTTTTTATTAAGTCTGGTAATCTAAGAATTAGGGAACAGACACCCTAATTGATGCGAATCCTAAAGATAGATCTATCGGGCCCAACAAGCCCCATCCAAAGTACCGGATGCTTTAGTACTTCAAAATTTGTATCATGTCCGAAGGAAGATCCTGGAATGATGGGGATATTCTTATATGCATATTGTGAATGTCGGTTACCAGGTGTTCAATCCATATGAATGATTATTTTTGTCTCTATGCATGGGACGTATATTTATGAGAAATGGAAATCTTGTGGTCTATTAAAATAATGGAAATAAATGATTATGATAAACTAATGAACTCACCAACCTTTTGGTTGACACTTTAAAGCATGTTTATTCTCAGGTGTTAAAGAAATCTTCCGCTGTGCATTTGCTCATTTTAAAGATATTACTTGGAGTCTTTCATAGCATATTTCGAAGAACGTTGCATTCGAGTCATTGAGTTCATCAAAGATTATTATTAAATCAATTTATAGTTGGATAGTGGATATTATGAAATGGTATGCATGCCTGTCAATTTTTGATGTAAAGAAAGTTTGTCTTTTAAAAACGAATGCAATGTTTGTAAAATGTATCATATAGAGGTCAAATACCTCGCAATGTAATCAACTATTGTGAATCATTTATAATGTATATGAACGGGTCCTTTCAGCTTCGTGTTGGCCTTTTCTCCGTACACCATTAAGGGTTCTCCTTCTTCTCGTACAATGCGAATTGCATTTTTGTAACATACGATCTCTGCTTTCATCTCCTTCAGCCAGTCCATGCCAACTATTACATCAAAACTCCCTAACTCTACTGGTATCAAATCAATCTTAAATATTTCGCTACCTAGTTTAATTTCTTGATTCCGGCATATATAATCTGCTGAAATTAATTTACTGTTTGCTAATTCAAGTAAAAATTTACTATCCAACGGCATCAATGGACAACTTAATTTAGCACAAAAATCTCTACTCATATAGCTTCTATCCGCACCCGAATCAAATAAAGCGTAAGCAGATTTATTGTCAATAAGAAACGTACCCGTAACAAGCTCTGGGTCTTCCTGTGCCTCTGCCGCATTAATATTGAAAACTCTTCCGCGGCCTTGTCCATTCGTATTCTCCTGGTTCGGGAAATTTCTAATAATGTGGCCCAGTTTTCCACATTTATAACAAACTACATTGGCATAACTTGCTCCGACACTACTTGCTCTGCCATTACTCGTTCCGACACCATTTGTTCCTTTCGTTCTGTTAACCCCTGATCCGTAGACCTCACACTTCGCCACGCTATGACCATTTCTTTTACACTTGTTGCAAAATTTGGTGCAGAACCCCGAGTGATACTTTTCACACCTTTGGCATAGCTGCTTCTGATTGTTGTTGTTGTTGTGGTTGTTATTGTTGTTGGGATGATTGTTGTAGTTGTTGTTGCTGTTATTGTTGTGCCGTTTGTTGTAGTTGCGATTGATGTTGCGATTATTGGGATAGTTGTTGTTGTTTTGGTGACTCTTATCACCGTTTTCCTCCCACTTTCTTTTGACTAACTTCACGTTAGCCTCTTCGGCCGCCTGTTCTTTAATTCTTCCCTCAATTTGGTTCACTAGTTTGTGAGCCATTCTACATGCCTTTTGTATGGAGGCAGGCTCGTGTGAACTTATATCTTCTTGGATTCTCTCCGATAACCCTTTCACAAATGAGTCAATCTTCTTTTCCTCATCTTCGAACGCTCTCAGACACAATAGGCACAATTCTGTGAATCGTCTTTCGTACGAAGTAATATCGAATCCCTGTGTTCGTAACCCTCTAAGTTCTGACTTGAGCTTATTGACCTCAGTTCCGGGACGGTACTTCTCATTCATGAAGTGCTTGAATGCTAACCACGGTAGCGCGTAAGCAGCATCTTGTCCCACTTTCTCTAGATAGGTATTCCACCATGTTAACGCAATACCTGTGAAGGTATGTGATAGTTAAAGCTAAGGGGTATAAAATACTATTAAATTTTACAAGGAAATACTATTAAATACGATACAATTTTACTCAAGATATTTATTTATTTATTGAATGGATATACTTAAACCTTGCTACAACACTTATAGGTAGTGTACCTAATCGTACAGTAGTGTAGTATTTAGTAAGTCCGGTTCGTTCCACAGGGAAAATCTTTAAACAAAGCTTAACGCTATATTAGTTTTATTTTATAAAAATACAAATATATATATATATATATATATATATATATATATATATATATATATATATATATATATAAGTAATATTATTATTATAAAGGGGGGTTTTTACCGTTTAATAACCGGTTTGTCGATTTTAAAACTTTAGTCGCAGTTAAAACCAAATGTAAAATATTAAATAAATAAAAGACTTAATTTAAAGCGTAAAGTAAATAACGATAATGAAATTGCGATAAATAAAAGTGCTATAAAATAAACTTGCGATAATTAAAAATACGATAATTAAAAGTGCAATTAAATATAAAATAAAGGAAATTAAATATGAAATAAAAGAATTATGCTTATTTAAACTTCCGTAATCATGATGTTTGACGTGTTGATTTTAGTTTTATGCCCATGAGTTAATTGTCCTTTGTCCTAGATTATTTAATATGTCCATCTGGTTTTTGTCCATAACAGTCCATCAGTCATAAATATAAAGTGCGAGTATCCTCGTCAAATTATCCTTATACCCGAAGTTAAATATTCCAACTAATTGGGGACTTAAACTGTAACAAGGTTTTATTACTTTGTTTATTAATTACACCAGGATATCAACTGCGTGTAACCCAAGGTTTTAATACTTTGTTAACAATTACGCCAAGTGTCCTTGTACATAATTTCACCCCTGTTTTAATAATTCCATAGACTATTAATCCATTCCCGTGTCCGGTTAAATGAACGATTATTCGTACATATAAATACCCCGCCCATCGTATCCGATTGAGTGTATATGGTTATTTATAGGGACGTCCAATTGTAAACCTTTATATTAAAATTAACAAACTATCATTTAGTTAAACAAATACAAAGCCCATTAATAGCCCATAGTCTAATTTCCACAAGTGTCGTTCTTTTGTCCAAACCCCAATTATGGTACAAAGCCCAATTACCCAATTTTAGTAATTAGCCCAACATCATGATTACTTCGTTTTAAATAAGCATAATAATAACTTAGCTACGAGAAATTAATGTAAAAAGGTTGAACATAACTTACAATGATTAAAAATAGCGTAGCGTTACACGAACAGAATTTCGACTTACACCCTTACAACATTCGCTAACATACCCTTATTATTAGAATTAAAATTAAAATTAAAATATAAATATAAATATATACTACGTATGAATGAGGAGAAGAAAAAGATCTGTTTTGTGTTACATCAAAGCTCGATATTTATAGGCCTGTGATCTGGAAAAGATGCTCATGCGATCGCATGAGCTTTACCCTTCAAGGCCATGCGATCGCATGGCCACCTGGGGAGACTCAAAAGTCTTTGTTTTTTTATGCCGACGTTTTTAAATATAATATAATATATATATTAATTTTAAGAATTAATTATATATTATATTATATTCATGTGCATATTTGTCTTGAAATTTTTAGTCCGTTGCGTCGAGCGTTGAGAGTTGACTCTGGTCCCGGTTTCGGATTTTCGAACGTCCTTGCGAATAATTTAATATCTTGTACTTTGCGTTTTGAATCTTGTACTCTTGTAATTTTGAGACGTTTCTTATCAATAATTGGAACCTTATTGATTGCATTTTGTACTTTTGAGCTTTTTGGTCGTTTGCGTCTTCAATTCGTCGAATTTGTCTTTTGTCTTCACCTTTTATTATTTAAACGAATATCACTTGTAAATAGAACAATTGCAACTAAAAGCTTGTCTTTCTTGAGGGATAATGCTATGAAATATATGTTTGTTTTTAGCATTATCAAATATTCCCACACTTGAGCGTTGCTTGTCCTCAAGCAATATAGTCTTGAAATACTAGAATCACTTCTTTATTCTTCACACTTTGTACATCAGTGATTTCAATACGCCAGTATAAACAATGGTAGTAACGATATGGTTTACAGTCCCACATGACTTATGAAAATTTAGATCCTTTAGAAAATTGGATCTTTATGAAAACATTTGATTTTTTTGAAAATTAAATCTAGCTTTTACCCTAGATAAGTTTTCCGGAATAACCCTTCACCGGTGTTTGCAAATTCTTTTTATGGGTTTGTTGGGTTTTAGATTTGAAAATTTTAGCTCAAAACTTATGGTTTTGTGTCACCCACTTGCTAACCTTGTATTAGGAAAGCAACACGTCCAGTATACTTGCTCCGAATATTACCTTTCGATAAACTACCGTCCGGTTGTAAAGGAAAGCGTTGAACAAGCAACTGTTAAGGCAATGTCCCCTGACATGCTTTTAATTATGGTCTATAACGTGTCGGATGCAATTACTATCCTTTGTAGGAGCAATAGTAAAGCTCACCCTTATAATTTTCCGGTCTGGCACAAGGTCCTATCTTTGACCATGCTATACAACCACCGTTCTTACGGTTGACACCCGATTTGGTTCAGGTGACCTAATGAATTCAAGGTGAATTCCTAGGATTTTACGTTCAATGGTAATGAACGCATTGAAAATGGGTTTTCAGAAAACAAATCGGTTTGTAATTTTGATCAAAATATTTTCTCGTTCAAGCTCGAGTTTAGATATCATTGAATTCCATGAGTTTGAATTCTCAATCTTTAAGGTCAATCTCAAGGATTGAGGAATATCAGGCTTATAAGCTGATTTTTAATCTTTAAGGAGATTATCCTTTCTGGGGATCTGATTTATTAGTCTTATCAAGTTAATTTTCACGGTGCCCCCCCATTTTACAAGACATATCCTCTCATGGTTAGGATAAGTCTGACCACTTGGCGACCCTGTTTTATGCTGAGGTCCGTGGATTTCCTACTGATTTTAGTGATGACTTTTCTAGGTTTTTCGTCAACCTACAGCTGGTCTGGACGACAACTTCATGACCTAAATCAAGAAGCGCGTGTCTTTTTCGGAAGACTTTACTTCCTTTTAATGATGGAATTGATTCATCGTGTAGATCCATCTTTTCTTTTCTTTCATCGGGTAAAACAGTTAATTATCGTCCAAAACAAAAGTATTTTCAATTATTTGTACAAAAATATGTGATATATATTTTGAATAACTCGGTGAAAATTTCGCACACTTGGCTTTTATTTTCCTTTTTATTGTCCTCTTTTCCATTTTAAATGAAATCTAACATTTTGGTTTGTTTCTCAATTTATGTCCTTTCCGAGGTAACAATAATTTCGGTGTTAACACCTAGTTTTATCGTTCATAAATATGTATAAACATGATTTTGAGTTCATTTAATTGAAAATTTTGAAAATTTTTACTAGAATTGGGTAGTCAGTATATAAGACTAGGGCTGTTCTTTATTATCAGAGAGCACTAGATTCTAATACAACTACTACTTTACTAGTATTTCTAATGGTAACCAAGTGTATAAAGTAAAAATTTTAAAATTCGAAAGAATTTAACCCCTTCCCACACTTAAGATCTTGCAATGCCCTCATTTGCAAGAAATCAGTAACAATTTAAATTATTGAGGGTGATTAGCGTAGAAAAATGATTAAATTTTACCAAAGTTTCCAAACATATTGGCGTTTGTTTGCTGAATGATAAATGGTGCATATCATTTGTTCATTCCGTCTGTTGTTACATCACATTTATCTTGTCGTCTTGTCGTCAAAATTAGTAACTTTTGTTGAACTTAATGCCAGTCTTTGAAAATGCGATGTTTTACCCTGCTTTGTACAATTTACAATATACATACATATAAATATAAACATGCATGGCAATTTGAAATGGGACTTAATATCCCACTTTCAAATCCTAAATGTGAAATATTAGTACATAATAATAATAAAAATGATAAAGATTACATAAGTATATTCAATAACATAAGTTTAAACATGAATAAGTAAAAAGATAAAAACATAAAAATCATATAAATAACCAAATGGAACTAAATCAGTCTGGATAGGGGTTCCAGTTCATCTCATCAGGTGGGTTCCATTGTTGGTTATAGGTGTTCTGATAGGCTTGGTTATAGTCATACCGGTTAAAGGTTGGTCGGATATCGGGGCTGTGTGGCGGAAAATGAGCAGGTCGAGTAGGTACATAGTTATTTGGTACCTGATATGATAGCTGGCTCATGATCTGGTGCTGATGAACTACCCAGCTATAGTGTTGGTGTTGCCTATAATCCTCGTATACTCGCTCGGAGTTCCACTGCTCATACATACTATGTCTGGCCGCGTTCGTCATTGCTTCCTCATCTATACGAACGTGGACGTCAAGAATAGCATCTCGAAAGACATCCCTAATGTCTTCCACCTCCTCCATTTCCTCGTCTGAGCCTCTCTCTACCTGAGGATGAGATCCCTCATAGGGTACTGCCTGGTTACGTCTACTTTTCAATACCTTAGCACCCACATAAACTTTCAATCCTAAGGGCTCAACCTGTTCTCTACAAAGCTGTAATGGACCCCCTTGGTTCCTATCAACACCTAAATACTCTCCAATGAGAGTAACAAAAATACCTCCTCCTATTATACTCCCGTCCTGCATTCCCTCTACCATTTTAGATAAATAAAAAGCAACACAGTAAGGGATATTGACAAAGCTTCTAGGATCCCGAATACACTTTAGGTAGAATAAATCATGTAAGGTAATTTTTTCTTTATTGTGACCTCTCTGTGTAATCGAGTTAGCTAAAAATCTATGAATAATACGAAGCTCGACTCTGTCAATATGTGTATAGGAGTGTCCTCCTGCTCGTGTAAAAACATCAAAATGTGACATACGCCTCCAAATGGCGTCAGCGTCAAAGTTACTATCTACCCTTTCACCATAATGAATCAAATTTGTACAATCGGGTAATAGCAACTCACCAGGAGTATATATCTGTAAGGCCCTGGCCATGTCCAGCATGGATATTCTGTACATCCTACCGCCAAGGATAAACCTAAGAAATCTTCTATCATCTATTCTAACTATATTTGTATCAAGTGATACAATACTCATCAACTCAACACACCATTCCTTATATACAGGTCTACGAATGGTGAAAAGACGTTTCCAATCTGTAAAAGAAGAACTGCCATACCTTTGTACCAAAAGCTGTCTAACACGGTCAGCTAGATGGACCGTTTCCAAAGGGGCCCAATCGATTACACTTGGCACCTCTACATTTTTTGTTACCAATTTGAATTTGTTCCTTTGATATGTCTCGTAATCTCTCCATCTCCTATCAAATCTTAGATTAGGATGCAGAGTGTGCTCAGGAATCGTTGGGAATTCTACTAGCGGCCTCATTGGGAATGTGATGACCCGGGAATTTCCGACCAAATTTAAACTTAATCTTTATATATTTCCGACACGATAAGCAAAGTCTGTAATGATGAGTCACAAAATATTTTTTGAACTGTTGCATGAACCCAATTAACCTTTGACCATTCCCGACGATTCACGAACAATTGTTTGTAAGTAAACATGTATATAAAAATGAAGGTAAGTAAAAATAATAATTTGAAATTATAAAATATAAATATTTAGAATTAAATATGTAAAATAAAATATAAGGTAATAAAGTGATTACTAATGATAAAACGATATATGAGTGTATGTGATTTTTGAAAATTATCATTAGGATGCGAACTAGAAAATAATTATAAAAGTTTAACTCTTATATGTAACTTAAAAGGAATCTATATAAATATATATGATTCTATGTATTTATATATATATATTGTGTGTAAATACTCAATTATATATTTTTATAGTAAACATTACATAAGTAATAAATTATAAAAGTTATATATCAAATGAAATTACAAGTTTAATTATAATTGTTATATTAGTATTACATTAATTATTATTATTAGTACTATGTCATTAAAAATTATAATATGAAATTACTACATGTAATTATTATTTAAAAGTTATTATCTTTATATTTTTTTTTTTACTTTTAACATTATTGGTATCAGTTAATTAGTAATATTATGATTATTGTTTCCATTATTATTATTATTAGTATTTTTAATATTACTAACAATATTATTAATATTAATATATTTGTATAATTATTAATATTAATTAATTTATAAACTGTAAATCAAGGAACAAGTCCAATCTATTTCTTGTATCAATCCCACTGTAATTGGAATCCAAAACCAGTACAAATTACGATTAAAATCACTAGGATGGTGCCAAAAATCTGTTTAACATCTTTATCACTTTTATTTTTTATTATATTTTTGTACTGAGGAATTAAAAGATGTCGACAACAACAAGTATTTTATAATTTAAACTGTACCAGATATTATGAATTCATTCTATAAACATCTGTTAAGTCAAATTGTTTGGAAACCAGAAAATCAAACAGAAATTTTATACATAAGGTCGACTTCTCTGTTCTTTCTTCATTTTAAAAAAAACTTGAATTTGATTGATTTCTCAAAAAGTAAAAATGCAGATAGGTTAGGATTATATTACTTAATCTTTCTGCAAAATATCATTTGTTAATTCTTGCTATCGATTTCCAATTCTTGAAGTCAAACTTTAGAAACAAAAAGTCAACTCTGTGTTCTTGATTAAATTCGAGTTCAATGTTACGTTTTAGGTTTAATTGATGATTTCTATAGTTTCTATGAGTGATTTACAAACAAATTCGTGTAGGAATCATAAGCCAAAATAGCCTTGATCTTGAAATCTATTTTTTTTTAAACCGTAAAGTAGCAACAGCGGGTTCTATTTTTTTTATTTTTTTTTTTACTTCTTTGCTCGTTTTCAAGATTAGCCAAAGATACACTGAAATCGAACATGTTTTGTGTGAAAGTCTTAAAACTAAATAAGTAATTAGATGTTAGTTTGGTTGTTGTCTCTGTCGACTAGATAAAAGAAGAAGAAGAACATCGTATTATACGGGTTAATAAAATAATAAAGAAGTTATAAATCAGAATTGTTAAAGCAGCGAAGTGGTTATGGGTGTTGAGGAAGGAATGGGAGGTCGCGGGTTCGAACCCCGGCTTGGGCGGTTTGACATTTTTTTTGGAGCTTTTAAGGTAGTAACCATTTTTACTATTATTATTATTATTATTGTTAGTATTGTTATTATTGTTATTATTACTATTACTATTATAATTATTATTATTAGTATTATTAAGGTATTATGATTGTTATATATAGGAGGTTAATATTATATGATTAGGATGTAAGTTAATTTAAATCTTAGTTACAAATATAAATTTTTATGTATGTTAAAGATAATAACTAAGTTATGATTATAAATTAATTATAAGTATGATTATTATAAATGTAAACTTAATATGATATAGTTACGGTAAATATAATATTATTATTATTATCATTATAATTATGAATATTATTATAATTTCTATAAAAATAATAAAATTATTATTTGTTCATTAAAAACTAATACTTGTATCATTCTATAAGTTATAATATTATTATTAGTATCCTTACTAGTGTTATAATTATTATCAGTATTATAATTATCATGATAAGTATCATAATCATTATTATTATTATTATTATTATTATTATTATTATTATTATTATTATTATTATTATTATTATTATTATTATTATTATTATTATTATTATTATTATTATTATTATTATTATTATTATTATCATTGTAAGTATTACTATGTACATTATAATGATTACTAGTACCATGTAAATTTTAAAATCAATAACATAACTAACACTAACAATAAAATTAATATATTTTATATATTATTAATATCTTTACCTTATTACTAATAGAATTATTATCATTATTATCATTATTACTAATACTAAGTATTATCATTACCATATTTATCATTACAAATATTAATTGGGTATCACTATAATAACTATCTTAATAAACAAATGATATATATGTATAAAGATATATTTAATACTTATAACATAACAAAATTAATATTATATATACAAAATGAATATATGAGACGTATATATGTTATTAATATAAAAATGATATAATTAGTAAATTATATATACACAAACTTATTTAATTACGGTATGTGTATTAATAATTATATAACTGATATAGGTTCATGAATCCGAGGCCAACCCTGCATTGATCAGTTGTTAAATATCGTCATATGTATTTTTACTACAAAATACATTAAGTGAGTTTCATTATTCCCTTTTTATATACATTTTTGGGCTGAGAATACATGCAAATGCTTTATTAACTGTTTTACAATATTTATATGCGTGAGTTTCATTATTCCCTTTTTAAATGCTTTCGCAATATATATTTTTGGGACTAAGAATACATGCGCTGTTTTTTTATAAATGTTTTACGAAATAGACACAAGTAATCGAAACTACATTATATGGTTGAATTATCGAAATCGAATATGCCCCTTGTTATTAAGTCTGGTAATCTAAGAATTAGGGAACAGACACCCTAATTGACGCGAATCCTAAAGATAGATCTATCGGGCCCAACAAGCCCCATCCAAAGTACCGGATGCTTTAGTACTTCGAAATTTATATCATGTCCGATGGAGGATCCCGGAATGATGGGGATATTCTTATATACAAATTGTGAATGTCGGTTACCAGGTGTTCAATCCATATGAATGATATTTTTGTCTCTATGCATGGGACGTATGTTTATGAGAATTGGAAATATGGAAATCTTGTGGTCTATTAAAAATTATGAAATGATTCCTTATGATAAACTAATGAACTCACTAACCTTTTGGTTGACACTTTAAAGCATGTTTATTCTCAGGTATTAAAGAAATCTTCCGCTGTGCATTTGCTCATTTTAAGGATATTATTTGGAGTCGTTCATGACATATTTCAAAAGACGTTGCATTCGAGTCATTGAAGTTCATCAAGATTATTACTAAGTCATTTATAGTTTAGATATATTATAAAATGGTATGCATGCCTGTCAACTTACGATGAAATGAAAGTTTGTCTTTTAAAAACGAATGCAATGTTTGTAAAATGTATCATATAGAGGTCAAGTACCTCGTGATGAAATCAACTGTTGTGAATCATTTATAATCGATGTGGACTTCATCCGGATGGATTAGAACGGGTTCTTTCAGTTGGTATCAGAGCGGTAGTCTTAGCGAACCAGGTCTGCATTAGTGTGTCTAACTGATAAGTCGTTAGGATGCATTAGTGAGTCTGGACTTCGACCATGTCTGCATGTCAAAAGTTTTGCTTATCATTTTGTGTCAAAAATTACCTGCTTATCATTCTTAGAGAATCACTTGCTTATCATTCTTAATCTAGACACGTTTGCATTGACTGCATGAATAGTGTATAGACAAAATTCATATCTTAGCGTATCTGCTACTTCATATCTTAGCGTATCTGTTACTGTAATTTTGCCTGACAACTTCCGTAGATTCCTCCGTAACTTATGGGATTTTAGTATTATACATGCATATGTAAATTATGTATTGCAGGGTACTAATCTACTTTCTATAATCTATTTCTTATCAAAAATCCTTCATCTGATCGTACGGGATGAATCCTTCAACCAGTTCGAGTCCCTCGAATTCCGATAACTATTCTGATAGTTATTCCGACAGCTATTCCGACGTGGACGTTCACCTAAGCTCCAAAAGCGATGTCACCAGAATGAATCAATTAATCAGCCATCCCCAATTCATATGATGCATTCGTAGTCGACTTAATCAATGGAGACGCGAAGAAGGCGATCCCTTCCACCAACCAAATTCACCTCTTGACAATAAACCTGAAGCGTTTACCGGCGAGCCTATCCGAAACACCATTTTCAGCCTCATTTCCAGGGTAGCTCATCACGATTATATTCTATCTAAAATTCTAAACCTTATTCATCTGCTCGTTCCGACCGACAACCATCTTGGAATAATAGGAGAAGTCAACGAACTTCGCGCTCGAGTAATCAATCTGGAGAATATGGTACAAAATGTACCAGCTTCAGTAACATCACCGGCACAACCAGTACCATCAGTAACAGCACCAGTACCATCAACAATCCATGCCTCAACATCTCATTATGTACCTCGAGTATAATCATCGTTCTACATATCGTTCTACATCGATTATCTTCGTTCTTCATGATGATTAAGTAATCTCTAAATGTTTTAGAGATTATGTATTCTAGTTCTAATGGTAAACCAAATGAGTTTAATATCATATTAACTCATTAAATCCATGATTATATCTGAAGAAAATATATATGTATATATATTTTCATAAAGATTGTAATTAAAAATTCTTTTGTACAAACTGTTAATGATGAAAATATTTTAACGGGTAGGTAATACCCGAGGAATATTTAGATTTCACATTAATAAGTTACACTGTACATTCTTCGAATATGATTCAACAGTCATTTACTATCCTACTTACATCCACAGATATACGTATCCGTTCACTGCAGAATAACCAATTTCATTCAATTTCATATTTGGATTTTGATCTATCAGAATCCAACAAGTGGCATAATGAAGAAAACATTTGACAAAATAAAATTTGTTAGAAACAAACAAATTAACTTTGAGAAATTTTGTTAAGAATACACGCTAACTGTTCCTAGCTAACTGATTACATTTTATTTATCGCAACTTTAATTCTCGTAATTTTATTTATCGTCATTTAATTTCTGTATTTATTTTACGCACTTTAAATATCGGGACACGTATACAAGGTTTTGACATATCATATCGACGCATCTATATATATTATTTGGAATCACCATAGACACTATATATGCAGTAATAATCGAGTTCTCTATACAGGGTTGAGGTTGATTCTCAAATAATATATATACTTTGAGTTGTGATCGAGTCAGAGACATGTACACGGGTCACGATACGTATTAATTAATTTGAATATTATATAGTAAACTATATATGAATTATTATTTGTACACTGCTAATTGTGAACTATCAACATTGGACAATTAAAATGAATTAAAATATTGATTATAACATATGAAACTAAACAATTCTTCAAGTTTGCCACTTGATTTCATTCTAAACTTCATTAGTATCTTGACGATTACAATCTGCGTTCAAACCTTTCATAATTCTTGAAAACACCTCAAACGATAGGATGAATCAACCGCACTTCATCTACGGAAGAAAAGATTTATGCATATAGTTATGCACCTAAGAAACTCTCGGCAATTGAGTAAAAGTTTAACACGTAGCCGCGTCAGATCCTTTGGCATTTATTAGCAAAAATAACTTTGCGATCCCTTTTCAAGGTAGCCAATTTTGTCACAGCTCCAGCAGGTCAACTTCGACTTTTCATTCGAAGTAGCCTTACTATAAATCCTGATATGTACGATTATCCTTCTGATACCGGAGAATTCTTTTATATTCCACCATATTACCAGCAGACATACCAGCAACCTCGTTGCTTATTGGTTTAAATCTCTCCGACAAATTATTATATTTATTCATTGAAATCCTATCATATACTCATCCGCATCTTGTAACGAGAACTGCCATACCCATTACCAGGAATCAGCAATTAGTACTTTGAAAACTCACAGCATATCTACATCAACAGTTATATGTATAACATTAATCTCTTAGAATAATGGTCTTTCATTATGAAATCCTGAACAGCACTCAATCTACAAATCAATACTCTGAATGTTGAAAAAGCTGAATGAAGCAGCAGAAACTGTAGACAACCGTAAATGACCTTAATCATCGGACGTTTAATGATAAAGAATAGTATGTTGGAAAAGCTCAGAAAAGTTGAAACTGGAAAACGGATTGAGCTAACCATGAAGGTGACCAAGGACAAAGACAAGGACCATACCCTATATTCAAAGAATCCAGATAATTCTGGATCCGTTGAAATCTTTAGAGAATATCTTGCTCCGAAGTCATGTTAAAATCTTGCAGAAAATCTTTATCCATCAACCATCGAACTTAGAAATTCCCAAAATATCATCAGAAATATCTTCGATATTTCTGAGGATATTTTCATAAATATTCTCGTCCGAAATTATATACCTCTTCGTGCTTCCTGTGTATCATTATATTGGGAACATTCAATAGAAAATTTAATACCGAAAAGCAGATTATGCGAAACTATGAAAGAAGCCGTGGACAAATTACAAAGAATAAGTTTGACTTCAAAGAATCCAAATGATTCAATGCCTGCTGAAATCTTTAGTGAATACCTTGCTTCTGACTCTAAACTCTTGCGAACAGATTTTCTTCACCGTCCTTTGATATTAGAAATTCCAAGATATCAACGTATCCTTCATTATAAATATCCTCCATATTTCTGAAGATATTTTCATAACTATTCTTATCTGAATCATTAATCTCTTCATGATATCAGTGTTACATCATATAGAAACTATTAGTTTCTATATTCTGTAAACTTTCGAGTCTAACATATGAATATTATTGAAGTAATGTTGGGAACCGGTGCATGAGTTAGTATAATATAATGACACTTGATCAACGTGATTATATTGCAGTAAGTCATGCTGAGTTTCTAAATGGAATGTGATGATTCACAGATCATAACGTCATCATGTGCCATGTTACACGACTCTTACATTCTGTCTAATCTATAAATATATCAAGAACATATTTTTCTTGATAGTCCTATCTTTCCTTGAATTCTGGTAATTTGACAAGTCAAATTGTGTTATTATCGTTTCTTTATTAGGACATTAACAATGTTCATTCTGAAACTTATATCTGCGAATTCTGGACCATTACAAGAGATGCCAAATCGCCAGAAGAAGAAAAGAAGGGACAAAGCTCTAAAATAGAAATTCGAGTATAAATCGCAGTAAATAGGAGGGAGTATTAACTGTGGATGACAATGATTATAGGAAACAGAAAGGGGGACATTAAAATATAAGGAGAGATATAAAGCCCGATAACAACGCATAAATTACAAACCGTATATATCAATGTTTATCGCAACATAAAGACACGGGAGAATTAAAAGCACTATAACCCCAAGAGCAAAGTAGAAGTAACCAGATTCCTCGGGTGGAAGTTGGAAAAGGAGAATGATTGTTACGATTGTAAGGATAAGGATAAGGATTAGAACTGGATTAAGCATTTTCACAATCTTTTGGATGAATGAACTAAGAAGGAAAATGATAAGGCTAAAAATGAACACATATTTTACAGCATTATTTCCCAAGAAAGACAAGATTTTAGTTGATATTGTTCGATTTACAAGCACTATTCGTTTAAATATTAAAAAGTGAAGATAAAAGGCAGATTCGACAAATTGAAGACGGAAAGGTCCAAAAAGCTAAAAAGTACAAGATTCAATCAAAAAGGTTCAAATTATTGATGAGGAACGTCTCAAAATAACAAGAGTACAAGTTACAAGACGCAAAGTACGCGATTTAAAATAATACGCGAAGACGTCCGAAAATCCGGAACCGGGACCTGAGCTTAGAAGAAACGCCCGACGTAACGGACCAAAAATATCTACTCAACTATGCATATAAATATAATATAATATATAAATAATTATTAAAATTATTTATATATTTATATTATTTATTTATTATGTCGGCAAGCTAGAAAACAAATGATCCTGAGCTGGAAATCACGGCCATGCGAGTCGCATGGCCTAATGCCCAAACTCATGCGACTCGCATGAGTACCTTTTCCAGGCCACCTTCTATTTAAAGCGACTTCGTGATCCGTTTTTACAAGACAGAAAATATATCTCTCTCTCTCATATATACGATATATATATATATATATATAATTTATATTTTAATTTTAATTATAATTATAATTCTAATAATAAGGGTATGTTAGCGAATGTTGTAAGGGTGTAAGTCGAAATTCTGTCCGTGTAACGCTACGCTATTTTTAATCATTGTAAGTTATGTTCAACCTTTTTACATTAATGTCTCGTAGCTAAGTTATTATTATGCTTATTTAAAACGAAGTAATCATGATGTTGGGCTAATTACTAAAATTGGGTAATTGGGCTTTGTACCATAATTGGGGTTTGGACGAAAGAACGACACTTGTGGAAATTAGATTATGGGCTATTAATGGGCTTTATATTTGTTTAACTAAATGATAGTTTGTTAATGTTAATATAAAGATTTACAATTGGGCGTCCCTATAAATTACCATATACACTCGATCGGACACGATGGGCGGGGTATTTATATGTACGAATAATCGTTCATTTAACCGGACACGGGAATGGATTAATAGCCACTAGAATAATTAAAACAGGGGTGAAATTACATTCAAGGGTAATTGGTGTAATTGTTAACAAAGTAGTAAAACCTTGGTTTACACGCAGTCGATAACCTGGTGTATTCATTAAACAAAGTATTAAAACCTTGTTACAATTCGAATCCCCAATTAGTTGGAATATTTAACTTCGGGTATAATAATAATTTGACGAGGACACTCGCACTTTGTATTTATGACTGATGGACTGTTATGGACAAAAACCAGACGGACATATTAAATAATCCAGGACAAAGGACAATTAACCCATGGGCATAAAACTAAAATCAACACGTCGAACATCATGATTACGGAAGTTTAAATAAGCATAATTCTTTTATTTCATATTTAATTTCCTTTATTTTATATTTAATTGCACTTCTAATTATCGCACTTTTATTTATTGTTATTTAATCGCACTTTTAATTATCGTACTTTTTAATTATCGCAATTTTATTTTATCGCACTTTTATTATTCGCAATTTCATTATCGTTATTTACTTTACGCTTTAATTTAAGTCTTGTATTTATTTTATATTTTACATTAGGTTTTAACTGCGACTAAAGTCTTAAAATCGACAAACCGGTCATTAAACGGTAAAAACCCCCCTTTATAATAATAATATTACTTATATATATATTTGTATTTTTAATAAAAGTAAACTAATATAGCGTTGAGCTTTGTTTAAAGATTTCCCTGTGGAACGAACCGGACTTACTAAAAACTACACTACTGTACGATTAGGTACACTGCCTATAAGTGTTGTAGCAAGGTTTAAGTATATCCATTCTATAAATAAATAAATATCTTGTGTAAAATTGTATCGTATTTAATAGTATTTCCTGCTAAAATTAATAACTATTTTATATACACCTCGCATAACATCAAGTATTTTTGGCGCCGCTGCCGGGGAACGCCGAAGCGAAACGTCAATATAAAATTTTTTTATTAAGTCTTAATTAGTTTTTATAATAAATATATATTTTTAATTAAAAAAAAATCTATATAAAAATTTAAAATCTATTAAAACCAAAAAAAAAAAAAGTATTTTAAATATATTTTTAAGTTTTTCTTTTATTTTTACAAAATTATAAAGTATTTTAAGTTTATTTTTAGTTTTTAAAATTAAGTTTTATTTTAATTATATATATATTTATCTTTTAAATATAAAACAGAAAATATTAATACAATTAATAAATATTTAAAATATTACGAACTGAACCTGTTGTTTGAACCCCCATTTGAACCGGCTCAGCAGGTCATGCGACTCGCATGACCTTTTCCCCTGAACCCATGCGACTCGCATGATGGTTCTGACAGGCCACAATCTTTGCCCTAATTCTGCATTTAATGCGGAGTAATATATTATTATTATTATAAAACCTAGTTTGTTTTTATTATTATTAATTAAGTTTTTAGTTTAATTATTTTTAACTACTTTTAATTAGTTTTATTATATTTAAAACTTAATACTTTAATATAATTAATATAAAAATAATATTTTAATAAAAATTGTATTTTTTTATCACTTTTTATTTCTTTTAATATTTTGTACTTTTTAATCGTTTAGCGTAATTTTTATATTTTTATTGTTCGTACTTAGTTTTTAGACATAGTATTTGCCGTAGTAACTTTAGATTTTTAGGCTTTGCCGTAAACTCTCTTAAGTGCTTATTCCTTAGATTAAGTATTAGGTGCTTTAGAATTTTGCGACGCCTTTTTAAGTTTTAGTTTCTTTTTTAAGTTATTTCTATTTGGGATTTAGTTTTTCCTGTAAGCTTTAATATTTTTAGACACCTTTTACTATGTATCAATTATCATTCCAATTAGTAATTTCAATTTGCGATTATAATTTTAAGTTAGTTGTAGTAATAAGGTTAGGTTAGTCAAGTATTTTTAAGTTTTTATAAGTTTCTTTTATTTTTCCGTCACCTTTTATTTTTTCAACCATTTTTCTTTTTCTACCTTTTTCGACGAACTCTTTTTCTTTCTTATTTCTCGCTATTCTAGTTTTAGGACATAGATTTTTATTCTACTTCTTATCTAAATTTCTTAAAATTACGAAAATTTATTTTAAGTGGTTAAATTAATAGACATCAAAATTTTCTGGTTCGTAGTAATAGTTGGATTTGTACGTGGACCGGGTTATTGGAGCCAAACAGTCCTCAATTATATTGAGACCAAACGAATCCTGCCCCTCTGCTGCATCTTTTGGCTATTCGAAACGTGGGCAAAATCAGAAAAGTCTATTGATTGGATAACTTATTATAATTTTTCTTTCCTTTTTAAAAACTAATAGGATATTCAGTGAATGCACCGAGCAAGACGTTCATCACCTTTTGTACGTTCACCACCTGTAACTAGATCAAGACATTTAGCAAATATAACCGCTGTTGATTTTTCTTTAGAATCGTCATCCAGTCGACCAAGTACTTCAGTTCAAATTTCCGATAATCCATTTTTTGAACACAACCTCACAATTGAGAATCCGGAGAATATTCAGGAACGGTTCGTAAATCCTGAACCATTAAACTTTCCTCCGGAGCCACCAATCATTCAAACAGAGATTGTTGAGGAACGAACCATTAAATCAGAATCATCTAGTGATACCGATTCAACAAATTCAATTATGGAGAATCTGGAACCTTTAAGTATGGAAGACCGAATGAGAGCTAAACGCACTGGCCAAGGTCACGCAATTACTCATCCAGACATTAATGCGCCAGATTATGAAATCAAAGGACAAATTCTACACATGGTGACTAATCAATGCCAATTTAGTGGTGCGCCGAAGGAAGATCCAAATGAACATCTACGTACCTTTAATAGGATCTGCACACTATTCAAAATCCAAGAAGTGGAGGATGAACAGATATATCTCATGTTATTTCCCTGGACTTTAAAGGGAGAAGCCAAAGATTGGTTGGAATCGTTACCTGAAGGGGCGATTGATACATGGGACGTTTTAGTTGACAAATTTCTTAAACAATTCTTTCCTGCATCTAAAGCCGTAAGACTTCAAGCAGAAATTGTTACGTTTACACAGAAACCAAATGAAACTCTATATGAGGCGTGGACAAGATATGGCAAGTTGTTAAGAGGATGTCCGCAACATGGTTTAGACACCTGTCAAATAGTACAAATATTCTACCAAGGATGCGACATCACTACAAGGAAAGACATAGATATAGCAGCTGGTGGTTCTATTATGAAGAAAACCGAAACTGATGCTTACAAAATTATTGATAACACTGCTTCCCACTCACATGAGTGGCACCAAGAAAAAGATATTGTTAGATCATCTAAAGCAGCTAGAGCCGATTCTAGCCATGACTTAGATTCCATTTCCGCAAAGATAGATGCTGTGGAGAGACGAATGGAAAAGATGACTAAAGATATTCACTCAATACGAATTAGTTGTGAGCAGTGTGGAGGACCACATTTGACAAAAGATTGTCTCAGTATTGAATTAACAATGGAACAAAGAGAGAATATTTCATACATAAACCAAAGGCCTGGAAATAATTATCAGAATAATTATCAACCGCCAAGACCAATTTACAATCAAAACCAGAATTATAACCGAAATATTCCATACAACAACCAACAAAGTCCTAGCAATCAACAAGTATCCAATAATACTTACAACCAGCAAAGACCGAATTTTCAAAACAAACCACCACAACAAACCGATGATAAAAAGCCGAATTTAGAAGATATGATGACGAAGCTAGTTGAAACTCAAACACAGTTTTTCACATCTCAGAAACAAACCAATGAACAAAATGCTCAAGCATTTAGAAATCAACAAGCTTCTATTCAAAATCTGGAACAAGAAGTAAGTAACCTAGCAAGGTTAATAGGTGAAAGAAAACCGGGAAGTCTACCTAGTGATACAAACGCTAACTCCCGGAATGAAACAGCTAAAGCTATTACCACAAGAAGTGGTACAACACTTAAACCACCTGAAATACCTGTAACTTCTGATGAAACTATTCCTACTCCACAAGAACCACAACCTGATCAAGATAAGGAAAAAGAACCGGTAGTTGAAAAGGTTAATGAAAATAACACAGTTAAGGATAAACCTTATGTTAAACCATACCAACCACCACTTCCTTACCCGAGTAAAATGAAGAAAGAGAAACTTGAAGCCGAGCAATCCAAATTTTTGGATATGTTTAAACAGATAAATGTAAATCTTCCTTTCATTGATGTGATTTCAGGAATGCCAAGATATGCTAAATTCTTGAAAGATCTAATCTCAAATAGAAAGAAAATGGAAGAACTCTCGGCTGTTACTATGAATGCTAATTGTTCAGCAGTGCTGTTGAATAAGATACCAGAAAAATTATCTGATCCAGGAAGTTTCACAATTCCATGTTTTCTGGGTAGTCTTAGTTCAATAGAAGCATTGGCAGACTTAGGTGCTAGTATAAATCTAATGCCGTATTCACTATACGCTAAACTAGACCTTGGAGAATTGAAACCAACCAGAATAAGCATACAACTAGCCGATAGATCAATAAAATATCCTAGAGGGATAATGGAGAACATGCTAGTTAAAGTTGGTACTTTAGTATTTCCAGTAGATTTTGTTGTTTTGGACATGGAAGAAGATTCTCAAGTTCCTCTCATATTAGGAAGACCATTCTTAAACACGGCTAAAGCAATGATAGACGTGTTCGGTAAGAAACTGACCCTAAGTATAGAGGATGAGAGTGTTACCTTTTCAGTTGATAGAGCAATGCAACAACTACAATCTGCAGATGATACATGTTATTATATTCAAACTATAGATGCACATGCAGAATTATTAGAAGAATTTCCAGAATTACAAGGAACAGGAGAATGTTCTTTAGGAGAAGGTAATGAACCAATTGATGAAGCTGAAATGTTAGCTACACTAATAGCTAATGGATATGAACCAACAACAGAAGAAATTCAAATGCTAAAAGAAGAAGACAGATATCGATATAAATCATCGATAGAAGAACCTCCGAAATTAGAGTTAAAGCCACTTCCAAACCATTTGGAATACGCTTATTTACATGGTGAATCTGAATTACCTGTAATAATATCGTCTTCTCTTACTGAAAATGAGAAATTACAACTCATTTCTGTGTTGAAAGCTCATAAACCAGCCATTGCATGGAAGATTCATGATATTAAAGGAATAAGTCCTTCGTATTGCACACATAAAATCCTTATGGAAGAAGGTCATAAAACGTATGTGCAACGCCAACGAAGACTAAATCCTAATATGCAAGATGTAGTTAAGAAAGAGATTATTAAACTGCTAGATGCAGGTTTAATTTATCCGATCTCTGATAGTCCATGGGTAAGCCCAGTTCAATGCGTGCCTAAGAAGGGTGGCATGACTGTCATTACAAATGAGAAAAATGAGCTTATTCCTACTAGGACTGTAACAGGATGGCGTGTATGTATTGATTATAGAAAATTAAATGACGCCACCAGAAAAGATCACTTTCCCTTACCTTTCATAGATCAAATGTTGGAAAGATTAGCCGGAAATAGTTACTATTGTTTTCTAGATGGATTTTCCGGATATTTTCAAATTCCAATAGCACCCGAAGATCAAGAGAAAACCACATTCACGTGCCCTTATGGTACTTTTGCTTACAAACACATGCCATTTGGACTTTGTAACGCCCCTGCAACCTTTCAAAGGTGTATGATGGCGATTTTTCATGACATGATAGAAGAATGCATGGAAGTTTTCATGGATGACTTTTCGGTCTTCGGTGATACATTTAAATCATGTCTAGTTAATCTGGAACGAATGCTAATTAGATGCGAAAAATCAAATCTAGTACTTAATTGGGAGAAATGCCATTTCATGGTTAAAGAAGGCATCGTTCTTGGACATAAAATTTCAAAAGAAGGAATTGAAGTGGATAGAGCTAAAGTAGATGTAATTGCTAAACTTCCACATCCCACCAATGTTAGAGGAGTTAGGAGTTTTCTAGGGCATGCCGGTTTTTACCGACGTTTCATAAAAGATTTTTCTAAAATTGCCACTCCTATGAATAAACTCCTAGAAAAGGATGCGCCATTCATCTTTTCAGATGAATGTATCAAATCTTTTAATATTCTTAAAGAAAAACTCACTAATGCGCCGATCATGATAACACCAAATTGGAATCTACCATTTGAACTAATGTGCGATGCAAGTGATTTTGCAATGGGAGCCGTTTTAGGACAAAGGATTGAAAAACGATTTCAACCTATATATTATGCTAGTAAGACATTACAAGGAGCACAAACGAACTATACAACTACTGAAAAAGAACTCCTTGCTATTGTCTTTGCTTTTGACAAATTTCGATCATATCTCGTTCTAGCAAAAACGGTGGTCTATACCGACCATTCTGCTCTTAGATACCTATTTTCAAAACAAGATGCTAAACCAAGATTAATCCGTTGGATCTTACTCTTACAAGAGTTTGATATTGAAATCCGAGATAAAAGAGGAGCAGAAAATCTCGCCGCTGATCATCTTTCTCGTCTTGAAAATCCTGAGTTAGAAGTTCTAAATGAATCGGCCATACAAGACAACTTTCCTGATGAATATCTATTGAAGATAGATTATAAAGAAATCCCATGGTTTGCAGACTATGCAAACTACTTAGTTTGTGGATTCCTTGAAAAAGGATTATCGTACCAAAGACGAAAGAAATTCTTCAGTGATATAAAACACTATTTCTGGGAAGATCCACATCTGTTTAAAAGTTGTCCCGATGGAATAATACGCCGATGTGTATTTGGAGATGAAGCTAGTAAAATTTTAAACCATTGTCACACAGGACCAACAGGAGGGCATTATGGGCCTCAACTAACAGCAAGAAAAGTTTATGAAGCTGGATTCTATTGGCCTACAATTTACAAAGACGCACACCTTCTTTGCAAATCCTGTGATGCATGTCAAAGGGCCGGAAAAATAAGTCAACGTGATGAAATGCCACAAAATGTCATCCAAGTATGTGAAGTATTTGACATTTGGGGTATTGACTTTATGGGTCCATTTCCAAAATCTCATAATAATCTATATATACTCGTAGCCATTGATTATGTATCTAAATGGGCGGAAGCACAAGCTCTCCCAACTAACGATGCACGAGTTGTAGTCAACTTTTTAAAACGTCTTTTTGCAAGGTTTGGAACACCGAAAGCTTTAATAAGTGATCGGGGTACTCATTTCTGTAATAATCAACTTGAAAAAATTCTTAAAAGATATGGAGTAACTCATAAAATCTCCACCGCATATCATCCACAAACAAGTGGACAAGTTGAAAATACCAACCGAGCTTTAAAACGTATTCTAGAGAAAACCGTAGGATCAAATCCGAAGGAATGGTCCATTAAATTGGAGGATGCACTCTGGGCTTTTAGAACTGCCTACAAAACTCCAATTGGAACCACACCTTTTAGACTTGTTTATGGAAAAGCATGTCATCTTCCAGTAGAAATTGAACACAAAGCATTTTGGGCTTTGAAAACATGTAATCTTGATTTACATGAAGCCGGACGTCTACGATTAAGTCAACTAAACGAATTAGAAGAATTAAGACATGAAGCATACGAAAATTCGTTAATCTATAAAGAAAGAACGAAGAAATGGCATGATAAAAGAATCAGAAGTTCAAAAGAATTTAAAGAAGGAGACAGAGTTCTTCTTTTTAATTCACGATTCAAGCTATTTCCTGGAAAATTGAAATCAAGATGGTCTGGACCATTCATAGTCAAAAGAGTTTTCCCATACGGAACGATAGAATTGATAAATTCAAATGGGATTGAATTTAAAGTTAATGGTCACAGAGTTAAACATTACATACATGGTCCGATGGAAGTCGACAACGAAGTTAATCACAATTTCGACACCACAGCTAACTAAGTGTGGGGAGAATCAAGTCTTTAAAGGATAATATGTATTTCTGTTAGAGTTAGATTGTCTGTTTTCGTGTAGTTCTCGAAAATGGAACCCGAATGGTCTTTCCCTAGCAGACCCTAAAGAACTAGTCTTCTCCCCCCATTCTGAATTTTTATTTTTTTTAGGTTTTTACGAAATGAAGACTTCCTGTGAACTAAACCATGGTCTAATGCTACACGCTTTGATCACTAAACGTAATAATGACATACTACCGAGTGAAATAGTATCAGTAATCAGAGAAAGAATGGACGGAGTTAGAAAAGAATCCAGATGCGAAGATAATAAGTTACAATTTGGTAAAGGAAAATCAAAATCCGCAGCGAAAAGAAGAGCACGACACCTAGAAAGATGTCACAAATGCGGAAAATGGTCACATGGAGGTAAATGTTCAAATAATCAAACCTATTCAAATACCGAATTTGTTACTTTATGCAGAGACGGACCGTTCATATGTTTAGAAGAAAAGACACTGAATGCTCGAGGTTACGCCTATGTAGCCATGGAAAATCAATTAAACCGACTATCTTATGAATGGGATAGATCATATAACTAAGAAATCTATTCCACAGGTATGTCTGTACAGTTTTTATTTTTATTTTTATTTTTAACCTTTTGATAATAAACGCTAATTTGTTCGCTAAAAAGTATTAAATTGATATTGAATAAAATTAGGTTTGGCGACCGAAATTATTGATATCATTCAAAAATTTATTACATCACTGCGAAATTTAACGTTTATTATAAGGTATAAATATCTTTAAAGAATCAACCCAAAATATTTCAAAAATTCGTCATGAGTTAAATTAGGTCTTGGAACCGAAATTACTTTACCGAAAAGAGGGGCGCATATTTTTGATAATATTTGATTGATTAAAGTGGGATAAAAAGACAAAAAGATTTTTAAATTTATTTTTACCATGTTTTTAAAATTAATATTTAAATCTTAAATTAATATTGTAAACTTTGTAAAAACAATATATTTAAAATATTTGAAAAATTAATATAAGTTTGATATGAATTTATGAATTTTTAAATTAAGTTTGGTGTGAATTTTTAAAATATAAATTTTTAATTTTATGCATTTCAAATTTTAAGTTTGGTGTGAATTTTTAATTTTTAAAATATAAAATTTTAATTTTATGCATTTTAAATTTTGAGTTTGGTGTGAATTTTTAATATTAATTTTGAATTTTATATTTAAGTTGTGTGAATTTAAAAACAAAAATTTACTTTATCTCATTAAGTTAAGAATATGATTTTTAAAAATTCGTCGTAAGTTGAAGACTAGGTCTTTGAACCGAAATTGCTTTACCCAAGGGAGGGACGAGAACTTTTATTATCATTATTTTTAATCTTATTAATTTAAAGTATGCCAAAAACATTAAAAAAAAAAAACCCCAAAAATCTAAGCTTTTAAAACAATCGCTTGAAAATGACAAAATTTTAAAATTTTGTCGAGGGACGGACTAGGGCATCGTCCCGAAACGACCTCGTCTTAAAAAGAAACAAAATTTTTAAAATTTTATTAAATTTTATATTTTAAAAGTATAAGATTTTATATAAAAAAAAAATATATATATATATATATATATATCTGTAATTTAACCCCATGCGAGTCGCATGGGGATAGGCACAATACCATGCGACTCGCATGGCTGTTAAAAACAGGCCAGGTACAAGAATTCAGTCGATCTGCTTCTGTCTCTCACAATACACACACAAACACATACGAAAACCTCCCAAACTCTCTCAATTTTTCACCAAATTTCTTGCAAAAATTTCACAATAATCATGCCTAGATTTAGTAGGTTCAACCCCTTCAGGAACACGGTAAAGATTTCACCCCTAATCTCTTTAAATTCGAATTATTGTGTTCTTGAGCTATAAATTTTATATTTTGATTTTGTTAAATTCTAGTGTAATTAGACTTAAATTGTTGTTATATTATGCATGAATATCCTAGATTAAAGCTATTTAACATGGATTGAAGCTAAAAACTTCAAATTTTTAAGAATCTAGGGTTTGTGTTCTTGAGTAATTTGGGGCTTTTTGATATAAACAGGTTATGGCCGATTTTTGTCATGAATTGTTGCTAAATTAAGTAGTGTAACATGTTTAGGTAGTTAATTGATCCAAACTTTGAACCTAAACATGTTTTTGAGAATTAAAGTAGACTTTTTAAGTCTAAAAAATTCATAAACTTGGATAATTTGATGTAAAGGCCAATTTAAACTTGTTTAATTGCTAGTAGTGATTAGTTTGGCATGTTATTTAAGATGAATGTTTAAAAACTTGATGAATATTTTCATATGTACTTATTTGAAAAAAATGTAGGATTGACAAAAATATGAAAATGAGCACTAGTTTGATATGAATGCCATGTAACAAGTGTTTAATTGTTATAATAATTATTGTTGACATGTTTAAGAGTTTAAATGTGATAAAACATTGTACACATTTTCGTATGTAAAAGTATATAATTGTTATTTTTAGGAAAATATGTATAAAATGTGTTATGAATTGAACATGTCATCATAATTGTTTCAAGTTATTATTTTGCTAACACTAATGCATATTTGGATGCACAATTTTTGTGTTTAATGTGTTTTGCAGAGAAATACAGATACGGACGGTGCATCATCGTCCAGACAACCAGAGCCCGAACCGGAAATGTTTAATGAACAAGAACAACAAGTGCAAGAAGAAGAAGAACAACATGAGGATCAACATATTCCATATCACGATCAAGATCAATTATTCATGAATCAGTTTCATCAATTCGCTCCACATCAAATGATTCTGAGCTTAGACATTAATGAAGATCAGTTACACCCAAATCTGAGATTTGATCGATGTTGGATAGAGTATCCAGATTATCAAAAGAACATGCACATTCTCTACTTTAAGGTTGTTGAAATGCCAAGGGCAATTGACTGGGTACCTTTGGAAACAGTTGACCTTGCCGAACCGATTCGGGAATTATTGGTGCAAAGGTATGGTAATTCTCAGTTTAACGATTGGATGCGCCTATTTTCCATTCGTAGAACCATATATAGGGAATGGTGTATAGAATTACTTAGTACTATTAAGTTAAACAGCGATGTTAGGAGGATAGATGATAGAAGCTTTATTAGATTTCTGTTAAGTGGACGCATGTACAGAATGTCCATGATAGATTTAGCCAGGGCCTTACAGATTTACACCCCTGCTGAACTTTTGAGCCCCGACTGTAATAGCCTGATTGCCCAAGGAGAAAGGGTAGATAGGGAATTTAATGTTAACACCGTCTGGAGGCGTATGTCCCATTTTAATGAGTTTCAAGCTGGTGGGGGACATACATACTTAGATATTGATAGAGCTGAACTCCGGGTGATACATCGATTCTTAGCAAACACAATTACACAAAGGGGTAAAAATAAGGAGAAATTGACTTTAAATGATTTATTCTACCTTAAGTGTATTAGAGACCCGAGGAGTTTCGTTAACATTCCCTATTGTGTAGGTTATTATCTATCTAATGTAGTTGGGGGGATGAAATCGGGGAGTATTATAGGTGGTGGTATTTTCATTACTCTCATTGGAGAGTATTTAGGTGTTGACAAGAACCGAGGGGGTCCAATGGTAGAAATAGAGGACGAAGGTGAAACTATAAGTTCACACGTCTATCAGGGTGCAAAGGTTTTATTGATGAGACGTAATCGGGTATATCGATACGAGGGACCTCAGCGACAGGTAGAAAGAGGTTCGGATGACGAAATGGAGGAGGCGAACAACATTATGGAAGTTGTTCGGGAGACTGCTCTTGATTTAGGCGTTCGTATGGAGGAAGAATACATGACGAACGATGATAGGCATATGCAGTACGAGGCGTGGTAACGCCGGAATGATTACGAGCATTCCCGGCAACGAGAGCATCACCGATGGGATTATCATCAGCGCCAAATCATAAGCCGGCTGCAGCCTAATGAGATTTATTATCCGACCCGACCCGCATTCTATCCTGCACACCAGCCAGAAATGAGACCGCCCTATGACATATATGATTATGACGCAGCATACCAGTTCACCTATCAACAGCCATGGAACCCTGATCCGAACATGAATTGGGATCCCTATCCTAATTATCCTCCTAACCCACCTCCTGATCAGTAGAGATAAGTTGGTAATTTATATTTTTATTATTTTAAACACTTAACATTTTAATTACATTTATGTAATGTTTGATATTTCTATTATTATTGTGTACTAATATTTTTCTTATAATTTGAAAGTGGGATGCCAAAGTTCCATTTCAAATTGCATGTATGATTATATTTGTATTGCATGTATTTTATGTTATGCACAAAACAGGATAAAACAACGCGTTTTCAAAGACTGGCATTAAGTTCATCAAAAGCAAGTAATTTTGACGACAAGATGCAAAATATATGTGAAATAACAACAAGACGGAATGAACAAATGACGTGCACCATTTATCATTCAACAATCAAACGAAAATATGTTTGAAACTTTGGTAAAATTTAATCATTTTTCTACGCTAATAACCCTCAATAATTTAAATTGTTTCTGATTTCTTGCAAATGAGGGCATTGCAAGATCTTAAGTGTGGGAAGGGGTTAAATTCTTTCGGATTTGTAAAAAAAAAAAAAAAAATTTTTTGATTTAAACACTTGGTTACCATTAAAAATGCTAGTAACGCAGTAGTTGTGTTAGAATCTAGTGCTCTCCGATAACAAGGAACAACCCTAGTCTTATATACTAACTACCCAATTCTAGTAAAATTTTTCAAAATTTTCAATTAAATGAATTCAAATCATGTTTATACATATTTATGAACGATAAAACTAGGTTTTAACACCGAAATTATTGTTACCTCGGAAAGGACATAAATTGAGAAACAAACTAAAATGTTAAAATTCATTTAAAATGGAATAGAGGACGATAAAAAGGAAAATAAAAGCCAAGTGTGGGAAAATTTACCAAGTTATTTTAAACATATGTCACATATATCTGTAACAAATAACTGAAAATACTTTTGCTTTGGACTAAACTAAACTGTTTTACCCGATAAAAGAAAAGAAGAGATGGATCTACACGATGAATCAATTCCATCATTAAAAGGAAGTAAAGTCTTCCAAAAAAGACACGCGCTTCTTGATTTAGGTCATGAAGTTGTCGTCCAGACCAGCTGTAGGTTGACGAAAAATCTAGAAAAGTCATCACTAAAATCAGCAGGAAATCCACGAACCTCATCATTAAACAGGGTCGCCAAGTGGTCAGATTTATCCTAACCATGAGAAGGATTTATCTCGTACAATGGGGAGGCACCGTGCAAATTAGCTTGATAAGACTAATGAATCAGATCCCCAGAAAGGATAATCTCCTTAAAGATTAAAAATCAGCTTTTAAGCCTGATATTACTCAATCCTTGAGATTGACCTTAAAGATTGAGAATTCAAACTCATGGAATTCAATGATATCTAAACTCGAGCTTGAACGAGAAAATATTTTGATCAAAATTACAAACCAATTTGTTTTCTGAAAATCCATTTTCAATGCGTTCATTACCATTGAACGTAAAATCCTAGGAATTCACCTGGAATTCATTAGGTCACCTGAACCAAATCGGGTGTCAACCGTAAGAACGGTGGTTGCATAGCATGGTCGGAGACAGGACCTTGTGCCAGACCGAAAAATTAAAGGATGATCTTTACTATTGCTCCTACCAAGGATAGTTCTAGCATCCGACACGTTAAAAAGACCATAATCATCTGCATGTCACTGGACATTGCCTTAACAGTTTCTTGTTCATCGCTTTTCTTTACAACCGGACGGTAGTTTGCCGAAAGGTAATATACGGAACAAGTAAACTGGATGTGTGCTTTCCGATACAGGGATAGCAGTGGATTACACGAGACTAAAAGTTTTAGCCAAAATATTGATCCACAGATATATTTTGCAACACCGATGATGGATCAAATCAGAAAACTTGTCTAGGGTAAAATCCGGCTTGAATTTTCAAAAGATCAAATGTTTTTATAAAGATCCAATTTCCTTAAGGATCTAAATTTTTATAGTCATGTGGGACTGTAAACCACCTTTCAAATGTGCACTTTGCTTTGGAAACCGAAAGTAAATCGGCTATTTGATTGCAAGTGTCGTTGACCTAAACCCGAGGCAACTATAAAAGACACACCCACCTTTAAACCACATCGTTACTATCATTGTTTATACCGCTGTATTGAAGTCACTTATGTACAAAGTGTGAAGAATAAAGAAGTGATTCAAGTGTTTCAAGACTATATTGCTTGAGGACAAGCAACGCTTAAGTGTGGGAATATTGATAAGGCTAAAAATGAACACATATTTTGTAACGACCCTACTTTTTCCGTTATCTTTTGCCGTTAATTATTTAACGACCGTTAATTGTTATTCGTGCCACGTCATTTCTATGACATATATTATTATTTTTGTAATAATATATATATATATATATATATATATTAATTATTGTGTGGCATGTGAATATATGGATTCATATTTTAATTTGTACGTTTCTACGTCTCGCGGATTTCCATCCGGCGAATCTTTTCGGTTTTTAAACCAACGGTCGAGCGTTCGGAATTTTTAAACCCTAAATATTTTAAATATGGTATTTTATGATCATATTATTATATAGTGTATTTATATTTATTTTTCGTCGCGCGTTCGTTATCTTTCCGGATTTTTAATCGCGTAAGCGTGTTTCCGCGTTTCGGGACTCGTTCGGGCTTTCGGGCCAAAAGTAATTTAACATTTATCAATTTTGGGCCAAGTGGGGCCCACCCCACCCCTAGTTTCGGCCAATTGGATGGGAGGGGGTATACTCCCTTTCATTTTTGCAATTCTCCTCTCATTTTCACATTTCAAGTCAAAAATATCAAAACCTAAATTATTGGTGCTCTCTCCTTCCTCCCTCCTTTGAGCCGTCGCCCTACACACTCTCCATCATCATCTTGCATCAAATCAAGGCTTGGATCAAGAAATAATTATCATCAACGCGTTCTACTAATCGTCCTCTACACGATTCTATCATTTGATTCTTGATTAGGGTATAAACCCTAACCCTAACTTTTCAATTTTTCATTTATTTTTCTGATTTTACATGTTATGTTAGTAGTATGATGATTATGTGTTATTGTATTGTTGATTGTATGCATAGAATTACTCGTAAATATATGTTTTCGGTTTGATATAATTGGGACAGCAGCTTTTTCGTGTGTTTCTGACTTGGTGACTGTTATAAAAGTTAAAATAAAGTATCTAGATGAGTTCCTCTCATCAAGACATTAATTTTAGACTCCGGATTCATGTCGTTTCGATTCCCGGAGCCCTAGATACGAGCAAAGTGGTATTTTGTTAAGATTGAAATGTGATTTTGGTATGAACCAGGTTTGGTCCGACTTTGTGACCATATTTGGTGACTTTAGGGTGTGTTAGTGTGTTAGGACTGATGGTGGGGCGAACTTTCATGTTCGGGTCATCCCAATCCGAGCCACGTATCACCCGTTACGTCTAAAACACGTTTTTGATTGAATTGAAGTTCCAAGTAGTGTATTGGCTGTATATCACGACTTGTGGGCTGTTCATGGTATGTTCTTAAGTGTACCGAAGTGTCGGGTGGTTTGCTTAGGCGGAGATATATGTAAGGCTCGCCGAAAACCGACACCCGGGGCTCAGGATACGACCCGATGAACTTTTGATTTAAAACTTTTGACTAATTATGAAACTTATGATATAAATAATGGATTTCATTATCATTTAATTACTTATGATAAAAAAAGTAATTATTATTATTTACAACTTATGATATATATTTATTATATCATTTAATTAATACTTATGATTTAATTAACATTTTAATTAAACTTATGATTAATAATACTTTTATTATTAATGAAAAATACTTATGATAAGTATTAAATTTATTTTATGAGAATATTATTTTAAGACTTATAATAAAGATTAAATAATTATTTAATTATTATAAGACTTAATTATTATTTAATTATGATCTAATTATTAAATACTTATGATTTAATAATTTTAATTAGAAACTTATGAAATGATTAATAATTCATTATTAATTAATAATACTTATGATATGATTTAAAATTTATTTTTAATTAATAATACTTATATTATGACTAATATTTAATTAATTAATTAAATACTTATGTTATATTAATTATATCATTTAAACTTATCTTAACTTTAATAATTCATTTTTATTTAATTAAACTTATGTTATGACATAATTATACATATTTAACTTTAACTAACATTATAACTTATGTTATTATTATACTTTACACTTTTAAAATTAATGTTGACTATGTTTGACCAAGGTTGACTTTTGAGTTGACTTTCGGTTGACTTTGACTTTCAGTTGACTTCTGTTGACTTTCTAAATAAGGAAACTTTCCTAACTTCAAAACTTTCTAAAAATAGAACTTTCTAAATTTGGAAACTTTCCAAAAATAGAAACTTTCCAAAAATAGAAACTTTCCAAAAATAGAAAACTTTCCAAAAATGGAAACCTGCTAAAAATAGAAACTTTCTAAAAATAGAAAGTGTGTGTCCGTACGCTGTTCCGATCAAACCGATGCATGTTGAGTGTTGTTCTATGTCTACTTGCAACATGTACAATAGCTATCATACTAAGACTTGACCTAAGTTAGTTATTTATATCGACCTGCTTTATTTATAGGTCGGCGTTGTGATCATTCATGATCACTTTACTTCATTTGCTGTTCGCATAATTGTGTGGTTACTTCATTTGCTATTAAGGTGAGTTATAGTCCCATTTTTCTATTTTAAATCTTTTGGGATGAGAATACATGCAATTTATTTTATATTTTGGACACAAGTGGAAGTTGGTTTAAATTATTCATTGTGAGTCGAACAAAAATATTCCCTAATCTGGTAATTGTAATCACTGGTTTCTACTGGTGAACGCGAATCCTATGGATAGATCTATCGGGTTTGACAACCCCATTTCGAGCTAGTCGCGCTAGCAATTTATAATCGGAATGTTTAGTACTTCGTATTTTGTTGTAGATACACTTGTTCGGTGTATATTATTTATTGTGTTTGGCAAGGGTAAATAAATGGTTAAGTGGTTACCAGGTGGCTCACGGAAAATGGAATAATGTTTTATTATATGTTTTCTAGCATATAATTTGGTGGTTCAAAAAGGAGTTTTTATGTTTTCAAACATAAATTTTTATTGTTTAAATTAAATATTGTTTGCAATATTAAACCTATAATTCACTCAACATTTTTGTTGACAGTTACTCGCATGTTTTATTCTCAGGTTCATGATTGATTGCTTCCGCTGTGCTTAGAGAGTCTGCATATTTATGATGGCAGCTTTTGTTAAACATTAACTTGCATTCTATTTTGTTACATTAAAAAGTGGTTGTTTGTTGACTTTATTTTGGTCAACTTTTGGTTAAAGTATTATTGTATAGTTTTTCTAAACTTATACATTTTAGTAGATTTCCTTTATAGGAAATCATTTTTAAATAAAGAATGCAAGGTTGTTTTATTAAATTCATATAGATTTTCGATCAAGCTGTGGGACCAAGTGACGGAGCCGTTAAGTGTTTTGACGGAGTCGTCACAGTTGGTATCAGAGCTCTGGTTGTAGGGAATTAGGCTACATTGATGTCGTTACCCGGGTCAATAGGGTGCATTAGTGAGTCTAGTCTACAGCCCGGCCTATTATATATTATTATAAGTGATTATTTGTGTCGTGTTGGTATGTATATTGTTATCATACATACATTTCTATTATGTTCTGAATCCGGGAGGAACTCCCATTCTGATTTAAACGTATTCTCCGACTCATGCGAGTTCATCTTTTATAGGAACGCCTCGGTTAGTGAAACCGAGGGGGTGTCATTCTTGACTTCTGAAATTCTCGACATTTCTATGTCATAATTTGTGTTTATTGATATAACGTTTGAGTTATATTACGTGTTCTAGGATTCTAGGCATTTCTATGTCATCTATTAGGGTTATGTATATAACGTTTGAGTTATATTACGCGAGATGTCATTCTTGACTTCTAAAGGCTCGGCATTTCAATGTCAGCTATTGTGTTTGGGTATATAACATTTTTGTTATATTACGTGCCTTTGTGCCGTTGTGCCTATGTACTTTGGTTTTTGAAACGGAAAACGTCATTCTTGACTTTTAGAGATTCTTGGTACTTCTAAGACATTTTTATGACATCGTTACTCCTATTCATTACTTTCGATGTCTTTGTCTCTTGTGCTATCCTTAGCACATTGTTAAGAAATTGTTTTAGGGAAATTGTGTTGAAATTCGAGGTTGACCGCGTGTCCTGACCTCATGTAGTGCTATTGGAATGGAACTATGACTTAGTGAAATATAATGGCGTCAGGCCAACGTGATTATATTACGTTAATTCATAAAGAAGTCCCAATATTGTGACATGAGGAATAGAAAGCGAGTCAAAGAAAATTTGTACACCACTCATTCGGAAATTCTAACGTTATTACATGAGGAAGGAAGATACTCATTATCTTATTTGTTGATATGCGAGAGACTCATCTTAACCGAACTACCTACCCCATGTTTTATCATTTATAACTCGCTTGTTAGTGACAGCTTCGCACGTGAATAGTTTTGACCCAAGGACTTGTGTTCTGATAAAAGTCAAGACATTATTTAACTCATTGGTTTTCATGACCTCGTAGCATTTATTGAAGAGATGTCGCAAGACGATTCAAGTCCATCACCCGAGCTTTAACGATCTTACTTCAACTCGTAACCTCTGTGATGCGGATACCCTGCTTTTCATTAAAAATTTTACACATTTGTGTAATTGGGCGGTTCTCACGAGATTTATGGGCGAATAGAAGTAATGAAATACTTTGTCATGTATACTATTTATAAAATCATATATGTACGTATGAATTCAAATGGACAAATTTACCCTTACCTATTTTGGCTAGTATACACTAATTTATACCTTCAAAATTATTTTAAAACCACTCTTATTGAGTTGTCTAGTTAACTCAAATTGATTTACGTAAAATGGTACACGTTGTACATACTTCTAAATTTACTAAGAGCTTCGTTCCATTTATGGGGTTACATTAGACGTTTAAAGCTTTTTCAAAACTTCTTTGATTGATTACATTAGAATTTTCGCATTACTCTACAGAGTGTTTGGATCACATTTCTTCTCATCCTCCGTTTAAGGATGAAAATTTACCATTAAGTCCATTGATAGAAATTCTTACACCAGTTTGGATGCCGGTTTTATAAAATTTGTTGGAAAGTCTTTGCGCTCATAGAATTTTCCCTCTTATGGTTGGACATGGCCGAAACGCAGACCGATAAATCAAGTTTCTGGGGTACACTCGATGGTCACCTTATTGTAGAAAAGGCGCTAGGTGGGTTTCTACCCCAACTGTTGTTATAATGGGTATCATGGATATATATTACTCTAGACCGTTTGAGGAGTTTCTACTCTCAATTTTCGCTGTCAACCGCAACACCCTCGTAAACATCAATCCTAGGATTCGATACTTTAGGGTGCACGAAATTATTTTTGGAGATTCATCTCACCTGGAGTCGGCCATTCTTTATAACCCATGATTCGCGTTCTTTTCATCCGCACATAAATTTAAGAATATGGATGAATCCTAGACTTCCTCGCTCATTGTACAAGGAAGGTCACTCTCGTTGAATTATCACACCTTTCATACGTCTTCCTTTCAGAAATATAATGAAAATTTACTTTGGAGTCCATGATCCTCGTTAACTCCTTTGAGAGAATTGCCTTAAATATCTATGCCACCGATGTGACTACTCCATATTTATTTCTTCCTTCATTATTGCAACTTTATTTCATCCGTCCCAGTTCGTCCCCTTGGGGAGCTCCCATTTTGTTCGTTGAGAAGAAAGATGGTTCATTTCGTTTGTGTATTGATTATCGTGAATTGAACGAGCTTACTGTTAAAAACCGTTACCCTCTTCCGAGAATTGATGATCTGTTCGATCAACTTCAAGGTTCGTCCATTTATTATAAGATTGATCTTCGTTCCGGTTATCACCAATTACGCGCTAAAGAAACTGATATTCTGAAAACCGCTTTCTGTACCCGTTATAGTCACTTTGAATTTCTTGTTATGCCGTTCAGATTGACAAATGCACCTGTTGTGTTCATGGACCTCATGAACCGTGTGTGTAGACCCTATCTGGACAAATTCGTTACTGTTTTCATCGACCACATCCTTATTTATTCTAAGAGTGATGAAGGGCGAAGAACATTTGAAGTTAGTGCTTGATCTGTTGAGGAAAGAAGAGTTGTACGCTAAGTTCTCTAAGTGTGCTTTCTGGTTAAGAGAAGTTCAATTTCCTCGGACATATTGTTAGTAAATAGGGAATACAAGTTGATTCTGCTAAGATTGAGGCGATTGAAAAGTGGGAAGTTCCGAAAACTCCTACTCAGATTCGCCAGTTTCTAGGATTAGTAGGCTATTATAGAAGGTTCATTCAAGATTTTTCACGAGTAGCGAAACCTCTGACTGCTTTAACGCATAAGGGGAAGAAGTACGAGTGGAAGAGTGAACAAGAGTCTGCTTTCCAAACTCTGAAGAAGAAGTTAACTTCTGCACCGATATTATCACTACCTGAGGGTAATGATGATTTTGTTATCTATTGTGATGCTTCGTGTCAAGACTTTGGTTGTGTTTTGATGCAACGAAAGAAAGTTATTGCGTACGCGTCACGTCAGTTGAAGATTCACGAGCAGAATTATGTAACCCATGATTTAGAGTTGAGAGCTATTGTGTTTGCGCTTAAGATTTGCAGACATTATCTATATGGGGTCAAAGGTACATTGTACACTGATCACGAAAGTCTTCAACATATTCTTGATCAGAAACAGTTAAATATGAGGCAACGAAGATGGGTTGAGACGTTAAATGATTATGATTGCGAACTTTTATATCATCCGGGAAAGGCCAATGATGTGGCTGATGCATTAAGTCGTAAAGAAAGGGCTGAACCTCGCAGGTTTAGGGCCTTGAATATGACAATTCAAACAAACCTCGCTAGGCAGATCCTTGAGGCACAATAAGAAGCCTTGAAGGAGGAAAATTTTGTAACAGGAAGGTCCGAGGCTTGAGTAAACAGTTAGAGGTACAAACCGATGGTACTCGGTATTTTGCGGGATGCCTTTGGGTTCCGAAGTTTGGTGATCTACAAAAAAACTTGTTTTAGATGAGGCTCATAAGTCTAGGTACTCTATTCATCCTGGTTCAGGAAAGATGTATCATGATCTTAAGGAGCTGTATTGGTGGCCTAATTTGAAAGCTGATGTGGCTACGTATGTGGCTAAGTGTTTGACCTGCGCTAAGGTTAAAGCTGAACATCAGAAACCGTCTGGACTTTTGGTGCAACCTGAAATTCCCGAGTGGAAGTGGGAAGGTATTACGATGGACTTTATTATGAAGTTACCGAGAGTTGTGGGTGGTTATGATACCATTTGGGTGATTCTTGACCGACTCACTAAGTCAACTCACTTTTTGTCGATTAAGGAAACGGATTCGATGGAGAAGATCACTCGTTTGTATTTGAAGGAGATTGTTTCTAGACATGGTGTTCCTGTACCTATTATTTCAGACCGAGACAGGCGATTTATATCGAGGTTTTGGCAACCCTTTACAGGAAGCTTTGGGAATTAAATTGGATATGAGCACCGCTTATCATCCGCAGACGGATGGTCAGAGTGAAAGGACCATTCAAACTTTGGAAGACATGTTACGAGCATGCGTGATTGATTTTGGTAATGGGTGGGATAGATACTTTCCATTGGCTGAATTTTCTTATAATAATAGTTATCATGGAAGTATTGAAGCTGCACCGTTTGAAGCTCTGTATGGTAGAAAAGTGTAGGTCTCCTATCTGTTGGAATGAGGTTGGGGATGCTCAACTCACAGGCCCAGAAGTTATTCATGAGACTACCGAGAAAATCGTACAGATTAAAGAAAGATTGAGAACCGCCAGAAATCGGCAAAAGAGTTATGCCAGTAAGTGAAGGAACGATATTGAATTTCAGGTCAGTAACCGTGTTATGTTAAAGGTTTCACCTTGAAAGGGTGTGATACGTTTTGGTAAAAGGGGAAAGTTGAGTCCTCGTCTTGTTGGACCATTTGAGATTATCGAAAGAATTGAACCCGTGGCTTATCGTTCGAAATTGCCACAAGAGCTTAGCGCTTTTCATAACGTTTTCATGTATCGAACTTGAAGAAGTGTTTGGTCGAGGTCAATGAAACCATTCTTCTTGATGAACTTCATGTTGTTAAACAACTTCATTTTTGTGGAACCTATTGAAATTATGGACCGAGTGGTTAAGACTCTTAAACAGAGTAGAATTCCTATTGTTCGAGTTAGATGGAACGACGCGGTCCCGAGTTCACTTGGAAGCGTGAAGATTAGATGAGGCAGAAGTACCCGCATTTGTTCTCAGATGCTGAGTCAAACCTTGCACCTGCTTAAATTTCGGGACGAAATTTCCGTAACGGGAAGGTACTGTAACGACCCTACTTTTTCCGTTATCTTTTGCCGTTAATTATTTAACGACCGTTAATTGTTATTCGTGCCACGTCATTTCTATGACATATATTATTATTTTTGTAATAATATATATATATATATATATTAATTATTGTGTGGCATGTGAATATATGGATTCATATTTTAATTTGTACGTTTCTACGTCTCGCGGATTTCCATCCGGCGAATCTTTTCGGTTTTTAAACCAACGGTCGAGCGTTCGGAATTTTTAAACCCTAAATATTTTAAATATGGTATTTTATGATCATATTATTATATAGTGTATTTATATTTATTTTTCGTCGCGCGTTCGTTATCTTTCCGGATTTTTAATCGCGTAAGCGTGTTTCCGCGTTTCGGGACTCGTTCGGGCTTTCGGGCCAAAAGTAATTTAACATTTATCAATTTTGGGCCAAGTGGGGCCCACCCCACCCCTAGTTTCGGCCAATTGGATGGGAGGGGGTATACTCCCTTTCATTTTTGCAATTCTCCTCTCATTTTCACATTTCAAGTCAAAAATATCAAAACCTAAATTATTGGTGCTCTCTCCTTCCTCCCTCCTTTGAGCCGTCGCCCTACACACTCTCCATCATCATCTTGCATCAAATCAAGGCTTGGATCAAGAAATAATTATCATCAACGCGTTCTACTAATCGTCCTCTACACGATTCTATCATTTGATTCTTGATTAGGGTATAAACCCTAACCCTAACTTTTCAATTTTTCATTTATTTTTCTGATTTTACATGTTATGTTAGTAGTATGATGATTATGTGTTATTGTATTGTTGATTGTATGCATAGAATTACTCGTAAATATATGTTTTCGGTTTGATATAATTGGGACAGCAGCTTTTTCGTGTGTTTCTGACTTGGTGACTGTTATAAAAGTTAAAATAAAGTATCTAGATGAGTTCCTCTCATCAAGACATTAATTTTAGACTCCGGATTCATGTCGTTTCGATTCCCGGAGCCCTAGATACGAGCAAAGTGGTATTTTGTTAAGATTGAAATGTGATTTTGGTATGAACCAGGTTTGGTCCGACTTTGTGACCATATTTGGTGACTTTAGGGTGTGTTAGTGTGTTAGGACTGATGGTGGGGCGAACTTTCATGTTCGGGTCATCCCAATCCGAGCCACGTATCACCCGTTACGTCTAAAACACGTTTTTGATTGAATTGAAGTTCCAAGTAGTGTATTGGCTGTATATCACGACTTGTGGGCTGTTCATGGTATGTTCTTGAGTGTACCGAAGTGTCGGGTGGTTTGCTTAGGCGGAGATATATGTAAGGCTCGCCGAAAACCGACACCCGGGGCTCAGGATACGACCCGATGAACTTTTGATTTAAAACTTTTGACTAATTATGAAACTTATGATATAAATAATGGATTTCATTATCATTTAATTACTTATGATAAAAAAAGTAATTATTATTATTTACAACTTATGATATATATTTATTATATCATTTAATTAATACTTATGATTTAATTAACATTTTAATTAAACTTATGATTAATAATACTTTTATTATTAATGAAAAATACTTATGATAAGTATTAAATTTATTTTATGAGAATATTATTTTAAGACTTATAATAAAGATTAAATAATTATTTAATTATTATAAGACTTAATTATTATTTAATTATGATCTAATTATTAAATACTTATGATTTAATAATTTTAATTAGAAACTTATGAAATGATTAATAATTCATTATTAATTAATAATACTTATGATATGATTTAAAATTTATTTTTAATTAATAATACTTATATTATGACTAATATTTAATTAATTAATTAAATACTTATGTTATATTAATTATATCATTTAAACTTATCTTAACTTTAATAATTCATTTTTATTTAATTAAACTTATGTTATGACATAATTATACATATTTAACTTTAACTAACATTATAACTTATGTTATTATTATACTTTACACTTTTAAAATTAATGTTGACTATGTTTGACCAAGGTTGACTTTTGAGTTGACTTTCGGTTGACTTTGACTTTCAGTTGACTTCTGTTGACTTTCTAAATAAGGAAACTTTCCTAACTTCAAAACTTTCTAAAAATAGAACTTTCTAAATTTGGAAACTTTCCAAAAATAGAAACTTTCCAAAAATAGAAACTTTCCAAAAATAGAAAACTTTCCAAAAATGGAAACCTGCTAAAAATAGAAACTTTCTAAAAATAGAAAGTGTGTGTCCGTACGCTGTTCCGATCAAACCGATGCATGTTGAGTGTTGTTCTATGTCTACTTGCAACATGTACAATAGCTATCATACTAAGACTTGACCTAAGTTAGTTATTTATATCGACCTGCTTTATTTATAGGTCGGCGTTGTGATCATTCATGATCACTTTACTTCATTTGCTGTTCGCATAATTGTGTGGTTACTTCATTTGCTATTAAGGTGAGTTATAGTCCCATTTTTCTATTTTAAATCTTTTGGGATGAGAATACATGCAATTTATTTTATATTTTGGACACAAGTGGAAGTTGGTTTAAATTATTCATTGTGAGTCGAACAAAAATATTCCCTAATCTGGTAATTGTAATCACTGGTTTCTACTGGTGAACGCGAATCCTATGGATAGATCTATCGGGTTTGACAACCCCATTTCGAGCTAGTCGCGCTAGCAATTTATAATCGGAATGTTTAGTACTTCGTATTTTGTTGTAGATACACTTGTTCGGTGTATATTATTTATTGTGTTTGGCAAGGGTAAATAAATGGTTAAGTGGTTACCAGGTGGCTCACGGAAAATGGAATAATGTTTTATTATATGTTTTCTAGCATATAATTTGGTGGTTCAAAAAGGAGTTTTTATGTTTTCAAACATAAATTTTTATTGTTTAAATTAAATATTGTTTGCAATATTAAACCTATAATTCACTCAACATTTTTGTTGACAGTTACTCGCATGTTTTATTCTCAGGTTCATGATTGATTGCTTCCGCTGTGCTTAGAGAGTCTGCATATTTATGATGGCAGCTTTTGTTAAACATTAACTTGCATTCTATTTTGTTACATTAAAAAGTGGTTGTTTGTTGACTTTATTTTGGTCAACTTTTGGTTAAAGTATTATTGTATAGTTTTTCTAAACTTATACATTTTAGTAGATTTCCTTTATAGGAAATCATTTTTAAATAAAGAATGCAAGGTTGTTTTATTAAATTCATATAGATTTTCGATCAAGCTGTGGGACCAAGTGACGGAGCCGTTAAGTGTTTTGACGGAGTCGTCACATATTTTACAGCATTATTTCCCAAGAAAGACAAGATTTTAGTTGATATTGTTCGATTTACAAGCACTATTCGTTTAAATATTAAAAAGTGAAGATAAAAGGCAGATTCGACAAATTGAAGACGGAAAGGTCCAAAAAGCTAAAAAGTACAAGATTCAATCAAAAAGGTTCAAATTATTGATGAGGAACGTCTCAAAATAACAAGAGTACAAGTTACAAGACGCAAAGTACGCGATTTAAAATAATACGCGAAGACGTCCGAAAATCCGGAACCGGGACCTGAGCCTAGAAGAAACGCCCGACGTAACGGACCAAAAATATCTACTCAACTATGCATATAAATATAATATAATATATAAATAATTATTAAAATTATTTATATATTTATATTATTTATTTATTATGTCGGCAAGCTTGAAAACAAATGATCCTGAGCTGGAAATCACGGCCATCCGAGTCGCATGGCCTAATGCCCAAACTCATGCGACTCGCATGAGTACCTTTTCCAGGCCACCTTCTATTTAAAGCGACTTCGTGATCCGTTTTTACAAGACAGAAAATATATCTCTCTCTCTCATATATACGATATATATATATATATAATTTATATTTTAATTTTAATTATAATTATAATTCTAATAATAAGGGTATGTTAGCGAATGTTGTAAGGGTGTAAGTCGAAATTCTGTCCGTGTAACGCTACGCTATTTTTAATCATTGTAAGTTATGTTCAACCTTTTTACATTAATGTCTCGTAGCTAAGTTATTATTATGCTTATTTAAAATGAAGTAATCATGATGTTGGGTTAATTACTAAAATTGGGTAATTGGGCTTTGTACCATAATTGGGGTTTGGACGAAAGAACGACACTTGTGGAAATTAGATTATGGGCTATTAATGGGCTTTATATTTGTTTAACTAAATGATAGTTTGTTAATGTTAATATAAAGATTTACAATTGGGCGTCCCTATAAATTACCATATACACTCGATCGGACACGATGGGCGGGGTATTTATATGTACGAATAATCGTTCATTTAACCGGACACGGGAATGGATTAATAGCCACTAGAATAATTAAAACAGGGGTGAAATTACATTCAAGGGTAATTGGTGTAATTGTTAACAAAGTAGTAAAACCTTGGTTTACACGCAGTCGATAACCTGGTGTATTCATTAAACAAAGTATTAAAACCTTGTTACAATTCGAATCCCCAATTAGTTGGAATATTTAACTTCGGGTATAATAATAATTTGACGAGGACACTCGCACTTTATATTTATGACTGATGGACTGTTATGGACAAAAACTAGACGGACATATTAAATAATCCAGGACAAAGGACAATTAACCCATGGGCATAAAACTAAAATCAACACGTCGAACATCATGATTACGGAAGTTTAAATAAGCATAATTCTTTTATTTCATATTTAATTTCCTTTATTTTATATTTAATTGCACTTCTAATTATCGCACTTTTATTTATTGTTATTTAATCGCACTTTTAATTATCGTACTTTTTAATTATCGCAATTTTATTTTATCGCACTTTTATTATTCGCAATTTCATTATCGTTATTTACTTTACGCTTTAATTTAAGTCTTGTATTTATTTTATATTTTACATTAGGTTTTAACTGCGACTAAAGTCTTAAAATCGACAAACCGGTCATTAAACGGTAAAAACCCCCCTTTATAATAATAATATTACTTATATATATATTTGTATTTTTAATAAAAGTAAACTAATATAGCGTTGAGCTTTGTTTAAAGATTTCCCTGTGGAACGAACCGGACTTACTAAAAACTACACTACTGTACGATTAGGTACACTGCCTATAAGTGTTGTAGCAAGGTTTAAGTATATCCATTCAATAAATAAATAAATATCTTGTGTAAAATTGTATCGTATTTAATAGTATTTTCTGCTAAAATTAATAACTATTTTATATACACCTCGCATAACATCAGAAAATATAGAAATGGTGAGAATAATAGAACGGAAGAGCTTAATTTATAATGGAAATATCAGATAGAGTAATCGAGGCAGATCACCGTATTTAATTAGAGAGATCTTAATTTCCTTATTTCCCGAAGAATCGGATCTTATAGATCTTCAAGATTTTCTTTTAAATCCCTTGAATTTCGGAATTCAAACTTGAATACGTCAAAAGTTAAAAACAAATCTTTGCTTCTCATTTCATTCTTTTGTGAATAGCTTCATTCGTACTCTTCGAATAATCGAATTGTTTTATCCACAAAACTCAATGATGATAAAACTCTATTTATCAACTCATATTCATCATGAAAACAATTTTATTATTAGCCATGACCACCTCACTCAAATTTCGGGACGAAATTTCATTAACGGGTAGGTACTGTGATGACCCGGGAATTTCCGACCAAATTTAAACTTAATCTTTATATATTTTCGACACGATAAGCAAAGTCTGTAATGATGAGTCACAAAATATTTTTTGAACTGTTGCATGAACCCAATTAACCTTTGACCATTCCCGACGATTCACGAACAATTGTTTGTAAATAAACATGTATATAAAAATGAAGGTAAGTAAAAATAATAATTTGAAATTATAAAATATAAATCTTTAGAATTAAATATGTAAAATAAAATATAAGGTAATAAAGTGATTACTAATGATAAAACGATATATGAGTGTATGTGATTTTTGAAAATAATCATTAGGATGCGAACTAGAAAATAATTATAAAAGTTTAACTCTTATATGTAACTTAAAAGGAATCTATATAAATATATATGATTCTATGTATAAATATTATTATATATATATTGTGTGTAAATACTCAATTATATATTTTTATAGTAAACATTACATAAGTAATAAATTATAAAAGTTATATATCAAATGAAATTACAAGTTTAATTATAATTGTTATATTAGTATTACATTAATTATTATTATTAGTACTATGTCATTAAAAATTATAATATGAAATTACTACATGTAATTATTATTTAAAAGTTATTATCTTTATATTTTTTTTTTACTTTTAACATTATTGGTATCAGTTAATTAGTAATATTATGATTATTGTTTCCATTATTATTATTATTATTAGTATTTTTAATATTACTAACAATATTATTAATATTAATATATTTGTATAATTATTAATATTAATTAATTTATAAACTGTAAATCAAGGAACAAGTCCAATCTATTTCTTGTATCAATCCCACTGTAATTGGAATCCAAAACCAGTACAAATTACGATTAAAATCACTAGGATGGTGCCAAAAATCTGTTTAACATCTTTATCACTTTTATTTTTTTATTATATTTTTGTACTGAGGAATCAAAAGATGTCGACAACAACAAGTATTTTATAATTTAAACTGTACCAGATATTATGAATTCATTCTATAAACATCTGTTAAGTCAAATTGTTTGGAAACCAGAAAATCAAATAGAAATTTTATACATAAGGTCGACTTCTCTGTTCTTTCTTCATTTTTAAAAAAACTTGAATTTGATTGATTTCTCAAAAAGTAAAAATGCAGATAGGTTAGGATTATATTACTTAATCTTTCTGCAAAATATCATTTGTTAATTCTTGCTATCGATTTCCAATTCTTGAAGTCAAACTTTAGAAACAAAAAGTCAACTCTGTGTTCTTGATTAAATTCGAGTTCAATGTTACGTTTTAGGTTTAATTGATGATTTCTATAGTTTCTATGAGTGATTTACAAACAAATTCGTGTAGGAATCATAAGCCAAAACAGCCTTGATCTTGAAATCTATTTTTTTTTAAACCGTAAAGTAGCAACAGCGGGTTCTATTTTTTTTATTTTTTTTTTACTTCTTTGCTCGTTTTCAAGATTAGCCAAAGATACACTGAAATCGAACATGTTTTGTGTGAAAGTCTTAAAACTAAATAAGTAATTAGATGTTAGTTTGGTTGTTGTCTCTGTCGACTAGATAAAAGAAGAAGAAGAACATCGTATTATACGGGTTAATAAAATAATAAAGGAGTTATAAATCAAAATTGTTAAAGCAGCGAAGTGGTTATGGGTGTTGAGGAGGGAATGGGAGGTCGCGAGTTCGAACCCCGGCTTGGGCGGTTTGACATTTTTTTTGGAGCTTTTAAGGTAGTAACCATTTTTACTATTATTATTATTATTGTTAGTATTGTTATTATTGTTATTATTACTATTACTATTATAATTATTATTATTATTATTAGTGTTATTAAGGTATTATGATTGTTATATATAGGAGGTTAATATTATATGATTAGGATGTAAGTTAATTTAAATCTTAGTTACAAATATAAATTTTTATGTATGTTAAAGATAATAACTAAGTTATGATTATAAATTAATTATAAGTATGATTATTATAAATGTAAACTTAATATGATATAGTTACGGTAAATATAATATTATTATTATTATCATTATAATTATGAATATTATTATAATTTCTATAAAAATAATAAAATTATTATTTGTTCATTAAAAACTAATACTGTATCATTCTATAAGTTATAATATTATTATTAGTATCATTACTAGTGTTATAATTATTATCAGTATTATAATTATCATGATAAGTATCATAATCATTATTATTATTATTATTATTATTATTATTATTATTATTATTATTATTATTATTATTATTATTATTATTATTATTATTATCATTGTAAGTATTACTATGTACATTATAATGATTACTAGTACCATGTAAATTTTAAAATCAATAACATAACTAACACTAACAATAAAATTAATATATTTTATATATTATTAATATCATTACCTTATTACTAATAGAATTATTATCATTATTATCATTATTACTAATACTAAGTATTATCATTACCATATTTATCATTACAAATATTAATTGGGTATCACTATAATAACTATCTTAATAAACAAATGATATATATGTATAAAGATATATTTAATACTTATAACATAACAAAATTAATATTATATATACAAAATGAATATATGAGACGTATATATGTTATTAATATAAAAATGATATAATTAGTAAATTATATATACACAAACTTATTTGATTACGGTATGTGTATTAATAATTATATAACTGATATAGGTTCATGAATCCGAGGCCAACCCTGCATTGATCAGTTGTTAAATATCGTCATATGTATTTTTACTACAAAATACATTAAGTGAGTTTCATTATTCCCTTTTTATATACATTTTTGGGCTGAGAATACATGCAAATGCTTTATTAACTGTTTTACAATATTTATATGCGTGAGTTTCATTATTCCCTTTTTAAATGCTTTCGCAATATATATTTTTGGGACTGAGAATACATGCGCTGTTTTTTTATAAATGTTTTACGAAATAGACACAAGTAATCGAAACTACATTATATGGTTGAATTATCGAAATCGAATATGCCCCTTGTTATTAAGTCTGGTAATCTAAGAATTAGGGAACAGACACCCTAATTGACGCGAATCCTAAAGATAGATCTATCGGGCCCAACAAGCCCCATCCAAAGTACCGGATGCTTTAGTACTTCAAAATTTATATCATGTCCGATGGAGGATCCCAGAATAATGGGGATATTCTTATATACAAATTGTGAATGTCGGTTACCAGGTGTTCAATCCATATGAATGATATTTTTGTCTCTATGCATGGGACGTATGTTTATGAGAATTGAAAATATGGAAATCTTGTGGTCTATTAAAAATTATGAAATGATTCCTTATGATAAACTAATGAACTCACCAACCTTTTGATTGACACTTTAAAGCATGTTTATTCTCAAGTATTAAAGAAATCTTCCGCTGTGCATTTGCTCATTTTAAGGATATTATTTGGAGTCGTTCATGACATATTTCAAAAGACGTTGCATTCGAGTCATTGAAGTTCATCAAGATTATTACTAAGTCATTTATAGTTTAGATATATTATGAAATGGTATGCATGCCTGTCAACTTACGATGAAATGAAAGTTTGTCTTTTAAAAACGAATGCAATGTTTGTAAAATGTATCATATAGAGGTCAAGTACCTCATGATGAAATCAACTGTTGTGAATCATTTATAATCGATGTGGACTTCGTCCGGATGGATTAGAACAGGTTATTTCAGGGAATACTATGAATTCATCAACAAACTGTACCGGATCATACTAAGGTATGTGCTGATCAGGCTGTTGTTGTGGTTCTTGTTCGTGTTGCATTTCTGATTCTGGTTCTGGTGCTGGTGCTGGTCGTCTAGATGATGATGCTCCTGAACCTCCCGTATCAGCTTTCTGCAAAACACATTAAACACAAAATTTGTGCATCCAAATATGCATTAGTGTTAGCAAAATAACAACTTAAAACAATCACTATAACATGTTAAATCAAAATTAAACTTTATACACATTTTCACAATTTTTCACAATTCTACACTTTTCAAATAAGTACATATGAAAATATATACAAAATTCATAAGCATTTAACTCAAATAACATGTCAAAATAGTCATTACTAATAATTAAACAAGTCTCAAATGGCAAATATATCAAATTAATCAAGTTCATGAATTTTGGACTTAAAAAGTCCACTTTAATCTTTAAAAATTATGTTTATGATCAATGTTTGGATCATTTAACTATCTAAACATGTTACACTACTCAATTTAGCAATAATTCAAGACAAAAATCGGCCATAACTTGTTTATATCAAAAAGCCCCAAATTGCTCAAGAACACAAACCCTAGATTTCTAAAAATTTTGAAGTTTTTGGCTTCAAATCATGTTAAATAGCATCAATCTAGGTTATACATGCATAAAATACTAACAATTTAACACTAATTACACTATAAATTAACAAAATTGTATTAGGTAAAAAATTGGTAATTATCACAAAAACTAGGAATTTATAGAGTTTAGGGGTGTAATTTTTACCATTTTGCTGAAGAATGAGAATCTAGGCATGATTAGAGCAAGAAAAATGACGAATTACGGTGGAAAATTACGAATTTTAGAGGTGATTTTGGGGTATTTTCGTGTATTTTTGTGTGTTTTTTTTTTTGCAGAACAGCGAGCTGTTCTTTTTATCAAACTGGCCTGGAATCCAGCCTCATGCGATCACATGAGGTTGAAGAGTAAACCCCATGCGATCGCATGGGGTTCCGGGTACAGTACTTTCAGGTTTTTTTTTTTTTAAACCTTATTCTTAATAAAACATAAAATTAATAAAATTTTAAAAATTTGTTTCTTTTTAGGATGAGGGCGTTTCGGATCGATGTCCTAGTCTGTCCCTCGACAAAATTTTTAAAATTTGTCAAATCAAAGCGCGGTTTTAAAAGTAAAGATTTTTGGATTTTTTAATGTTTTTGACATACTTTAATTCAATAAGATTAAAAATAATGATAATAAAAGTTCTCGTCCCTCCCTCGGGTAAAGCAATTTCGGTTCAACGACCTAGTCTTCAACTCATGACGAATTTTAAAAAACATATTTTTAACTTAGCGAAATAAAGTAAATTTTTGTTTTTTTTTTTAATTCACACCAAACTTAAATTTAAAATATGCATAAAATTAAAAATTCACATTTTTTAAAAATTAAAAATTCACACGAAACTTATATTATATTTTTATTTTTATACATACAAACTTAAAAATATCAATTGTTCAAATATTTACAGTTTTAAATATATTAATTTAAAAAGTTTACAATATTAATTTAAGATTTATATATTAATTTTAAAAACATGGTAAAAATAAAATTAAAAATCTTTTTGGTCTTTTATCCCACTTTAATCAATCAAATATTATCAAAAATATGCGCCCCTCTTTTCAGTAAAGTAATTTCGGTTCCATGACCTAATTTAACTCATGACGAATTTTTGAAATATTTTGGGTTGATTGATTAAAGATATTTATACCTTAAGAATAAACGTTAAATTTCGCAGTGATGTAATAAATTTTTGTATGATATCAATAATTTCGGTCGCCAAACCTAATTTTATTCAATACCAATTTAATACTTTATAGCGAACAATTTAGCGTTTATTATCAAAAGGTTAAAAATAAAATAAAAAATAAAAACTGTACAGACTTACCTGTGAGATAGTATTCTTAGTTATATGATCTATCCCATTCATAAGATAGTCAGTTTAATTGGTTTTCCATAGCTACATAGGCGTAACCTCGAGCATTCAGTGTTTTTTCTTCTAAACATATGAACGGTCCGTCTCTGCATAAAGTAACAAATTCGGTGTTTGAATAGGTTTGATTATTTGAACATTTACCTCCATGTGACCATTTTCTGCATTTGTGACATCTTTCTAGGTGTCGTGCTCTTCTTTTCGCTGCGGATTTTGATTTTCCTTTACCAAATTGTAACTTATTATCTTCGCATCTGGATTCTTTTCTTACTCCATCCAATCTTTCTCTGATTACTGATACTAGATCACTCGGAAGTGTGTCATTATTATGTTTAGTGATCAAAGCGTGTAGCATTAGACCATGGTTTAGTTCACAGGAAGTCTTCGTTTCCTAAAAAAATAAAAATTCAGAATGGGGGGAGAAGACTAGTTCTTTAGGGTCTGCTAGGGAAAGACCATTCGGGTTCCATTTTCGAGAACTACACGAAAACAGACAATCTAACTCTAACAGAAATACATAAAATTCTTAAAAGACTTGATTCTCCCCACACTTAGTTAGCTGTGGTATCGAAATTGTGATTAACTTCGTTGTCGACTTCCATCGGACTATCTATGTAATGTTTAACTCTGTGACCATTAACTTTAAATTCAATTCCATTTGAATTTATTAATTCTATCGTTCCGTATGGGAAAACTCTTTTGACTATGAATGGTCCAGACCATCTCGATTTCAATTTTCCAGGAAATAGCTTGAATCGTGAATTGAAAAGAAGAACTCTGTCTCCTTCTTTGAATTCTTTTGAACTTCTGATTCTTTTATCATGCCATTTCTTCGTTCTTTCCTTATAGATTAATGAATTTTCATATGCTTCATGTCTTAATTCTTCTAATTCATTTAATTGACTTAATCGTAGACGTCCGGCTTCATGTAAATCAAGATTACATGTCTTCAAAGCCCAAAATGCTTTGTGTTCAATTTCTACTGGAAGATGACATGCTTTTCCGTAGACGAGTTTAAAAGGTGTGGTTCCAATTGGAGTTTTGTAGGCTGTTCTAAAAGCCCAGAGTGCATCCTCCAATTTAATGGACCATTCCTTCGGATTTGATCCTACGGTTTTTTCTAGAATATGTTTTAAAGCTCGGTTGGTATTTTCAACTTGTCCACTTGTTTGTGGATGATATGCGGTGGAGATTTTATGAGTTACTCCATATCTTTTGAGAACTTTCTCAAGTTGATTATTACAGAAATGAGTACCCCGATCACTTATTAAAGCTTTCGATGTTCCAAACCTTGCAAAAAGACGTTTTAAAAAGTTGACTACAACTCGTGCATCGTTAGTTAGGAGAGCTTGTGCTTCCGCCCATTTAGATACATAATCAATGGCTACGAGAATGTAGAGATTATTATGAGATTTTGGAAATGGACCCATAAAGTCAATACCCCAAATGTAAAATACTTCGCATACTTGAATGACATTTTGTGGCATTTCATCACGTTGACTTATTTTTCCGGCCCTTTGACAAGCATCACAGGATTTGCAAAGAAGGTGTACGTCTTTGTAAATTGTAGGCCAATAGAATCCAGCATCATAAACTTTTCTTGCTGTTAGTTGAGGCCCATAGTGCCCTCCTGTTGGTCCTGTGTGACAATGGTTTAAAATTTTACTAGCTTCATCTCCAAATACACATCGGCGTATTATTCCATCGGGACAACTTTTAAACAAATGTGGATCTTCCCAGAAATAGTGTTTTATATCACTGAAGAATTTCTTTCGTTTTTGGTACGATAATCCTTTTTCAAGGAATCCACATACTAAGTAGTTTGCATAGTCTGCAAACCATGGAATTTCATTATAATCTATCTTCAATAGATATTCATCAGAAAAGTTGTCTTGTATGGCCGATTCATTTAGAACTTCTAATTCGGGATTTTCAAGACGAGAAAGATGATCAGCGGCGAGATTTTCTGCTCCTCTTTTATCTCGGATTTCAATATCGAACTCTTGTAAGAGTAAGATCCAATGGATTAATCTTAGTTTGGCATCTTGTTTCGAAAATAGGTATCTAAGAGCAGAATGGTCGGTATAGACCACCGTTTTTGCTAGAACGAGATATGAACTAAATTTGTCAAAAGCAAAGACAATAGCAAGGAGTTCTTTTTCAGCAGTTGTATAGTTCGTTTGTGCTCCTTGTAACGTCTTACTAGCATAATATATAGGTTGAAATCGTTTTTCAATCCTTTGTCCTAAAACGGCTCCCATTGCAAAATCACTTGCATCGCACATTAGTTCAAACGGTAGATTCCAATTTGGTGTTATCATGATCGGCGCATTAGTGAGTTTCTCTTTAAGAATATTAAAAGATTTTATGCATTCATCTGAAAAGATGAATGGAGCATCCTTTTCTAGGAGTTTATTCATAGGAGTGGCAATTTTAGAAAAATCTTTTATGAAACGTCGGTAAAAACCGGCATGCCCTAGAAAACTCCTAACTCCTCTAACATTGGTGGGATGTGAAAGTTTAGCAATTACATCTACTTTAGCTCTATCCACTTCAATTCTTTCTTTTGAAATTTTATGTCCAAGAACGATGCCTTCTTTAACCATGAAATGGCATTTCTCCCAATTAAGAACTAGATTTGATTGTTCACATCTAATAAGCATTCGTTCCAGATTAACTAGACATGATTCAAATGTATCACCGAAGACTGAAAAGTCATCCATGAAAACTTCCATGCATTCTTCTATCATGTCGTGAAAAATCGCCATCATGCACCTTTGAAAGGTTGCAGGGGCGTTGCAAAGTCCAAATGGCATGCGTTTGTAAGAAAAAGTACCATAAGGGCACGTGAACGTGGTTTTCTCTTGATCTTCGGGTGCTATTGGAATTTGAAAATATCCGGAAAATCCATCAAGAAAATAATAGTAACTGTTTCCGGCTAATCTTTCCAACATTTGATCAATAAAAGGTAAGGGAAAGTGATCTTTTCTGGTGGCGTCATTTAATTTTCTATAATCAATACATACACGCCATCCTGTTACAGTCCTAGTAGGAATAAGCTAATTTTTTTCATTTGTAATGACAGTCATGCCACCCTTCTTAGGCACGCATTGAACTGGGCTTACCCATGGACTATCAGAGATTGGATAAATTAAACCTGCATCTAGCAGTTTAATAATTTCTTTTTTAACTACATCTTGCATATTCGGATTTAGTCTTCGTTGGCGTTGCACATACGTTTTATGACCTTCTTCCATAAGGATTTTATGTGTGCAATACAAAGGACTTATTCCTTTAATATCATGAATCTTCCATGCAATGGCTGGTTTATGAGCTTTCAACACAGAAATGAGTTGTGATTTTTCATTTTCAGTAAGAGAAGGCGATATTATTACAGGTAATTCAGATTCACCATGTAAATAAGCGTATTCTAAATGGTTTGGAAGTGGCTTTAACTCTAATGTCGGAGGTTCTTCTATCGATGATTTATATCGATATCTTTCTTTTTCTTTTAGCATTTGAATTTCTTCTGTTGTTGGTTCATATCCATTAGCTATTAGTGTAGCTAACATTTCAGCTTCATCAATTGGTTCATTACCTTCTCCTAAAGAACATTCTCCTGTTCCTTGTAATTCTGGAAATTCTTCTAACAATTCTGCTTGTGAATCTATAGTTTGAATATAATAACATGTATCATCTGCAGATTGCGGTTGTTGCATTGCTCTATCAACTGAAAAGGTAACACTCTTGTCCTCTATACTTAGGGTCAATTTCTTACCGAACACGTCTATCATTGCTTTAGCCGTGTTTAAGAATGGTCTTCCTAATATGAGAGGAACTTGAGAATCTTCTTCCATGTCCAGAACAACAAAATCTACTGAAAATACTAAAGTACCAACTTTAACTAGCATATTCTCCATTATCCCTCTAGGATATTTTATTGATCGATCGGCTAGTTGTATGCTTATTCTTGTTGGTTTCAATTCTCCAAGGTCTAGTTTAGCGTATAGTGAATACGGCATTAAATTTATACTAGCACCTAAGTCTGCCAATGCTTCTATTGAACTAAGACTACCCAGAAAACATGGAATTGTGAAACTTCTTGGATCAGATAGTTTTTCTAGTATCTTATTCAATAGCACTACTGAACAATTAGCATTCATAGTAACAGCCGAGAGTTCTTCCATTTTCTTTCTATTTGAGATTAGATCTTTCAGAAATTTAGCATATCTAGGCATTCCTGAAATCACATCAATGAAAGGAAGATTTACATTTATCTGTTTAAACATATCTAAGAATTTGGATTGCTCGGCTTCAAGTTTCTCTTTTTTCATTTTACTCGGGTAAGGAAGTGGTGGTTGGTATGGTTTAACATAAGGTTTAGCCTTAACTGTGTTATCTTCATTAACCTTTTCAACTACCGGTTCTTTTTCCTTATCTTGATCAGGTTGTGGTTCTTGTGGAGTAGGAATAGCTTCATCAGAAGTTACAGGTATTTCAGGTGGTTTAAGTGTTGTACCACTTCTTGTGGTAATGGCTTTAGCTGTTTCATTCCGGGGGTTAGCATTTATATCACTAGGTAAACTTCTCGGTTTTCTTTCACCTATTAACCTTGCTTGGTTACTTACTTCTTGTTCCAAGTTTTGAATAGAAGCTTGCTGATTTCTAAATGCTTGAGCATTTTGTTCATTAGTTTGTTTCTGAGATGTGAAAAACTGCGTTTGAGTTTCAACTAGCTTCATCATCATATCTTCTAAATTTGGCTTTTTATCATCGGTTTGTGGTGGTTTGTTTTGAAAATTAGGTCTTTGCTGGCTGTAAGTATTGTTGGATACTTGTTGATTACTAGGACCTTGTTGGTTGTTGTATGGAATATTTCGGTTATAATTCTGGTATTGATTGTAAATCGGTCTTGGCGGTTGATAATTATTCTGATAATTATTTCCAGGCCTTTGGTTTAGATATGAAACATTCTCTCTTTGTTCCATTGTTAATTCAATACCAGAGACAATCTTTTGTCAAATGTGGTCCTCCACACTGCTCACAACTAATTCGTATTGAGTGGATATCTTTAGTCATCTTTTCCATTCGTCTCTCGACAGCATCTATCTTTGCGGAAATGGAATCTAAGTCATGGCTAGAATCGGCTCTAGCTGCTTTAGATGATCTAACGATATCTTTTTCTTGGTGCCACTCATGTGAGTGGGAAGCAGTGTTATCAATAATTTTGTAAGCATCAGTTTCGGTTTTCTTCATAATAGAACCACCAGCTGCTATATCGATGTCTTTCCTTGTAGTGATGTCGCATCCTTGGTAGAATATTTGTACTATTTGACAGGTGTCTAAACCATGTTGCGAACATCCTCTTAATAACTTTCCAAATCTTGTCCATGCCTCATATAGAGTTTCATTTGACTTCTGTGAGAACGTAACAATTTCTCCTTGAAGTCTTACGGCTTTAGATGCCGGAAAGAATTGTTTTTGAAATTTTTCAACTAAAACGTCCCATGTATCAATCGCCCCTTCAGGTAACGATTCCAACTAATCTTTGGCTTCTCCCTTTAAAGTCCAGGGAAATAACATGAGATATATCTGTTCATCCTCCACTTCTCAGATTTTAAATAGAGTGCAGATCCTATTAAAGGTACGAAGATGTTCATTTGGATCTTCCTTCGGCGCACCACTAAATTGGCATTGATTAGTCACCATGTGTAGAATTTGTCCTTTGATTTCATAATCTGACGCATTAATGTCAGGATGAGTAATTGCGTAACCTTGGCCAGTGTGTTTAGCTCTCATTCGGTCTTCCATACTTAAAGGTTCCAGATTCTCCATAATTGAATTTGTTGAATCGGAATCATTAGAGGATTCTGATTTAATGGTCTGTTCCTCAACAATCTCTGTTTGAATGATTGGTGGTTCCGGAGGAAAAATTAATGGTTCGGGATCTACGAATTGTCCCTGAATATTCTCCGGATTCTCAATTGTGAGGTCGGGTTCAAAAAATGGATTATCGGAAATTTGAATTGGAGTACTTGGTCGACTGGATGACGATTCTAAAGAAAAATCAACGGCGGTAATATTAGCTAGATGTCTTGATCTAGTTACAGGTGGTGAACGTACAAAAGGTGGTGAACGTCTTGCTCGGTGCATTCACTGAATATCCTATTAGTTTTTTAAAAGGAAAGAAAAATTATATAAGTTATCCAATTAATAGACTTTTCTGATTTTGCCCACGTTTCGAATAGCCAAAAGATGCAGCAGAGGGGCAGGATTCGTTTGGTCTCAATATAATTGAGGACTGTTTGGCTCCAATAACCCGGTCCACGTACAAATCCAACAATTACTACGAACCAGAAAATTTTGATGTCTATCAATTTAACCACTTAAAATAAATTTTCGTAATTTTAAGAAGTATAGATAAGAAGTAGGAAAAAAAATCTATGTCCTAAAACTAGAATAGCGAGAAATAAGAAAGAAAAAGAGCGAGTCGAAAAAGGTCGAAAAAGAAAAGAATTGAAAAATAAAAGGCGTCGAAAAATAAGAAATAAAAAAAAGTGACTTATAAAACTTAAAAATACTTGACTAACCCAACCTTATTACTATCACTAACTTAAAATTAAAATTGCAAATTGAGATTACTAATTGGAGTGATAATTGATACATAGGTAAAAGGCGTCTAAAAATAAAAATAAGAAAGTAGCGCGTTGAAACTTAAAAAGGAACTAAAAACTAAAAACTAAAAGTCGCGTCTAAAAATATAAAAGCTTACAAGTAAAACTATATCCCAAATGGCAATAACTTAAAAAAGTACTAAAACTTAAAAAGACGTCGCAAAATTTTAAAGCACTTTAATCTTAGTCTAAAGAAAAAGCACTTAAGGGATTTTACGGCAAAGCCTAAAAATCTAGAAATAAAAATAACTATGGCAAAAACTATGAATTAAAACTAAATACGAGCGAAAAATACAAAAGTTACGCTAAAACAATTAAAAAGGGACAAAATATAAAAATATACTAAAAGTTGTAAAAATTACAATTTTTATAAAAATATTATTTTTATATTATTTATTTTATAAAACTATTAATTTTATAAATTAATTAAACTAATTAAACTAAATAATACAAATAATAAAATAACTAAACTAAATAATATAATATATATAACCTAATTAGGGTTTTAAATTAATAATAATAAATAATACCGATAATAAATGCTGAATTAGGGTAAACTGTGGCATGTCAGACGATCTCATGCGATCGCATGAGTTTATGCCTTCGGGCTCATGCGATCGCATGAGCCAGGATTTTGGGCCAGGTTACGGGCTGCTACAGTAGCAGGCCCGAGAGTTTATTTTTTTTTTATTTTTGCTGTGTTTATTTTTTCTGTTTTAAATATTTATATAATATAATTTTATAAATTAAATAAAACTTATATTTTTATAAAATAAAGATAAAGAAACTTTTATAGAACTTAAATATTTAACAAACTCTTAAAAATATTTATATTTTTCTTTTTCTTTTTATATTTTCGAATATATTAAAACGTATTTTTACAAAAGCGTATTTTAATAAAAGTAAACTAAAAATAAAAATCTTTTTTTTAGCGTTGCGCTTCCGGCGTATTTTACAAAAGCGTATTTTTTTAGCGTATTTTACAAAAGCGTATTTTATCATATGTGTCGAGTAGTCGGTGCCATTTCCTTCAAAATAGTCAAATGAAACAATTTAATCATACAGAATATTAAGAGTAGTCAATAGTATCTCGTAGCATAATATGAACTCATTTATGAAAGCTTTTTCTTCATATTAGCGTTTTATAAGTTTAAATTCGGGTACTACCTACCCGTTAAGTTCATATTTAGTAGCTAATATACAATTCAACTACTACAATTCCATATGAAAAACTGATTATAATAATATATCACATACAAATATTCTTCAAACTTACAACTTCGCTATATTACATATAACATGAAATATAGTACACTATGATACAGGACAGTTTTGAAGATAAATCTAGTTAATACGCAAGTTGTTCGGCAAAGGAAATAAAGACACGTAATTCATAAGTCCAGAAACAAGTCATGCATTCTGTTTTTACTAAGACGACTTCCCATCCTTGGTCTTGTGAAAAATAACCGTTATGACCATTAGCTAGGCAGCATGTTGTAATGTCGTCAAAAGGACGAGGGTTTCGTAATGTCCAACAGCCCCGTAATAATCTAAAAACCTTGTTTCTCACCCCAACTACTGAATCTGTCACTTGTGGGAAAGTTTTATTTAAAAGCTGCAATCCGATGTTCTTTTTCTCACTTTGGTAAGAAGCGAACATCACTAACCCGTAAGCATAACATGCTTCTTTATGTTGCATGTTAGAAGCTCTTTCTAATTCACGAAATCCTATGTTGGGATATGTTGAGTCAAAATAGGTTCTTAACCCGTAGCGTAAAATTGCATTTGGGTTCCCCGCATTTAACGCTTTAAAGAAAACACGGCGTAACTTAAAGTCTCCCCAATGTGATATACCCCACCTATCAAAGGAAAGCCTTTTATAAACTAAGGCATTTCTGGAAAGTCTTTCAAATGTTTGACAAGTTAATTTCGCCATAACTAAATGTGCTGATGAATTCTGATCGACTCTAGACAAGATTTCCTCAATCATATCCTCTGGTAGGTCTTCTAAAATATTCGGTTGTCTACCCTTAACGTCCATTTTGTTTTTATACTGTAAAATAGACAAGGATTAGATTCGTAAAAACAAACAATACAAGCAATTTTTACATAGAACATAAAAGTACAAGCACACTACAATACATTTATTACACAACATGCTCACACCCCTCTAATCTGAATCACTGGTTTCTTCTTCTTCAGACTTGGTTCTTTTTCCTAATCTTCTAGGGATATATGATGTTCCTCTAATACGAGTCGTAGTTTTCCACATTGGTTTAGAAAAACATGGTGGCTTAGAGGTTCCCGGGTTATTGTCACGATATTGAAAATACGGGTGTTGACGGTACATATAAAGTTCATCGGGGTCGGAATCAGATTTCTCTATTTTGATGCTTTTTCCCTTATTATTTTCTTTTGCCTCATTAAATTGGGTCGGGGTAATTTCTATAACATCATCGGAATCCTCATCAGGATCCGATTCATCAGAAAATTGGTAATTTTCCCAATATTTTGCTTCCTTAGCGAAAACACCATTGACCATTATTAACTTTGGTCCATTGGTTGAGGATTTTCTTTTATTTGACCAGTTTTCTGTGGTTCCTACTATTCCCCCCTCCGGAACCTCTTCTTCTTCCGGTTCCTCTTCTTCTGGTTCCTCTTCTTCTGGTTCCTCTTCTTCCGGTTCCTCGGGAACTTGTGAATCTTGCCAATATATATTCGACTCTTCGTCATTATTAGGTGAGTCAATAGGATTTGTGCTAGAGGTAGACATCTATCACACAATATCAAACATGTTAAGAGATTAATATATCACATAATATTTACATGTTAATAATATATAGTTTCCAACAAAAATGTTAAGCAATCATTTTTAAAGAAAATACGGTCGAAGTCCAGACTCACTAATGCATCCTAACAAACTCGATAAGACGCACTAATGAAAATTTTCTGGTTCTCTAAGACCAACGCTCTGATACCAACTGAAATGTCCCGTTCATATTGATTATAAACGTTCCATATTAATTGATTTTGTTGCGAGGTTTTGACCTCTATATGAGACGTTTATCAAAGACTGCATTCATTTTTAAAACAACCATAACCTTTATTTTATCAATAAAGGTTTTAAAAACATTACGTAGATTATCAAATAATGATAATCTAAAATATACTGTTTACACACGACCATTACATAATGGCTTACAATAGAAATATATTACATCGACATATGTTTCTTGAATGCAGTTTTTACACAATATCATACAAACATGGACTCCAAATCTTGTCCTTATTTTAGTATGCAACAGCGGAAGCTCTTAATATTCACCTGAGAATAAACATGCTTTAAACGTCAACAAAAATGTTGGTGAGTTATAGGTTTAACCTATATATATCAAATCGTAACAATAGACCACAAGATTTCATATTTCAATACACATCCCATACATAGAGATAAAAATCATTCATATGGTGAACACCTGGTAACCGACATTAACAAGATGCATATATAAGAATATCCCCATCATTCTGGGACACCCTTCGGATATGATATAAATTTCGAAGTACTAAAGCATCCGGTACTTTGGATGGGGTTTGTTAGGCCCAATAGATCTATCTTTAGGATTCGCGTCAATTAGGGTGTCTGTTCCCTAATTCTTAGATTACCAGACTTAATAAAAAGGGGCATATTCGATTTCGATAATTCAACCATAGAATGTAGTTTCAGGTACTTGTGTCTATTTTGTAAATCATTTATAAAACCTGCATGTGTTCTCATCCCCAAAATATTAGATTTTAAAAGTGGGACTATAACTCACTTTCACAGATATTTCCTTCCTTGGAAATAAGACTTGGCCACGGATCGATTCACGAACCTATACAAATATGTACATATATATCAAAGTATGATCAAAATATAATTACAACCATTTTTATTATGTTTTAAAGATTTGAGTGTATTAAGTCAGCTGTCCTCGTTAGTAACCTACAACTAGTTGTCCACAGTTAGATGTACAGAAATAAATCGATATATATTATCTTGAATCAATCCATGACCCAGTGTATACACGCCTCAGGCTAGATCACAACTCAAAGTATATATATTTTTGGAATCAACCTCAACCCTGTATAGCTAACTCCAACATTACTGCATATAGAGTGTCTATGGTTGTTCCAAATAATATATATACATGGGTCGATATGATATGTCAAAACATTTACATACGTGTCTATGTGTAAGACCCTAATATTTAGTATACTTAGAGTATAAATGATGTGCGTATAATGGGTGAAGCGTGGTATAAATCAAAAGGCTCAGATTCTGCCCAGACCAGTGTGCACGCCGCACACCCTTGGGTGAGCGCACCGCGCACTAGCCCAGCGACAGAATCCTGTCTTTTTCTATTTTGAGTTTAATGAAGGGCATTTTGGTCTTTTCACATGAGGCCGGATCTCAGGCCATATCAGCTGGTTTGGATTCACTTTTGGATCATATTTCACATCTACAAATACTCTCAAATATCTAGAGAGAGAGAGAGAGAGTTCTAGAGAGGGAATTGGGGTTTTGGTGAAGAAGAAGCTTGGTTTGATCAAAAGCTCAAGTGTTAAAGTTGTTCACCTCGTTCCTAGCTACGTTTTGGTTGTTGTGGTAAGTTCTAACTCCGAATTTCATTGTTTGATTTGATATTCAAAGTTAGGGTTTGAACTTAAATTGTTAAGAAACCCATTTAAAACTCTTGAAGTGAGTTTGTTGATGCTAGTAATCGGGTTTATTGTTATTGTTGGTGGATTTTGGGTTGGTGAACAAATCGGTCTTGTTTATGACTTGTAATTGGGTTTAATCACTAGGTTTAGTGATTATGGAAGTATTGGAACCCTTTTTGGTGTGTTTGAAAGACTAATTTTGGAATTGAGTCAAAATTAGGGTTTTTGGGTAATTTTGAGATTGATAAGTGTTAAACACTTAAATTTGGGTTCATTTGGCTTATTAGGACCATTTTCACTTGTGATTAGTGATTAGTGGTTAGTTTGGACGCGTTTGGTGTTTGTAAGTGCAATTGGTCGAATTTGCACTAAGTGTCGAATTGAGTTGGTTTGTAAATCCACTCTAAGTGTGTTATTGTATTTGTGATAATGGATTAGGTACTTTCAATTGACGTGTTGCGGAATTACTCGGTTGCATTCATCAAGGCTACAAGGTGAGTGTTAATATCCTATGTGCATATGTATGTGTAGGATGGGTGCGGGTCGGGTGAAGTGGTTCTCGGTTATAAAGCTCACTTCACATATAGGTGGATTTGATGGACTTGCGTTTAGATCCAATTGGCACGGTTGTGCGTTTTGGTTGACCACCTTTGGCGAGGTACACGTTTTGTGTGTACACTATCACACGTGGTTGTGATGTGGATGATATAACCCTAATGGCGAAGGGTTTTGATGTTGAAAGTGAATCGCGTGTGGTTTCGGGTTCACGATGACATGTGTAGTTCGGTCATCTTATTGAGGTAGTGATCTCGTGTAGTTCGGATTACTAAGGCTCGTGTAGTTCGGCCAACCTCGATGTTGTCTTGTTAAAGATAGTAATCTCGTGTGGTTTCGGATTACTAAGGCTCGTGTAGTTCGGCCAATCTTCATTGTGGTGTTTGGTATTCGGTAATGGGTTAAGGGGTTAACCTTATTCGTTTATATATTGTTATATATATACTGTTGTATTGTCGTGATGTAGCTAACCCTCTGGGTGTAGCTTCTTGGCGTTGTTCGCATCGTCGTTGGTGAACTTATGTTTGTTGATGCATAGTTAGCTTGTTGCTTAGTGATCGTACGGTATGCTTAGATTAGCTTGCCTTTATGCTTGGATGCTCCGGTATGCAATATTTGATATTTTGTGGCGTGTCCATTTTATGCATATATATGTATGTAGTATATTTTCACTCACTAAGCGTTAGCTTACCCTCTCGTTGTTTACATTTTTATAGATTGCATGGACGTGGTGGCTCGGGTAAGCGTGAGACTAGTGGACTCGCGTAGTTGCTTTAGAAGGCTTGCTTTTGGATTGTTTAGGATTGGGTAGCGTATCCCCAATCGCCATGCTCAGCTTTATTTTGTATTAAAAGTCGTGTGGTCGAAACTAGTATTATGTACTTAAGGGTAATTTGGGCATATGTGGGCCCGGTGTCGTAAAACCCTTTTTATTAATGGAACGTGTTAATTTTAACTATTGTATTATGTTGTGAAAAGTATTTGGTCTAAATGTGTCGGGAAGTCGAAGATCTTTTCGCGTGAGTTGGAAAATCCGGACAGCGGGCTGCCAGGCCCTGTGCGCGCCGCGCACAGGTGGGTGTGCGCGCCGCGCACCCCATCTGGTCAGCCCAGTCAGTTTTAAATTTTTTTTTATTTCGCTTTTTGGTTGGTTAACGGGTTGGGATGTTACAAGAGGTATCAGAGCATGGTCTAAGGGATTTAGGTGACTTGAGATAGGTGCCTAGACTTAGACTTTTGTTTGTGCTTAATTTGTTGCGGGACTTATAGGATTACGGGTCGGAATGGGTTATGGTTAGTGTCTTTCTTGTAGGTGGACTAACGTTTATATTAGTAATGTGTAGCGACCCCGACAAATCGTCAAGTGACGGCGTCGTCTACATGGGTCCCATCACCTGGTCATAAGTCTTTATGACAACGTTTGACCGAAATATGTCGCCTTCATTTCAAAATAAAGATTGTTTCCAAAGTTTACAAGAATTGTTCAACCAAAAGTTAAGTTACAACGTTATAATACGAATGAAATCTAGGCGACACGGTTTAAAGTAAAGTCAAAAGACGCTCCATGAAATGCACGTATACTCGACATCCAATGCAAGTATCAAATAGTAAGCGGAAGCATGTTTCACATATCGTGCAAGCCCTGAGAAAAACATAGAAATCTGTCAACGAAAACGTTGGTGAAATCATAGGTTTAAGTAAGTAAGTGAGTAAAAGTAAGTAAGTCGAACCACAAGGTTTGCAAAGTTGAAATAATAGTAATACATTCTAAAAGTTAATATTCACGAGCACCCAATTATCAAAGCTTAACATTCCATCCATTGTATACCCCATCCATAGTGCTAGAACAAACACTGATTCTCGAAAATATATTTCATCCGTAGACGGTAGCGAACCGTCAGAGATGAGGGTTGTCAACCCATATGGCCATATAACATAAGTTCTCGCTTACACCCGTCAAGTGTAACTAATGATAATCGAATTGAGGATTTTTGTTCTAAACTCGTATGTAGAATGTTTGTTTTCCCGTTCTTGTGTTCACTTAGTTCAAAAGAATCGTTTATGTTTTCTCATCCCAAATATAAGTTCAAAAAGAGTAAAAGTGGGACTATGATCTCACCTTGTGTGCAAGAGTTAATAAAGTACTTCAACAAGTAAACGCGTGCAAAGACAAAGCTAGTCTTGACCTAAACATATAGGTTATATCAATAACGGTAAACACAAACGGTCAAAGATGTTCAATTAGTCCTATGGCTCGTTACGACTCGATTATGTAGCATGTGAATCAATTAGTCAAGTTTCATGCACGATACAAGTAATTAAGCATGTTAGAACGATCGTATAATTGTTTGGTTAAGTTTGACTAAAAGTCAAACTTGGTCAAAGTCAAGGTCAACGGGGTCGGGTCGGGTATCCGACAATTTTCCCATGATGAGAAATCATTTATGAGCAGAATGGCCAAGTTTCATGTTAATCGGAGTTACGGTTAAGCGGGAAACATTTTGTGAAAGGAAAAATAAAAAAAAAAATGAGCTGGGCATATGCGCGGCGCGCTATGGGTTGCGCGGCGCGCACCCTAGTGTAAATCCGGGTCAGAACTCAACTAAAGGGGGCAAATATCTGGGATTTCTGTTTTGCGCGGCGCGCTGAGGTTGCACGGCGCGCATACCTGGAATTTTTGCTGTTTGCAGAAAAATAGACCAAGTCACGAACCAAAACTCAAATTAACATATTTTATGAACCGAAAACATCCAAAATGCATACTATATATCGTTGGAAAGGTAATTTGACAAGGAAAACAACTAAACACGTTTCATTAAACAAAAACATCAATTTCAATAACCGATTTTCCGTCAAGTGATCATTAAGAATCCATTTTCAAAGTTTCAAGTTCATCAAATGCATTTTAAGTTTCGGGAATCCAATTCACACATGTGATATGCCGTTTTGAAGGTAATGAAGCATACATTACTACTAAACACTAACAATTAACATTTCATGGCATTCAAGCATCCAAAAATTCATGTCAAGAACTATCAAACCCTAGTCAAACATCTCAAAATCAATAATCATGTTTTTGAAGTTTTCTTAATCAACCTACACATCAAATTGAAGCTAATGACGCTAGTAACACATTTAATACATGAACTTTAACAATTAAACAACTTTTAATCATCCAAAATCAAAGATTTAGCAAGCAATTTTCATAATGAACTAGTTACACCAAAAACAACAAATCGAGCATACAAATTACATACACGACATCACAATGAGCCATAGACACTAATTAACTACTTTATAAGTCAAGAACACGAATTTAAAGAAATCTAGTAATTTTAGAAAGTTACCCAAATGAGATGAAATTGGTACCAAAACGAAGAGGAAGTTGCAAGGAGCTCAAATATGTAATTTGTTTTACAAAATACCCGCTAGATCATAAATGGATGATGAATCTTTGTGGTTGGAGTTAGAGAGAAAATGGAGGAAGTAATAAAATGGAGGAGGTGATAATGAAAGGGTGGAAAGGGTTTGACCCTTTGACCTAGTCAAAGGTTTGAACCCTTGGCAAGTTTGGTCCCTCAACTATGAATCGGGTGCGGGAATTAACCGAACGAATTATTTTAAATTTCACGGGAGTACGGGAGATATTAAAATCCGATAACGAGAATATTTAAAATGTTACTTAACAAAGGATACGAATCTAGATACGAAGGGTATTATTTAAAAAGAAAAAGACGGGCGTTAAAATAATTTAACGGAAAAATGCGGGATGTTACATTATCCACACCTCAAAAGAAATTTCGTCCCGAAATTTAGTTGGAAGTAGTAGTCGATATCTCTTACTCGAGACTTTACGTTGTCAATGCTATGAATAAGTGAAAGTACGTTCTTGAGGGTTCTCATGAATTTGGATAGTCAGGGTTTTACGTTGCATTAAGGTTCGGTTTTTACGATCCCCGGTTTCAACTGGTTTTCCTATGAAGAGAAGTTTGTCATCGATAGTTGATGTATCCAGCAGGATTGCACGTTCCTGTTCCGCAGGACACGTTTCTAAGTTTGTTACACGAAATGTAGGGTAAACGGAAACTTAATTGAGTCGGAAGTTCTAAACGGTAGGGAGCGGTTCCAATACGCCCCAAGGTTTCAAAAGGGTTAACATGTCGCGGGTTTAACTTTCCCTGATTCCCGAAACGGATTACACCCTTCCAAGGTGCGGGTTCTCAATATTACGTGGTTACACACTGGGATTTGTGAGGTTTTCATCTAAATTTGGTATAACTCTTCTGGCGACTACGGGTCATCTCGAGCCCTTCTCGGACTTGAACGATCTCAATTGTTGTTTCTTGATGGGGTTCGGATTCGGTGATTTGCTTGCCACATGCTTTGGTTAAATGAACAGGGTATGACATTTGCGGTCATATAGGGTTTCGGAGGTGCGGCGTTAATATACGAGTGATAGCTGTCGTTGTAAGAGGAACTACTAAAGGTGACAATACCAGTCTGTAACATGTCTTTCCAAGATTGAATCGTACGTTTGTTCGGTTCATCGGTTGTGGGAGATACGCGGTACATGTGTCTAAGCGGGTTCCCAAGGTTTCTTGTAACACTAGAAGTGAAACGAGTAATTCGATACAGGATAAATGACGAAGATACACCGTGTTGGAATAGAATCTCTTAAGATATGTTTGAACAAGTCAGTTAGGGTTTGAAAAATTTTCGTTAGGACTATTCACCCTCGTGGCGAATACTAATGCAATATAAGGAGTTTCTCTATCCATGGAGAAATGTTACAAGGAGTTTCCTTAAACGAAAATGCGAGCGATAAAGATAGGAGTGAAATGAGGACTTAGAATAGGATGAGCTTACATCTCGAGGTTGCCATAACGTGCCTCTAGTTGTCAAAAGTTGAAGTCTGAAAGAGAAACGAGATAGTACACGTAGTTGTATAGTTCGGGGTTGAATAATAGTTGGCCGATTATCAGAAACATAAGGGCGTTAAGTCAAAGAAGAGTGAAGTATCATTGGATTGTGTGTTATCTTAAATCCCAGTAATATCAGACGGTAACGGTGAAATAACAGAGGTATGTAGTGTGGTACGTGATGACGAGAAAATTGATCGGATCCACAATTTAGTATTCGAATTCTTCGTGCAAAATAACGAATTTTAGTAACGTTGATTTTTGAGTCGAGAGAGTATGCCTTTCGGCGTTCAAGTAGAAATATTTTCATGTTTGAGTTCCATCTGTTGCTATACGAATTTAACTAGAAATGTTGGTGTGAAGAATCACGCTCAAGGTTCGAACACGGAGAGGTTTAAAGTTTTCCTTAGTGAGTTAACGAGTTTAAAAGTCGTGTAACACGAGAAAAGTCAGAAATGAATCTTCGGTAATAACAGACGAGATCTGAGATTTTACGAATACAAGTCTGAGTTGGGAGAGTTTCCTGATTACATGTGGCTTGATTTCGAGATTGATTGTAATGTCTTGACCATTAACATCATGGTCTAGAAAATTGGACTTCGTTCAACAGAAATTCTCACTCGGAGAATTTGATATAGAGTTGCTCTTTTCTCAAAAGTTCGAGCGTAAGATGGGGATGTTGTTCGTTTTCCTTCTTTACTTGAATAAGTTAAGATTTCATCTATAAATAAGATAACAGATTTGTCTAGATAAGTTTGCATACGTGGTTTAGGAGGTTTATGGATACGGACGAGCCTTGGATAGATCGAATGGTACTAAGAGAGATTTACAACTAACGTTGCGAGTTCGGGAAATGACTTAGGAGACATCGTCTCCCTTAACCCCCAATTGATGATAACCGAAACGGAGGTCGATTTGGAGCATACGGGATTCATGCAAATAATCATGAGGTCATGGATGCGAGGGAGAGGGTATCGGTTTTCAACCGAAAATTTCTTAGTTCACAATAATCTATACATATTTGTAGGGCAACAATTTCTCCTTAATGAATAGGTTTTGAGTTCCTTAGTTCTATAGGTGTCGAGTCCAATTTCTTAACGTATATCCTCCGATAAAACTTATAGGCACACAATATTTTCCATTGGTCACTTAAATTGCCTAAGTAGTGTCTAGGGGAAAAGGGTGAGGTGTAAAGAGCACGAGTCAAAGCCTCGGTTGCAAAATGTCTAGCGGTAACCGAATCGAATAAGTATGAAATATACGGTTTGTTGTGAAGAAACGTACCCGTGACTAGTCCATCGTCGTCTCGGGCATCCTAGGCGTTGATGTTGAAAGTTCAACGGCGTGCGTTGGGGTTGATTTTCTTATTTGGGCATTCATTCCTAAAATGACCCGTTTGGCCACATGCGTAGCAAGTGACCGACTTTCATGTGTTGGGTCCCTTTTTAGTGACGTGGGTGGAACTATCACAATGTTTGGTAATATGACCACTTCTTTGGCACCGGTGGCAAATTTGCTCGCCACATTCACCTAAATGATGTTTGCGACACTTATTACAATACGGTAGGTTTCCGACATACCCCTTCTTGCCGCCGGGGGTGAAAGGCTTCTTGGGGATGTTATTATTGTTGTGGTTGCTTGGTTGCGAGGCTTCCCATTTTCTTTTATTGTTACTCGGGTGGCTCTCTACCATTGGTGTCGGTGCTTTCATTTCATTCGCCGTTCCTAAAGTTTGGCGGGCCTTTGTTAAAGCCTCTTGTAGGTTAGGGGGTTGGGATATTATTACCCCGTGTTGAATGCTCTTAGGGAGGCCATCCATGTAAAGTTCGACCCTTAGGGATTCGGGAGTCATGAGATTTGGACACATTGAGACTAGTTCGATAAACCGTTGATTATAAGCTTCGAGGTCGTTCCCGACCGTTTTTTTTTAAATTCCTTAGACCCTGTTCGAGCCCTCGAGTCTCGTCGCGTAGAAAGTATTCGGTGATCATTCTTTCTCTTAATTCGGTCCAAGAGAGTGTGTGGGCTTCATTGCTATCCATCGATTGTACGTACTTGTTCCACCACGAGAGAGCAATGCCGGTGAAAGTGAGGGTGGAAAACTTGACCTTATCTTGGTCTCGACAACCGCTTGTGTTAAAAATGGTCTCCATTTGTTCAAACCATCGGGTGAGAGTAATCGGTCCTCCGGTTCCATCGAAAGTGGGAGGGTTGTACTTCATGAAGTTCTTGTAGGAGCAACCTTCGCTTGGATTACCGGCTCCATGATTGGTGTTGTTGGAAAAGTGATCGGCCACGGCCGTACCCACGGCGGTGGTTATCATTCGTTGAAGAGCTTGTCCTAGAGTTTCGAGAGGGGTATTGAGTTGACCTTGGTGAGCCATTGTTCCTTCATGACACAAGAATATCGTTGGTTAGTATTTTCAACAATACTAACCGGAGTATGGAATAAGGATAGAGAGAAAATTTTCCTTGACTCGCCTTAAATTCTTTATGTCATAATGTCGGAACGTCCATGTGAATCACCGTAATATAATCCCGGAAATTATATTACCCTGATTCTCATGTGCATTTAACATTACTTCATAAAGTCAAGGTGGCGCATCAACAAAATTTATCAACGTAAGATCAAGATCGAATACGAGTCAGATATGATAGAAGAGTTCGAGTATAAATGCACAAATAGTCAAGTAATTTCTACTTCAGTCTATATGCCGGTTGTAGTCTAGATTCACCTATGTACCCTATGACTCGGGGTGGACACAAATGAACTCTAAATCCCTACAACCAAGGCTCTGATACCACTTGTAGCGACCCCGACAAATCGTCAAGTGACGGCATCGTCTACATGGGTCCCATCACCTGGTCATAAGTCTTTATGACAACGTTTGACCAAAATATGTCGCCTTCATTTCAAAATAAAGATTGTTTCCAAAGTTTACAAGAATTGGTCAACCAAAAGTTAAGTTACAACGTTATAATACGAATGAAATCTAGGCGACACGGTTTAAAGTAAAGTCAAAAGACGCTCCATGAAATGCACGTATACTCGACATCCAATGCAAGTATCAAATAGTAAGCGGAAGCATGTTTCACATATCGTGCAAGCCCTGAGAAAAACATAGAAATCTGTCAACGAAAACGTTGGTGAAATCATAGGTTTAAGTAAGTAAGTGAGTAAAAGTAAGTAAGTCGAACCACAAGGTTTGCAAAGTTGAAATAATAGTAATACATTCTAAAAGTTAATATTCACGAGCACCCAATTATCAAAGCTTAACATTCCATCCATTGTATACCCCATCCATAGTGCTAGAACAAACACTGATTCTCGAAAATATATTTCATCCGTAGACGGTAGCGAACCATCAGAGATGAGGGTTGTCAACCCATATGGCCATATAACATAAGTTCTCGCTTACACCCGTCAAGTGTAACTAATGATAATCGAATTGAGGATTTTTGTTCTAAACTCGTATGTAGAATGTTTGTTTTCCCGTTCTTGTGTTCACTTAGTTCAAAAGAATCGTTTATGTTTTCTCATCCCAAATATAAGTTCAAAAAGAGTAAAAGTGGGACTATGATCTCACCTTGCGTGCAAGAGTTAATAAAGTACTTCAACAAGTAAACGCGTGCAAAGACAAAGCTAGTCTTGACCTAAACATATAGGTTATATCAATAACGGTAAACACAAACGGTCAAAGATGTTCAATTAGTCCTATGGCTCGTTACGACTCGATTATGTAGCATGTGAATCAATTAGTCAAGTTTCATGCACGATACAAGTAATTAAGCATGTTAGAACGATCGTATAATTGTTTGGTTAAGTTTGACTAAAAGTCAAACTTGGTCAAAGTCAAGGTCAACGGGGTCGGGTCGGGTATCCGACAATTTTCCCATGATGAGAAATCATTTATGAGCAGAATGGCCAAGTTTCATGTTAATCGGAGTTACGGTTAAGCGGGAAACATTTTGTGAAAGGAAAAATAAAAACAAAAATGAGCTGGGCATATGCGCGGCGCGCTATGGGTTGCGCGGCGCGCACCCTAGTGTAAATCCGGGTCAGAACTCAACTAAAGGGGGCAAATATCTGGGATTTCTGTTTTGCGCGGCGCGCTGAGGTTGCACGGCGCGCATACCTGGAATTTTTGCTGTTTGCAGAAAAATAGACCAAGTCACGAACCAAAACTCAAATTAACATATTTTATGAACCGAAAACATCCAAAATGCATACTATATATCGTTGGAAAGGTAATTTGACAAGGAAAACAACTAAACACGTTTCATTAAACAAAAACATCAATTTCAATAACCGATTTTCCTTCAAGTGATCATTAAGAATCCATTTTCAAAGTTTCAAGTTCATCAAATGCATTTTAAGTTTCGGGAATCCAATTCACACATGTGATATGCCGTTTTGAAGGTAATGAAGCATACATTACTACTAAACACTAACAATTAACATTTCATGGCATTCAAGCATCCAAAAATTCATGTCAAGAACTATCAAACCCTAGTCAAACATCTCAAAATCAATAATCATGTTTTTGAAGTTTTCTTAATCAACCTACACATCAAATTGAAGCTAATGACGCTAGTAACACATTTAATACATGAACTTTAACAATTAAACAACTTTTAATCATCCAAAATCAAAGATTTAGCAAGCAATTTTCATAATGAACTAGTTACACCAAAAACAACAAATCGAGCATACAAATTACATACACGACATCACAATGAGCCATAGACACTAATTAACTACTTTATAAGTCAAGAACACGAATTTAAAGAAATCTAGTGATTTTAGAAAGTTACCCAAATGAGATGAAATTGGTACCAAAACGAAGAGGAAGTTGCAAGGAGCTCAAATATGTAATTTGTTTTGCAAAATACCCGCTAGATCATAAATGGATGATGAATCTTTGTGGTTGGAGTTAGAGAGAAAATGGAGGAAGTAATAAAATGGAGGAGGTGATAATGAAAGGGTGGAAAGGGTTTGACCCTTTGACCTAGTCAAAGGTTTGAACCCTTGGCAAGTTTGGTCCCTCAACTATGAATCGGGTGCGGGAATTAACCGAACGAATTATTTTAAATTTCACGGGAGTACGGGAGATATTAAAATCCGATAACGAGAATATTTAAAATGTTACTTAACAAAGGATACGAATCTAGATACGAAGGGTATTATTTAAAAAGAAAAAGACGGGCGTTAAAATAATTTAACGGAAAAATGCGGGATGTTACATAATGCGGGTATTATTAATATATTATTTGTGTTATGGTGTAATTCTCGCGTGTGTTTATATCGCGTAGAATTTTGTTTGTGTTGTTTCTATCATCGAGCGAGGCGGTCGTTGTACTAACAAGTTGATGCGGCGTGTGTGCGTAATAAGGACTTGCAAACCTTATTACGGGTGCAAATCGTGTCTAACAAGCGATGTACGACGAGTGTTTAGCAAGATGGGGCGGTGTTGTGTGTATAACTTTATACGTTCGTGATCTAATCGCTTTTGCATTCCTTAGAATGGCGATGGGAAACGGGATCGAGACGAACGACGTGGATTTTAACGCTAGAGTTGCGGCCGCCGTTGCGGCCGCCGTTGCGGAGCAAATGAGTGCGTTTCGAGAAGAAATGGATAGAAAGTATTCCGAATTTCGGGGTAGTAGTGAAATGGAGCGTTGTCTTAAGAGCTTCATGAGGACTAAACCCCCAATGTATGACGGGGAACCGGATCCTTTGATAAGCACAACTTGGATCTCGGATGTCGAAGGGTGTTTTCGTACTATTGATTGCCCTCCCGAGAAAAAGACGAGACTCGCTACGAGTTTGTTGCGGGGTAGGGCAAAGGATTGGTTGGATGGTAAGATTGATCTTGTCGGTGGTGAACCGTTTATGGCGTTATCATGGGACGAGTTTAAGAAGGAATTCTTCGAGGAGTTCTGAACTTCAGCCGATTTGTCAGAAATGCGTAATGAGTTGCGAAATTTGCATCAGGGTTCTATGAATTTGAATACTCTCAAGATGACCTTTATGGCGAAGGCTCGTTTTTGCCCGGAGTATTTGGGGAATGATCATTTGTTGATGCAAGATTTCTATCGGACCTTGAATGATGACTTGAAGAGTAAAATTAGCCGGGGTCAAGCGAAATGGTTTGCGGAATTATTCGCCTTGGCTAGAGGTTTCGAGTCGTATTCACGATCCAAGAAGAGTGAACCTTCAAGTGAAAGAAGGGTTGTTTCGTATGGTGCTCCAAGTAAGAGGACTAAGGGTCCGAGCGTGAACACGGGTGGTGCACGGACGGGTATATCGGATGCTAGTGCGTCTAGGTGTTACAATTGTAGCATGAGGGGTCGCAAGTCTTGGGAATGTTCGGTACCAAAGGGTGATGGCATGGTGTGCTTCAATTGCCAAGAAGAAGGACATCGTAAGTCAGAATGTCCCAAGTTGGCGGGGACGGGTGCGACAAGGAGATGTTAAGGTACATTTCGTTTTAATAGATACGTCCTTTGATTATTTATTTTGTGCCGATGAGTTTGAGTTGTTAAATGACTTGTGTTGTGCATATTGTTGTTATGGGTGACGTTCCTAATGGAAGTACCCTATGGTGACATTTGATTGTCAGGCAAAGGGCGTAAGACTTGGTACAACCAAGCATTCCTTAGTATTTGGGAAATGTTTCTACCAAACCATGGAAATGGGCTTTGGTGTTCGGATGTTAGAGCATGTTCGCTCTCGTGTTGAAGTTGATGAACCATGAGGTTCGTCGGGATTGAAACCTTTGAGATCGAATGTTTTGGATCTCGATGTATGTTGGTAATGGAGTCTACGTGACGCGACATTAGATGCCTTTTTTTATACCTACTAGCGTGGTGTTCGACTCCGATTGTGTTGCGGTTACTTGGTACTTAGGGTACCGAAGTGAAACCCTTAGGTACATGAGTGACCGGGTGAAATTTGACAAGCCATAGCAATGGGATGATTGCGAGAGTAGAGCTCGTGTAATTGGGGTACACTTTTCGTTCGAAGTGTTGAAGGATTGGTTGAAATTCTTCGTGTGCTCAAGGTTGGAGCAAGATATGGTGATGGGTCGTGTGAACCCAATTATTGGTAAAGTCTACCTTTGGTAGCATGGTACGGTTGTACAGGATGCGGTTATGGAACGTAGTTCCAAGTGGGGGAGTTACACTCCCGCACGAGGAGGTTTTAGTGTGAGATTTCGGATGACGCTTTTAGTAGGTCCAGAATTTGTGTCGGGACCTAGTTTTGGTCGACTTGTGGCAGAGTACAATTTCGGTTAAGTTGTACTTATAATTTTGGATTTGAAATATCACCGAGGTGGTAATGTGGTAAATCTCGTTGAGGGATGATGGACGTGTTTGACGAGCAAGGTGAAATCCCTCGATTAAGGGATGTGTGTGTTGGGTTCTCTCTTGGGGAATTGTTGTTTTGTGCCTATGTGCGATATGGGCGGTTCTTGCTCGTTTGTGTTGGCGTTGTGTACGCGTACGTATGGTGATGGTTAGTGGTATCCGTTAGGATTCACTATAGTGTAGCAGTGCGCGATGTTGCACTACTCGTTGATCGTGGCTAAAAGAGCGTGTGTTGATGGTTAGTGTATTCCGTTAGGATGCACTATGGTGTAGCAGTGCGCGATGTTACACTACTCGTCGTGATGGAGGCCAAAGAGCGTGTGTGATGGGAGTAGTGTTATATCCGCATGGTATAACATTATCGGGAAATGCGAGTACCAGTGGGAAATGCGAGTACCATTCCTGTGTTGAGTTTTGGAGGTGGATCACGTGTAGTTCGGATTCACGATGATGCGTGTAGTTCGGTCATCTTATTGTGTAAGTGAGTCGCGTGTAGTTCGGATTCAAAAATGACTCGTGTGGTTTCGGTCATTGTATTGAGGAGTGAGTCTCGTGTAGTTCGGATTCACAAATGACTCGTGTAGTTCGGTCATTCCTTTGGGATAGTGACTCTCGTGTAGTTCGGATTCACTAAGGCGCGTGTAGTTCGGCCAATCCCGATTGTTGTTGTGGTGAAGGTAGTGAGTCGCGTGTGGTTCGGATTCACTAAGGCGCGTGTGTTTTCGGCAGCCTTCATGTTGTTTGATCTATTGGTTGGTTATACACCAATGGTGGGGTCGTAAGGACCGTGTCGTTTGATCTATTGATTGTTTATACAACAATGGTGGGGTCGTAAGGACCGCGTTGTTTGATCTATCGGTTGTTTTATACACCGATGGTGGGGTCGTGAGGACCATGTTGTGGGATTAGTGATGCGATAGCCGTGTTTCGCTCACATGTTGTTACGGGTGTGACGATAGTCGATTTTGTACACCTTTGGATTAGCGTTGCCATAGTCGTTTTGGGCGCTATCGGTTTTAGCCGTTTGTTTATGATGTTACGGTGGTTGCGTATTGGTCGTATTGCGCACTACAAGGGATGATTAGTGATTGGTGTTATCCGTAAGGATTCGTTTGGATCAGTCTTCATCGCTTCGGGTTGTTGACCATAGATTGAGACTTGGTTGCTTTTAGCGTTGTACTCGGTAAGGGTACGCTAAGGGATTGATATCTCGGTACGAGATTGGTTGAGTTTTCCCGATGTTAGGGAATGAGCAAGGTTTTAGTGCTCGGATTGTGGATTTGATAAATCACGGGTGACGATGTAGTTGTTAAAGGCGATTCATTGGGAAGAATTGCTTAGGAAAGTCGGATTGGGACTTATGCCTGAGGACCGTGGAGTGTGGTCCGTTTGGTTAAGTGACAAGGATCACGAGGACGTGATCGATTCTAAGTGGGGGAGAGTTGTAAGACCCTAATATTTAGTATACTTAGAGTATAAATGATGTGCGTATAATGGGTGAAGCGTGGTATAAATCAAAAGGCTCAGATTCTGCCCAGACCAGTGTGCGCGCCGCGCACCCTTGGGTGAGCGCGCCGCGCACTAGCCCAGCGACAGAATCCTGTCTTTTTCTATTTTGAGTTTAATGAAGGGCATTTTGGTCTTTTCACATGAGGCCGAATCTCAGGCCATATCAGCTGGTTTGGATTCACTTTTGGATCATATTTCACATCCACAAACACTCTCAAATATCTAGAGAGAGAGAGAGTTCTAGAGAGGGAATTGGGGTTTTGGTGAAGAAGAAGCTTGGTTTGATCAAAAGCTCAAGTGTTAAAGTTGTTCACCTCGTTCCTAGCTACGTTTTGGTTGTTGTGGTAAGTTCTAACTCCGAATTTCATTGTTTGATTTGATATTCAAAGTTAGGGTTTGAACTTAAATTTTTAAGAAACCCATTTAAAACTCTTGAAGTGAGTTTGTTGATGCTAGTAATCGGGTTTATTGTTATTGTTGGTGGATTTTGGGTTGGTGAACAAATCGGTCTTGTTTATGATTTGTAATTGGGTTTAATCACTAGGTTTAGTGATTATGGAAGTATTGGAACCCTTTTTGGTGTGTTTGAAAGACTAATTTTGGAATTGAGTCAAAATTAGGGTTTTTGGGTGATTTTGAGATTGATAAGTGTTAAACACTTAAGTTTGGGTTCATTTGGCTTATTAGGACCATTTTCACTTGTGATTAGTGATTAGTGGTTAGTTTGGACGCGTTTGGTGTTTGTAAGTGCAATTGGTCGAATTTGCACTAAGTGTCGAATTGAGTTGGTTTGTAAATCCACTCTAAGTGTGTTATTGTATTTGTGATAATGGATTAGGTACTTTCCATTGACGTGTTGCGGAATTACTCGGTTGCATTCATCAAGGCTACAAGGTGAGTGTTAATATCCTATGTGCATATGCATGTGTAGGATGGGTGCGGGTCGGGTGAAGTGGTTCTCGGTTATAGAGCTCACTTCACATATAGGTGGATTTGATGGACTTGCGTTTAGATCCAATTGGCACGGTTGTGCGTTTTGGTTGACCACCTTTGGCGAGGTACACGTTTTGTGTGTACACTATCACACGTGGTTGTGATGTGGATGATATAACCTCAATGGCAAAGGGTTTTGATGTTGAAAGTGAATCGCGTGTGGTTTCGGGTTCACGATGACATGTGTAGTTCGGTCATCTTATTGAGGTAGTGATCTCGTGTAGTTCGGATTACTAAGGCTCATGTAGTTCGGCCAACCTCGATGTTGTCTTGTTAAAGATAGTAATCTCGTGTGGTTTCGGATTACTATGGCTCGTGTAGTTCGGCCAATCTTCATTGTGGTGTTTGGTATTCGGTAATGGGTTAAGGGGTTAACCTTATTCGTTTATATATTGTTATATATATACTGTTGTATTGTCGTGATGTAGCTAACCCTCCGGGTGTAGCTTCTTGGCGTTATTCGCATCGTCGTTGGTGAACTTATGTTTGTTGATGCATAGTTAGCTTGTTGCTTAGTGATCGTACGGTATGCTTAGATTAGCTTGCCTTTATGCTTGGATGCTCCGGTATGCGATATTTGATATTTTGTGGCGTGTCCATTTTATGCATATATATGTATGTAGTATATTTTCACTCACTAAGCGTTGGCTTACCCTCTCGTTGTTTACATTTTTATAGATTGCATGGACGTGGTGGCTCGGGTAAGCGTGAGACTAGTGGACTCGCGTAGTTGCTTTAGAAGGCTTGCTTTTGGATTGTTTAGGATTGGGTAGCGTATCCCCAATCGCCATGCTCAGCTTTATTTTGTATTAAAAGTCGTGTGGTCGAAACTAGTATTATGTACTTAAGGGTAATTTGGGCATATGTGGGCCCGGTGTCGTAAAACCCTTTTTATTAATGGAACGTGTTAATTTTAACTATTGTATTATGTTGTGAAAAGCATTTGGTCTAAGTGTGTCGGGAAGTCGAAGATCTTTTCGCGTGAGTTGGAAAATCCGGACAGCGGGCTGCCAGGCCCAGTGCGCGCCGCGCACAGGTGGGTGTGCGCGCCGCGCACCCCATCTGGTCAGCCCAGTCAGTTTTAAATTTTTTTTTATTCCGCTTTTTGGTTGGTTAACGGGTTGGGATGTTACACTATGGTATCCCAAGATTACATAATATATTAGAATACATGTATAATACAATATAAGTTAGTTAGGATATGATTTGTATAGATTTGTTAAACATTTCCCGTAGCTAAAAAGATCAAAAATATCCAATTTTGTTTTACCCATAACTTCTTCATTTTAAATCCGTCTTGAGTGAATAAAATTGCTATGGTTTCATATTGAACTCTAATTTAAGAATTCAAACAGAAAAAGTATAGTTTTATAGTCGAAAATTTAAGTTACATGTCAATTACTAAAGAGGTAGTCATTTCCGTCAAAAGAATGACATCTTGATGACCATTTTGAAAAACATACTTTCACTTTGAGTTTAACCAAAATTTTTGGATATAGTTTCATGTTCATATGAAAAATCATTTTCCCAGAAGAACAACTTTTAAATCAAAGTTTATCATAGTTTTTAATTATCCAAACTAAAACAGCCCCCGGTTTCACTACGACGGCGTATATCCGATTTTATGGTGTTCATCGTGTTTCCAGGTTTTAAATCATTAAGTTAGCATATCATATAGATATAGAACATGTGTTTAGTTGATTTTAAAAGTCAAGTTAGAAGGATTAACTATTGTTTGTGAACAAGTTTAGAATTAACTAAACTATGTTCTCGTGATTACAAGTTTAAACCTTCGAATAAGATAGCTTTATATGTATGAATCGAATGATGTTATGAACATCATTACTACCTCAAGTTTTGTGGATAAAACTACTAGAAATGAGAAAAATGGATCTAGCTTCAAAGGATCCTTGGATGGCTTGAAAGTTCTTGAAGTAGAATCATGACACGAAAACAGTTCAAGTAAGATTTTCACTCGAAATAAGATTGTTATAGTTGTAGAAATTGAATCAAAGTTTGAATATGAATATTACCTTGAATTAGAAAGATAACCTACTGTAAATAACAAAGGTTCCTTGATCTTAGATGATTACTTGGAATGGATTAGAAAGCTTGGAAGTAGACTTGCAAACTTTGAAGTATTCTTGATTTTTATGAAACTATACTTATGGAATTTATGAAGAACACTTAGAACTTGAAGATGGAACTTGAGAGAGATCAATTAGATGAAGGAAATTGAAGAATGAAAGTGTTTGTAGGTGTTTTTGGTCGTTGGTATATGGATTAGATATAAAGGATATGTAATTTTGTTTTCATGTAAATAAGTCATGAATGATTACTAATATTTTTGTAATTTTATGAGATATTTCATGCTAGTTGCCAAATGATGGTTCCTACATGTGTTAGGTGACTCACATGGTCTGCTAAGAGCTGATCATTGGAGTGTATATACCAATAGTACATACATCTAAAAGCTGTGTATTGTACGAGTACGAATACGGGTGCATACGAGTAGAATTGTGGATGAAACTGAACGAGGATGTAATTGTAAGCATTTTTGTTAAGTAGAAGTACTTTGATATGTGTCTTGAAGTCTTTCAAAAGTGTAAGAATACATATCAAAACACAACATGTATATACATTCTAATGGAGTCGTTAAGTCTTCGTTAGTCGTTACATGTAAGTGTTGTTTTGAAACCTTTAAGTTAACGATATCAATTAATGTTGTTAACCCAATGTTTATTATATCAAATGAGCTGTTAAATTATTATATTATCATGATATTATGATGTATAAATATCTCTAAATATATTATATACATTAAAATATCTTTACAACGATAATCGTTACATATAAGTCTCGTTTCGTAATTCTTGAGTTAGTAGTCTTGTTTTTACATATGTAATTCATTGTTAACACACTTAATGATATATTTAAATATCATTTTATCATGTTAAATATAGTGTATCAATATCTTAATATGATACAAATGTATTTAGTAGACGTTATCATAACGATAATCGTTATATATATCATTTCGAGTTTCTTAACTTAGTAATCTCATTTCTTATGTATATCACACATTGTTAATATATTTAGTGAGATAATTACTCATCATAATCTTATGTCAACCATATATATATGTCTATATATACCACAACAATGTAGTTTTTACAATTTTGTAACGTTCGTGAATCGCCGGTCAACTTGGGTGATCAATTGTCTATATGAAACTTATTTCATTTAATCAAGTCTTAACAAGTTTGATTGCTTAACACGTTGGAAACATTTAGTCATGTAAATATTAATCTCAATTAATATATATAAACATGGAAAAGTTCGGGTCACTACAGTACCTACCAGTTAAATAAATTTCGTCTCGAAATTTTAAGCTGTTGAAGGTGTTGACGAATCTTCTGGAAATAGATGCGGGTATTTCTTCTTCATCTGATCTTCACGCTTCCAGGTGAACTCGGGTCCTTTACGAGCATTCCATCAAACCTTAACAATCGGTATCTTGTTTTGCTTAAGTCTCTTAACTCTAAATCGGGCTAAATTTTACTTCACAAAACATGAAAAAAGACGTTCATATTCTTCACGAACAATATTATCTTGAATGTCATTTTTGTCGATCGTTTTCCCACCTAAATAATGACATTCATCACGAAGTGTCTCTTCTAAGTGTTCATATTTTCGTGTGATCTTGATGCCGGAAAAAAAATTCCAAAAAAACGAAATTTTTTTTTTTTGCTTCCCCCCGATTGGTTACTTCCCCATTGATCCTGCCCATATATATATATATATATATATATATATATATATATATATATATATATATATATATATATATATATATATATATATATATATATATATATATATATATATATATATATATATATATATATATTTATTTATTTATTTATTTATACACATGTCCATTAACAAATGGTTGTTTGTGAATTGAAGGTTAAAGTCCAACGAATAAATAAATGTATGAAATTATTTTAATGTGACACTTCAATTTGCTTATCTTGTCGACATCCATTATCTCAATTATTTACACTCTGCATTTCCACTTGTAGATTACTTTACCAATTATTCTGTATATAGTTAAAAAGGAATGATTTCTCAAATCAACGTGGACCTCACAACAGAGACCTATAACCATATCATAATATTTACGGGATTTATAAGTGTTGAAGTATTTACTAAATTAATCATTGGTATTACCTTCTAGTTCCGTAGATAAATATATCAAATATATATTGAGGCAAATACATTTAACGTAAAGTATTATACATTTAATACTTTGTTAACATTTGCAAGTTATAATATATATATATATATATATATATATATATATATATATATATATATATATACATATTCATATCCATTTATATAATTATTCGTGAATCGTCAAAATTTGGTCGAGGTAATATGAATACATGAACATAGTTCAAAATTTTGAGATTCAACTTAACAGACTTTGCTTATCGTGTCAGAATCATATAAGATTAAGTTTAAATTTGATCAAAAATTTCCGGGTCGTCACACATACCTATGTTTATGCTTCTATTCATAGGAAGCACGTTATCTTTTGTAAAACTCTATCTTTTCATGAATGCAAAACTGGTTTTCAAACAGCATATAGTGTTTGACCTTGTAATGATACTGTTGTTGATGAACCGTACACGATGGTTTTGTACGGGGCATCACATTTGGTATCAGAGAATTGGTTGTAGGGAATTAGGTTGCATTAGTGAGTCTTGACCGAGTCGAGTAGGATTCGCTAATAGGACTAATCTACAACTTGCTCGTTTACTTGTTTCTGTGGAACCTGCTATATGCTACTGCTTACTTTTACTGCTATATGAACTTGCTGCATGATACTGCTTACTTTTACTGCTATATGAACTTGCTGCATGCTACTGCTTACTTTTACTGCTATGTGAACTTGCTGTATGCTATTGCTTATTCTCGTACTGCGTGCTACTATCTGCTTTTGCATGATAATTCTATTTGATACTATTATTATTGCCATGCTATGTACTGCTATAGATAATCTAGGCTGCTGCAGTTATTATGCCTGAATACGTGCTTGCTTCATGTCTACTATTCGTTGTACCGACTTGGAGAATTTATCTTTCCTAGTTCAGATGTTTTTCTGAACCCTTTTCCCACTCGTCTAACCCTAAGGACTAGTATTGTAATCCATCTGTTACTACCGTTCCACCGTTTCAAAGGTCGAAACATTACTTCACGCAACCTAGGAGGAGTACCCCTCGAATTACACGCCTGCTAAAGTTGATCCTCGGAGGAGGAGATATGTGAGGACTTGTCGGAGTAACCGCACCCCGAGCTCACTCTAATTAGCCACGTACAACGTATGAACATTAGAAGGATGTTCAGTTTCTGCAAACTTGACCTGTATCCCATACGCTTTCATGACCGTCGCTTATCTCTTCCATTCTTTACCACTACTCGACGATCTAATGACACTTCTGGACTTAGGTCCCTAACACTCTTAGGCACTGGAGAAGTCGGGAGGACATCCCCTTTCACAAGGTCAGAGTGCCTTCCACTGATGCTCAGCCATACCCAAAGACTTGGGAGTCACCTCAAGACATATCGTATTACTACTTGCTACACGTACAACCTGATACGAGACCCAGATTGAATTTCTAGAAAAGAACCTAACGACATTACCTAAACCTGAATATTTTGAAGAAATTTCGGGACATTTAGGCATTGATGCATGACCTACGGAACCTACACACCCACACCAAGAAACCGTGAGATTTATTATGTATAATTTTTTTTGAGATAGCATGGATAAAGCACCGTTAGATGAAATTGAGCAGAACTTGAAGTAAACACGTTACATTGACCGTATGAAGTGATATTGGAATGAACGTACGATTTAGTACAATATAATGATGCCAGGCCAGCGTGGTTATATTGAAGTAAATCATGCAGAAGTCCCAATGTTACTATATAAGGAATATGAAGCGATTCAATGGAAATTTTGGTAGGAACCACTTGAGTATACGCATTATGGTCTGATAGAGGTAGGGAATGAATAACCGCGTAGCCCAGATACTGTACAAGAAGGGCCTTGATTGCGGAATTGATAACCAGGAAATTTGTTATAGATATAGACACCCTCGACACTTAAGGAAAAAGTTCTCAAATAGGAAAAACTTTGGACTTACTTGCGGTAGAGCAATCGTTATCTCAGCTATGGAGACTCGCATGGATCCTAATTTGTAGTTAGGGTACGATTCGTCACAACGTCTTATTGACTCTGGGTTGTTTAATACTAGAGCGATAGAAACCTTATATCTAAGAACCTTAGTATTATGACTAATAAGCCATTAACAACCATAAGAGCTAAGTACTCTATAGGACAAGCTAATGGTTAGCTGGCAGAAGTAGAGGAATGATTTAAGGTAGTGCCTTAAAATTAACAGGTGGATCATTTGGAGATGACCTCTTGCCAACAAAACCTGGAAGTTTTAAAGTAGTAGTTAGAAAGGATTAGTTACCTATGCACAAGCAGACGTTATCTGAGAAGGTTGATAGAATTTTTCACGGTAGTATAATAAGATTTGGTTGGAATGAACCTTAAGATTAACCTAACACCCTTCAAGTTAGGAAGCTTGATGTAAAAGTTGGAATGGACTTTAGGGTTAACCTAATACTCATCAAGTTAGGAAGCTTTGAGGAAATAGTTGGAACGGACAGGCTTTCAAGGATGAAAGTGAAAGTTATTTATAGTGAGAAGATTATTCGTATATCTAGCGAGAATGGTGAGCTAAAAGCCATTTGGGTTACTTCAACAACCTAAAATCCCACAATGGAAATGGGAAGGAATAACAATGGATTTCATCACGAAGCTGCCAAAAACGGTAGAGTTTAGAACACTATCTGGGTTATTATTGACCATCTCACCAAATCTGCTTACTTTCTAGCCATGAAGGGAACCGATACAATGGACAAGCTTGCATAACGATACATAAAGGAAATTGTATCCCATCAATTCAGCGATTCAGATTCTATATTAAAGACTACCCAAGAATCTTATTTGATACTCATTCTTACACGACTCTAAATCCTGGCTTATTCTGAGAGATTTCTTATTTGATAATAATCACACCATCACCCTTCTTACTTCGATATTAGTCATACCAGTTCGAAATTTTTCCAAAATCAATGGGTGGTTAATTCACATCCTCATACTTCCCCTTTCGTATCTCACTTATAAGCAACAACTTTACACTTAAGCATTTTTGGTCGAAGGACTTATGCCCTACTAATAGTCATCAACCACATTTAAATTCAATAGTTTTTATTACCTCAAATATCACTCGAAATTTTCAAAATCTTTTACCCAATCCTCATCAATCTTTTTCCAACTTGTAACCTTCGAAATATGAAAACTTTGTTTGCCAAAATTTTACTTACGCTATTTTACTATGCGATCCTTTCGAAGTTTTATAAAAATGAATTTATTTTATCGCCATTCGTGCAAATTTTAGAAACCGTATATCTTACATATAATAAAGTAAATAATTACTTGTTTTTGATTGGTACATGTGAAATTTTACTTTCACTTTTACAAATCGATTCTTTTAATCAAAGATATTTTACATAGAATAGTCTATATTTACTAAGAACTTCGTTCTTACATTGTCACCTTAAACGATTTCTATAAAATTTTCGTGCTTATTATATAAAATTTTTCGTTGCTTATTCGTATTCAAGCCATCATGAAGACTTTACAACCGTCGAAATTGAGAGATTCATGTGTGTGTGTGTGTGTGTATGTGATGAAAGCACTTACTACCACGTCATACAGAGCCTTCGGGCATCCACTAACACTTAAAGCATTCAAAATTATTGCGTTACCCCAAGGATCTTATTTGCCACACCTGTTGGAACGATGTTCTTCCTTGCATAACTCTAATTCCTGAATTATTCCAAGAGATTCTCATTTAGTGATATTAACACCATCAGTATTCCGACTTTAATATTAGCCATAACCTGTTTGACATTTTGCAAAGTCAAGAAGCGATTAACTTCTCGTCCTCATGCTCTATCCTTCATACCTCACTTTTTAGCAACTGCTCCGCACGTGAACATTTTTTGCCCAAAGACTTATGTCCTGATAATTATCAAAACTACATTTAATTCATTAGTTTTCATTACTTAGTAACATGTCACCCGATGATTCAAAGATTTTTCACTCGATCTTTTTCAACTCATAACCTCTGAAATACGAAAAACTATGTTTATCAAAATTTTTTCACGTTGTTTATTTGTACGGTCCTCACGAGATTTATGGACAAATGAAAGTAATAAAGTTTTTCTGTCACTTATGCGATTTATAAAATCATATATGTATGTATATAATTAAGTTAATAAATTTACCCTTACTTATTTTGGGTTAGTACATACCAAGTTATACCTTCAAATTATTTAAAAATTGCTCCTTTATTGAGTTGTTTAACTTAAGTCAAATAGTTTTGTGCAAATGGTACACGTTGTACATACTTCTAAATTTACTAGAAGCTTCGTTCCGTTAATGTTGTCACATCAAACGTTTAAAGGTTTTTCAAAACTTCCTTGGTTGATTTTATTAAAGGTTTCCGTATTAGTCTACACCATGTATGAATCACACTTCTTCTCACCCTCCATTAGGGATGAAACTTACCATTAAGATCTTGGTTAAAAACTCTTGAGCCACTTCGGATGGCAGATTTACAAAATTTGTTAGGAAGTCTTTGCGCTCATAAAATGTTCCTTTTAAGGTTAGACTTGGCAAAAACGCGAGCCAATAAATCAGTTTTATGAGGTACACTCAGTGGTCACCCTATCGTAGGAAAGGCACTAGGCGGGTTTTTACTCTCAATGTTTCATGACTAATCGCAACACCCTCGTAAACATCCTCTCTATGAATCAGTATATTGAGGTACAATGAATCATTTTTGGAGATTCTTTTCACTTAGAGTAAACCATTCTTTATGACCAAGAGTTCACGTATCTTCTCATCCGCGCATCCCCTTAAGTATAAGGATAAATTCAGAACGAACCGCTCGAAGAGTTCACTCTCGTTCAAAGATCACACCTTTCGTGCGATTTTCTTTTGGAAATGTAATATAAGATACTTTAAGAATCTATGAATCTTGTTATCCTCTTGGAAGGGGACTGCTTAAAACATCTACGACACTGATGTGGTTACTCTACGTATTACTTCCTTCGTTGGTTGCAACTATATGTTGTTCTAGTTAATGTTAACCCTAACTTCAACATGTAACTGAAAAGATAAAGTTACATTATGGAACTGTGCTTTCATTCCATCCAAGGATAAGTTCACATGCGGTATGTTGTGATCACTATGTTTTCCATTCTACCTGTCAGCCTTGTATTACGACATAAGCGCTCAATGTTTTAGATGAGTTTAGTAACATTCATGATGTATTTCATGCATCCAACTTACTGAAGATGCATGTAGGGCTAAAAACATCATCTTTCCTTTTGTGGGTATATATTCGAATGACATATTCGTGTTAGCAAGTAACAAAATAAATTTGTTGATCTCTTAGGACAAGAGACTTAATTAATGGCATACACCTATTCTTACTTTTATACGCCCAAGTACCTTTCAAGGTAAATAACTTACTTCTGAGCCCTCGAGTCTCTCAGAACTTTGATACGCTCCTTCTTATTCAAATACGGTACCATTGTTGGTCACTCCTCAAAATTTTGGGACGAAATTTTCATTAACACGTGGGTAATGTAACGACCCGACTTTTTCGACTTACTTTTGAGCTTTGTGCTTTCATGAAACTGCGTATTTGTGCGTACTGAGCTATATTATGTGCTAGGATCTTACTACATGTGGATTACTTTCGTTTATATATTAAAACGTGTCATTAAGTACGTAGGTTACTTAACTTGATCCCCGGAAGCTTTTACGACCGTTAGTGTCACTTGACGTTTAGAACGAGCTATGTTTGTCAGTGCATGTTTAACTTTGGTCATAATCGAAATATTATGACTACAAAATACTAATTTTTATTTTATAATAACAATTACTTGGGTTTTTGGATGCTTAATTACGCTTAGTAATTTACTAGAACACACTAGTTAGTCTTGTTGGACTTTCTACCTTGTTGGACTTTAGCCCACCCTACTCTAGCTAGTGGACTATTTAATTAGCCCAATTGTTAATGGATTATGACCCATTTATATGTATGACAAATGCCCATTTATAAGAGCCAACATACTAGCATTTTTGTTAACCATTATCACTAATGTTGCATGGGATCCCAACATAAGCACAAACTTTAGACCACCATTAACCAAAAAGCAAAAGTTGTCCCCCACTTGTCCCCCTTGGAACCTACGGCCTCCCCTCCCATTTTCCCTATAAATACCATGCCATTTCCTACCATTTCACACTTGATCTCATTCACAATTTACACACACTTACTCTCTTATTTTCTCTTTAGTCTTTCTCACTCTAAAAATAGTAAGTTTTAAGTTTTATTTCTCTTCTTCTTCTTCTTCTTTCATACACGACATCATCATCATCATACTTGGATCAAGCTTTTTAGCTTTTTGATCTTGTTATATCTTGTAGATTCAAACTTGGGTTTAAATCCCTCAAGAACAATCAAGATTCAAGCTTTCTAGCTTTGAATCTTCATTACTTTTGTTGGATCTAAGTTTTCTAGCTTATGATCTCTTTATTTTGTTGTAAAGATCAAAACTTTTGTTTATGGTCTTCATGAAACTTGAAGATCTAGCTTTATGCTTTCGAGATCTTCAAGAACATAAAAGATTCTAGCTTTCTAGCTTTGTAATCTCATAACTTTTGTGAAAAGGATCCAAGCTCTCTAGCTTAGGGTTCCATTACTTTGTTTGATCAAATTTATGTCTTGTTTGTTTGATTGAATAAAAGTTTGTAGCTTTTGTTGTAGATAGAATTTGTGTTTGTGTTAAGACTAAGAATATGATGTAACCTTGGTTCATCATCCTTCTAAAACTCTTAAGTGAGTTGTATTCTTACTTATTTAACGACCCGTCCTAATCCATCTGGATGAATTCATTACATTTGGTTACATCGCGAGGTACTTGGCCTCTTTATGATACATTTTACAAACATTGCATTCGTTTTTAAAAGACAAACTTTCATTTCATTAAAAGTTGACGGCATGCATACCATTTCATAATATATCCAACCATAATTGACTTAATAATAATCTTGATGAACTCGATGACTCGAATGCAACGTCTTTTGAAATATGTCATGAATGACTCCAAGTAATATCTCTAATATGAGCAAATGCACAGCGGAAGATTTCTTTCATACCTGAGAATAAACATGCTTTCAAGTGTCAACCAAAAGGTTGGTGAGTTCATTAGTTTATCATAATCATTCATTTTCATCATTTTAATAGACCACAAGATTTTCATTTCTCATAAATATACGTCTCATGCATAGAGACAAAAATCATTCATATGGATTGAACACCTGGTAACTGACATTAACAAGATGCATATAAGAATATCCCCTATCATTCCGGGAAATCCTTCGGACATGATAAAAACGAATTCGAAGTACTAAAGCATCCGGTACTTTGGATGGGGTTCGTTAGGCCCAACAGATATATCTTTAGGATTCGCGTCAATTAGGCGTAGAATTAGTGATGTTCCCTAATTCTTAGGCTACCAAACAAAAAGGGGCATATTCGGCTTCGATCATTCAACCATATAATGTAGTTTCGATTAATGATAGAAAAATGATACTTTTAATATTAATGATAGAAAATGATACTTTTAATATTAAAAATGATAATTTTGATGATACTTTTAATATTAATAATAATAATGATACTTTACTGAAAATGATAATTTTAATATTTTTAGTAATAAAAATGATAATAACAATATTAGTAATAATAATAACTATAATAATAATACTTTTACTAATAATGATAATAATAATGATATTAATACTAATAATACTTATTTTAATAATAATAATAATGATATTAATGATAATAATAATAATGCTAGTAACAACTATTAATCATAATAATTTTAATGATAATACTAATAATAATACTCATTTTAATACTAGTAATAATTATAGTCATAATAACAGTAATAATATTCTTAATAATCATATTAATTGTGAAGATAGTAATATTAATAAGTGTAATGTATATATTTGTATTAGTATAATAATAATAATAATTAAGATAAGAGAAGACTACCTTAACAGCATAAAAAGAAATAAATGTCATAGCCCGGATTCGAACCCACGACCTCTCGCTTAACACACAACCCACTTAACCATTGCTCCGCTTATCATTTTCTGTTTTTAATACCTAATTAAAACCATATAACCTACATCGTGTCTGATTCTCTTCTTCTCCTAATATACAATCAACATCATCATCTCTTCTTAATCATGTATCACTTAATCACCTAATCTTCATCATATAATACTATTTATATTGCTGTGATTTAGGAAACGCATACCAGATTTGTCCACATGACTTCATCGTGTATCCATTAACCCTCGGCCCATATTAAACACAACACAAGCCCAACAAACACTTGGATCTCAGCCCAGCAAGAGAGTTAGTTCGTTAAAGAGGAGTCCAGTTTAATCGTCCCATGATTAAATCTGAGTTTTTTGTTCCATTTTATTGATTAACCGGTTAACCATGTACAGCTCGACACACATGCTCTCAGACTATACCATAAGCTTATCAACTCAAAATATATTTCATTACCTTCACATGTGTCGGTTTTACTTTCTAAAATCCTACTACCTAACTCGGTCCACTAGGTATTATAATTATTTGGACATTAGTCCACTTGCAAAAGGAGAAATAAACAATTCTAATGCTTTATCAATTGCCGACCACTTAGTCCCACATTCAATGTATTTAATCCCAACTTATCTTTTAATATCATCATTAATCTTCATGATGTTTCAATATAAAATGAAACCGAAGGAAAAAAGAAAGCTAGTAGTTGTAGTCACTTGTTGAAAATAGAAGGAAGTGGATTTATAGCAGTTAGCAGGATGGGTTCTTGTCGACTAGGATGATGGGTCGATGAACAAGAGGTAGAGAAGAATAAAACTAAAGCAACGAGAAGTAACAATTTTGCAAGTTTGGTTTTGATTGAAGTGTTGAAGGTGGTGTTTGATGTTAGTAGTAGAGTGGTACGTGGTTTGCGGTGGTGAAGAAATAAACTGAATAGTAGTCAAGGGTGATCAATAGATGGTTTGTTTTTGATGATTATTAGAGCAGAAGAGAGAGATTGATGGTGATGATTGTTATGGTTGATGCTTGAAGATCATGAAAGGAACGAAAAAAAATATCTATGTGGTAACAGTTTTAGGGTGGTGGTGATGTGATTCTTGGTTTAAGCAAAACAACAAGAAAAGTAATGAGGTTTACTAAAGAAAAACAATCGAAGGCGTCTAATGGCTTTTGGGTTTTGATCGTTCAAAATGGTGGGTTGATCAAGGTGGATAATATTAGCCGATGTGGTGAAGGGTGATGGTTATCTTCCTTCGGTCATTATCATAGCGAGGAGAGAAAGAGGTTCAAAATAGTCGATGGTTTCGAGCAGTAGAATTCGTAGTAGGTGGTGTTCGGAAGATCATGAAAGTGTTCTTGGGGATAATTGTTTGTTAAAGGAAAAGAAGGACAATTGTACCAAGTGGTTTCTTTATTCTTCTTTGTTATATTTTCGAATAGAGGTTTATATGGTGCAATTGAATGATTGAAATAGAATCAAGAATTGTTCATAGTTTGTTTAGTAGTATAATTGTGGTTGTCATGAATCTCAATCAAGAAAGAAAAAAATATTAAAGTAGAAAGAGATACCTAACTGAATTTGTTTGTTATGTAAATTATCGGAATCAAATCGTACTGGATTGTAGACAGAATCACATTCTAATACAGTTTGATAGATATATATCTAACAAATTGTACGATTCTATAATTTAAATATTAATAATTATATTAATATTAATAATAATAATGTTATTAGTAATCATAGAATGATAATAATTTTATTATAAATAATAATAATAATATTTTGTATTATTTTCTATTAACTATAAGAATAATAATGATATTAATAATAGTAAAAATATTAATATTAATATGATAATATAGTTAATGACAATAATGATAATCATAATAGTACTAATAATAATAATATAACAAATTACATGTAACAATTTTTATGTTATAATTTTAATGATACTGATTATAATAATAATAAATGCACTAACTTTATTTTATCTTATAATTTAATATATTACAATTATTAATTGTATCCTATTTGTAATATATATTATATAGTATATATATATATATATATATATATATATATATATATATATATATATATTTAATATTTAATATTTATAAATTTTACAAATGTTTCAATATAATAGTTATTAATAGAGATCTTATATATATATATATATATATATATATATATATATATAATATATATATATATATATATATATATATATATATATATACACTTGTAATAATATTATATATCTATTTATATAACTTCATTTTAATAATAACTTACTTATTTGTTTGTTATTTTACATCTTTAATTCTAATTGATTAATTGATTAATTGATTAAAATATACTTTATTAATTCAAAATATTATATATACATTTATATTTTATTTACACACAATTGTTCGTGAATCATCGGGCATGGTCAAAGGTTAACTGAATTCATGTAAACAGTTTCAAAATTTTGTAACTCAATATTACAGACTTTGCTTATCTTGTCTAAATCATATAAGATTAAGTTTAAATTTGGTCGGAAATTTCCGAGTCGTCACAGTACCTACCCGTTAAAGAAATTTCGTCCCGAAATTTGAGTGGGATCATCATGGTTAACAATAAGAATGTTTTCCTGACGAATATGAACTGATAAATAGTGTTTTATTACTGTTGAGTAATATAGATAAGATAATTCTATTACTTGAAGAGTACGAGTGAAGCTATCACAAAAGAATGAAGAGAATAAATGAAGATTTGTCATATCTTTTGATGTAGATAGAATTGATTTCCGGAGTTCAAGGAATTTTAAAGGAAATCTTCGTAATAAGATTTGGTTCATCGATAATTAAGGAAATTAATATCCTCTTTGATTAATTGCGATAATATGTAACGATTGCTCTGTCTGATATTTCACTATGAATCCACCTGCTTCGTTTCCTCTATATTTTAGAGTTCCATAGTTTTGTTTTCTCTTTTATCCAGTAAGCACATCAAATAATGGTCCAGAATTTCGTAGGTATGAAATTTCGAATGACCATGGCTCATGTTCTAAGAGAGAGGTTGTAAAAGCAAGATCTTGGTCGGTTAAATTACCAGAATTCAAGAGAAAAGATAGAACTATCAAGAAATATGTTCTTGATATGTTTGGAGATTAGGTAGAATGTAAGAGTCGTGTAACATGGCACATGATGACGTTATGATCTGTGAATCATCACGTTCCATTAGAAACTCAGCATGACTTACTGTAATATAATTACGTTGATCAAGTGTCATTATATTATACTAACTCATGCATCAATTCCCAACACTTACTTCAATAACATTCAGAATTTAAACTCGAAGGTTTATAGAATTTGGAAACTAAACAGTTTCCTTTTATGATATAACACAGATGGAGCAGATAGATAATTAATATCGGACAAGAATATTTATGAAGATATCTTTCAGAAATATTGAGGATATTTACAATGAAAGATACGATAATATCTTAGAATTTTAGACTTAAAGTGTGATGAAGAAATTCATTCACGATGATTTAGAGCGATTAAGGAGTAAGGTATTCGTTAAAGATTTCATCAGAAATAGAATCATCAGGATTCTTTAAATATAGAGTTTGGTCCTTGTATTTGCCCTTGGTTTCCTTCAGTGTTTGCTTAATTCATTTTTCAGTATCAAAATCTTTGAGCTTTTTCAATATTCCGAGTATTGATTCGCAGACTGGGTGCTTTTCAGAATTTCAGAATTGAAGATCAAAATTTTAAGAGATAAAGGTTATATGTATACATATAACTGTTGATGTAGCAATGCTACGAGATTTAAAATGCTGATTGCTGATTCTCGATAACTGGTATGGCAGTTCTTGTTACAAGATGCGGATGTGTATATGATAGGGTTTCAATGACTATAATGATTTTTCGAAAAGTCAAAGAGTAATGAAGTTGCGGGTAAGTTTACTGCTAATGTGGTGGAATATAAATGGTTCCCCGATAACGTTGACGAAAGGCAAACTTATATATCAAGGTTATAATAGAGTTTATTCGAATGAAAGGTCGATGTTGATTTGCTGGAGCTGTGACAAAATTGACTACATTGGAAAGAGATTGCAAAGTTATTTTTCGATAATAACAACGCCACGGATCTATCACAGATACGTGTTAAACGTTTACTCAGTTTCCGAGTGTTTTTTTTAGGTGCATACTATATACATCAATCTTTTCTTCCGTAGATAAAGTGCGGTTGGTTCATCCTCTCGATTGAGGTGTTTTCAAGAATCATGAAATGTTTGAACGCAGATTGTAATCGTCAAGATACAAATGAGGTTTAAGATGAAATCAAGTGGCAAACTTGAAGAATTGTTTAGTTTCATATGTTATAATCAATATTTTAATTCATTTTAATTGTCCAATTTTGGCAGTCCATAGTTGATAGACCACAGTTAGCAGTTCAATAATTCATATATATAATATTCGAATTAATTAATACGTCTCGTGACCCGTGTACATGTCTCAGACTCGATCACAACTCAAAGTATATATATTATTATAGAATCAACCTCAACCCTATATAGCTAACTCAAACATTACTGCATATAGAGTGTCTATGGTGATTCCAAATAATATATATATATATATATATATATATATGCGTCGATATGATATGTCAAAACCTTGTATACGTGTCCCGATATTTAAAGTGCGTAAAATAAATAACAGAAATTAAATGACAATAAATAAAATTGCAAGAATTAAAATTGCGATAAATAAATGTAATCAGTTAGCTAGGAACAGTTAGCTAGGAACAGTTAGCGTGGTTTCTTAACAAAATTTCTCATAGTTCAATTGTTTGTTTCTAACAAATTTTATTTTGTCCAATGTTTTCTTCATTATACCACTTGTTGGATTCTAATAGGTAAAAATTCAAATATGAAATTGAATGAAAATGGTTATTCTGCGATGAACGGATACATATATCTGTGAATGTAAGTAGGATAATAAATAATTGTTGAATCAGATTGGAAGAATGTACCGTGTAACTGATTAATGTGAAATCTAAATATTCTTCGGGTATTACCTACCCGTTAAAATATTTTCACCATTAACAGTTGTACAAAAGAATCTTTTTTTTTAATTACAATCTTTATGAAAACATACTTGCATATATATTTTCTTCAGATGAAATCATGGATTTAATGAGTTAATATGATATTAATCTCATTTGCTTTTTGGTTTGAGCTAGAAAAAGTAATCTCTAAAACTATTAGGAACCACATATTCTTCACAGAATATTAATGAAGTTATGGATCAATACTTCATCGTTCATTGTTGTTGGTACTCCTTGGTATCTATGGTGTTGATGTTCAAGGTATAGATTGTGATGTCGAGACGTGTGATGCGGATGTTGTTGTTGGTGGTACTGGTATTGCCAGTGCTGTTGCTGAAGTTGGTAGGTTTTGCACAATGTTTTCCAAATTGATTACTCGAGCACGAAGTTCATTGATTTCTTGTATTACTCCGGGATGATCGTCGGTTCGAACGAGCGGATGAATAAGGTTTAGAATTATAGATACAATATAATCATGTCGAGCTACTCTGAAAATGAGGCTAAAAATGGTGTTTCGGATAGGTTCACCGGTAAGTGCTTCAGGTTCTTCACCAAGAGGTGAATTCGGTTGGTGGAAGGGACGCCTTCTTCGCGTCTCCATTGATTAAGTCGACTACGAACCCATCAGATGAATTGGGGATGGCTAATTAGTTAATTCATTCTGGTGACGCTGTTTTCGGAGCTTAGGTGAACATCCATGTCGGAATAGCTGTCGGAATTCGAGGGACTTGAAATAGTTGTGAGTTCCATCAGGTACGGTTAGATAAAGGGTTTTTGATATGAAATGATTTTCGGATATCGGATGATATTCTAATTACATAGAATACCTATCTATAGTACAGACGATCCCGTAAATTACAGAGGAAATTATGGAAACGTGTCAGATAAAGTCTACAGTAATAGATACGCTAAGATATGAATTTGTCTATACACTATTCATACAATCAATGCAGTAAGATGTGTCTAGACTAAGAATGATAAACAGGTAATTTTCTAAGGATGATAAGCAGATGATTTTTGACACTAAATGATAAGCAAAACTTTTGACATGCAGACACGGTCGAAGTCCAGACTCACTAATGCATCTAAACAACTATTAGTTAGACACACTAATGCAAGACCTGGTTCGCTAAGACCACCGCTCTGATACCAACTTTAACGACCCGTCCTAATCCATCTGGACGAATTCATTACATTTGGTTACATCGCGAGGTACTTGACCTCTATATGATACATTTTACAAACATTGCATTCGTTTTTAAAAGACAAACTTTCATTTCATTGAAAGTTGACGGCATGCATACCATTTCATAATATATCCAACCATAATTGACTTAATAATAATCTTGATGAACACGACGACTCGAATGTAACGTATTTTGAAATATATCATGAATGACTCCAAGTAATATCTCTAATATGAGCAAATGCACAGCGGAAGATTTCTTTCATACCTGAGAATAAACATGCTTTCAAGTATCAACCAAATGATTGGTGAGTTCATTAGTTTATCATAATCATTCATTTTCATCATTTTAATAGACCACAAGATTTTCATTTCTCATAAATATACATCCCATGCATAGAGACAAAAATCATTCATATGGATTGAACACCTGGTAACCGACATTAACAAGATGCATATAACAATATCCTCTATCATTCCGGGAAATCCTTCGGACATGATAAAAACGAATTCTAAGTACTAAAGCATCCGGTACTTTGGATGGGGTTCGTTTGGCCCGATAGATCTATCTTTAGGATTCGTGTCAATTAGGCGTGCACTAATTCTCAAAATTAGTGATGTTCCCTAATTCTTAAGCTACCAAGAAAAAAGGGGCATATTCGGCTTCGATCATTCAACCATATAATGTAGTTTCGATTACTTGTGTCTGTTTCGTAAAACAGTTATAAAAGCGCATGTATTCTCAGTCCCAAAAATATATATTGCAAAATCATTTAAAAAGGGAGTAATGAAACTCACAATACTGTATTTCGTAGTAAAAATACATATGACGTCATTGAACAAGTGTAGGGTTGGCCTCAGATTCAAGAACCTATATCATTTATAAATATATTAACACATATAATGGTAATCGAACAATTTATGTATTATTAGTGTATTAATTGTTACTTTAGTTATGTTTTTTTATTAATAACCTAATTAGTTACATTTATTAATATTTATTGTAAAAATATTACTATAGTTACGTTATATGTAGTAAATATGTTTTTATATAACTAATAGTTATTCGATAAAATAATAGTAGATAAAAAGGTGTTTCATCCTATAATAATAATAATAATAATAATAATAATAATAATAATAATAATAATAATAATAATAATAATAATAATAATAATAATAATAATAATAATAATAATAATAATAATAATAATAATAATAATAGTTATGATAATAATAATGATAAAAATGATACTTTTAATATTAATGATAGAAAAATGATAATTTTGATGATACTTTTAATAATAATAATAATAATAATAATGATACTTTACTGAAAATGATAATTTTAATATTTTTAGTAATAAAAATGATAATAACAATATTAGTAATAATAATAACTTTAATAACTATAATAATAATACTTTTACTAATAATGATAATAATAATGATATTAATACTAATAATACTTATTTTAATAATAATAATGATATTAATGATAATAATAATAATGCTAGTAATAACTATTAATCATAATAATTTTAATGATAATATTAATAATAATACTCATTTTAATACTAGTAATAATTATAGTCATAATAACAGTAATAATATTCTTAATAATCATATTAATTGTGATGATAGTAATATTAATAAGTGTAATGTATATATTTGTATTAGTATAATAATAATAATAATAATTAAGATAAGAGAAGACTACCTTAACAGCTTAAAAAGAAATAAATGCCATAGCCCGGATTCGAACCCACGACCTCTCGCTTAACACACAACTTACTTAACCATTGCTCCGCTTATCATTTTCTGTTTTTAATACCTAATTAAAACCATATAACCTACATCGTGTCTGATTCTCTTCTTTTCCTAATATACAATCAACATCATCATCTCTTCTTAATCATGTATCACTTAATCACCTAATCTTCATCATATAATACTATTTATATTGCTGTGATTTAGGAAACGCATACCAGATTTGTCCACATGACTTCATCGTGTATCCATTAACCCTCGCCCCATATTAAACACAACACAAGCCCAACAAACACTTGGATATCAGCCCAGCAAGAGAGTTAGTTCGTTAAAGAGGAGTCCAGTTTAATCAGCCCATGATTAAATCTGAGTTTTTTGTTCCAGTTTATTGATTAACCGGTTAACCATGTACAGCTCGACACACATGCTCTCAGAATATACTGTAGTGACCGGAACTTTTCCATGTTTATATATATTAAATGAAATTGTAATTTACATGATTAAGTTTTTCTAACATGTTAAGCAATCAAACTTGTTAAGACTTGATTAATTGAAATAGGTTTCATATAGACAATTGACCGCCCAAGTTGACCGGTGATTCACGAACGTTAAAACTTGTAAAAACTATATGATGACATATATATAATTATATATATAGTTAACATGATATTATAATAAGTAAGTATCTCATTAGGTATTTTAACAATGAATTATATACAAAAAATTGAGTTTATTGAATTAAGAAACTCGAAACGATATATATAACGATTATTGTTGTAACAACATTTAACTGTATATTTATCATACTAAGATATATTAATATATCATAATATCATGATAATGTAATAATTTAACATCTCTTTAGATATAATAAACAATGGGTTAACAACATTTAACAAGATCGTTAACCTAAATGTTTCAAAACAACATTTACATGTAACGACTAACGATGACTTAACGACTCAGTTAAAATGTATATACATGTAGTGTTTTAATATGTATTCATACACTTTTGAAAGACTTCAAGACACTTATCAAAATACTTCTACTTAACAAAAATGCTTACAATTACATCCTCGTTCAGTTTCATTAACAATTCTACTCGTATGCACCCGTATTTGTACTCGTACAATACACAGCTTTTAGATGTATGTACTATTGGTATATACACTCCAATGATCAGCTTTTAGCAGCCCATGTGAGTCACCTAACACATGTGGGAACCATCATTTGGAAACTAGCATGAAATATCTCATAAAATTACAAAAATATTAGTAATCATTCATGACTTATTTACATGTAAACAAAATTATACATCCTTTATATCTAATTCATATACCAACGACCAAAAACACCTACAAACACTTTCATTATTCAATTTTCTTCATCTAATTGATCTCTCTCAAGTTCTATCGTCAAGTTCTAAGTGTTCTTCATAAATTCTATAAGTTCTAGTTTCATAAAATCAAGAATACTTCCAAGTTTGCTAGCTTATATCCAATCTTGTAAAGTGATCATCCAACCTCAAGAAATCTTTCTTAATTACAGTAAGATATCTTTCTAATATAAGGTAATACTCATATTCAAACTTTGATTCAATTTCTATAACTATAACAATCTTATTTCGAGTGGAAATCTTACTTGAACTTGTTTTCGTGTCATGATTCTGCTTCAAGAACTTTCAAGCCATCCAAGGATCCTTTGAAGCTAGATCTATTTTTCTCATTTCCAGTAGGTTTATCCACAAAATCTGAGGTAGTAATGATGTTCATAACATGTAATGACCCGGAAATTTCCGACCAAATTTAAACTCTAATCTCTATATGTTTCCGACACGATAAGCAAAAACCTTAATGTTGAGTCCAGAAAGTTTGAAATCTATATTCGGATAACTAGTTACCCTATTGACCAAGCCTGATGATTCACGAACATTTATGTGTATATAGATATGTGTGTATAATAAATTAAAATAAACGGTATAGTAATATTACCACTTTCATTATTAATATTAATATTGATAACAGAATAGATACATGTAATATTTTATTAGTAGTATTATTATTTGTATCACTGTTGTTATTGATATATATTAATATAATTAGTATTATTATGATAATTAGTATTAATACAATTTTTATAATTACTCTTAGTTTTGTATAACTTTTATAAAAATTGTTATTAATATTATTATTATTATATTTCTATTATTATTATATTTCTATTATTATTATTATTGGTAGTAGCAATTTGATTAAAATTAATAATATTTCAGTTTTGTTAACAGCCTTATATTATTTTGTAATAATACAAAACTTAATAGAAAATGTATATATATTCAGATACATAATAGATATATACAAATTACATAGTTAAATACGGTTATATGTTTAAACATTAACACTAGCTATTTCATTATATAAAATACAGATTAGGAAGCAGATATATATAGCGTAATATCCTCTTATCACTGTCACTTTCTTTTTTTCTGTACACTCGTGATTACTTGTCTTCAACAAATTCATTGGATCGAATATTGTTTATCTGCTATAAATAATTGATCACCATAAGCTTCCACCACCTTGAACACACAACGAACGGCCACCACTTCAATTACAAACCATCGATGATCAACCACTCAAATCTTGTTCAGGAATAAAGCGTGACTGCTGCAATTTATTGTAGATCATCAATTACCTTCTACAACACCATGTACAAACACCTTCATCATTCATTTAATCACCACCTTCTTACCCTCACAAAACTGCCACTCTAAAACCTTTGTTACTGTTATTCCTTTTAATTTTATTTCACTCAAAGAAACCCATAATCAACCGTGTTTAGTTTGCAATCGAAATAACGAACCCACATATTGCATACTACTCGCTGCTATTGTACCGTTTCTTCTGTTCATGGTTAACTAATGACCCACTCGACTTAGCTGTGGTTCGATGAAGTCCCAGACCACCATAAAAGTCGACTATTTGTTGCTACCATTTTAGTCGAGCTTCAACACCCTCAAAAATAACCAACCACCTCTAAAACTAGCGTACAATCACCACTTTTGTTTCTATCACAAAACCACCACCTCGATCCGTCCCCTTCTATCACCACCTTCACCTCCACCGGCGATAACCATCACCCGCCACCTTAAACAAACGATAAATAGTTGCCTTTTTTTTTAAACCATGCGCTGTATTTTCTCTTCCTCTTTCTTGAGACAACAAATTATACAATGAATATAAATGTTAAGGAGAAACGTGATATTGGGATTACTATCATCCTATTATATATAAAAAAAATAAGAAAGCATAAAGAGATGAACCCCACCAAGTGGAATTAATTGATAAAGGTTGTGTGCATGATTAATTGTGGTGTCCCTGTTTGGAGCAATATACGGAGTATTTCTTTTCTTGTTAACGTCGGGCCCATCAATCAACAAATGGTTCCACAATTAAGAATAGAAAACGCCATGTTTTGTGGAATCTATCCGAAGTATATTGTTTGTTTAGAATATACTGTGCTAACATATCAATTCCATTGAGGAAGAGTGGGACGAACTTAGGGTTGGTTGATGAAATAAGGTCGAGTTAAAAAAAAAAATAAAATAAAATAAACTAAACGTAACATTGAGATTGGGCAGGAATTGTGGTGAACCGAAAGACTTAAAGGTATCTAATTGTTGGATCTTAATGGACTGATTAAGTTTTGGACTATCATCTCATTTCAGTTGGGCCGAATTAAAAATGGGTTAAGTAAATTAGTTGGGAGTTTAAAACAGAAAAACCGGATTGGAGGAGTGGTTTAGTGATGTTGTGTTTGATTGAGAGGTCACGGGTTCGAGTCCTGTCGTGGCCAATTTTTTTAAGGAAGCTTATTAAAAGGGTATAACCATTTTCTTATTAATATTATTATTATTATTATTATTGTTGTTGTTGTTATTATTATTATTATTACTATTATTATTATCAATATTAAGTATTATTATTGAAATTAATATTTTCATTATCATTATTAATAAGTTTATCATTTTTTTTTTAAAGTATCATTTCTATTTATTTATTAAAATTATCATTTTATCATTATCATTAAAGATATCATTTTTATTTAAAATTATTAATATCATTTTACCACTAGTAATATTATTAGAATAAAGGTTAGTTATATAAAAATATACTTAATAAAACTATATCATATTAATTATCTATTTAATGAATATAAAAATAAAAAATAAATATAGTTTATTTAGTTATTAATAGAACCTGCAAGTTAATAAAATAACAATTAATAATAATATCTAAATTTGTTCGATTACTACTATATGTGTTAATATATATATACATGATATAGGTTCGTGAATCCGTGGCCAACCTTATAAATTGATCAATGGTGTTATATGTATTTTTACTACAAAATACAGTATGGTGAGTTTCATTTGCTCCCTTTTTAATTGCTTTTGCAATATATATTTTTGGGACTGAGAATACATGCGCTGCTTTTATAAATGTTTTACGAAATAGACACAAGTACTTAAAATACATTCTACGTTGAGTTGTACCATGGCATATTTCTTTATACTTGGTAGCTAATATTTATGTGAAGAGCGTAAACGCGAATCCTGTTGATAGATCTATCGGGCCTGACAACCCCAACCGGGCTGGACGACTAGTATTCAACGATTGCACAGTACTTCGTTTATGTATACTACACTTGGTACGGTGTAGCGATTATTTAAGAATATGCTGCGATGATTTAAATGTTAAGTATGGTTACCAAGTGCTCAACAAACTTAGAATGCTTTTCATACACTTGCGAGTGTATTATGTTTATGAATATGAAATCTTGTGGTCTATTGAAACTTTTGATAACTGTTGTTACGATAAACCTATGAACTCACCAACCTTTTGGTTGACACTTTTAAGCATGTTTATTCTCAGGTACGAATTAAGTCTCCCGCTGTGCATTAGCTCATTTTAAGGACATTACTTGGAGTCGATCAACGCGATGGGACCAAATGTTGATGATTTCGTCTAGGGGGATAAGGACGGGTCGTCACAGGTGGTATCAGAGCGTTGGTCTTAGCGAACCAGGCCTTGCATTAGTGTGTCTAACTGGTAGTTGTTAGGATACATTAGTGAGTCTGGACTTTGACCGTGTCTATATGTCAAAAGTTTTGCTTATCATTTCTAGTCAGAAATCATCTGCTTATCATCCTTAGGAAATTGCCTGCTTATCATTCATAAGTCTAGACACGTCTTACTGCATTTAGTGCATCGATAGTGTATAGACAAAATTCATATCCTAGCGCATCTGTAGACTTGCCTGACATATGCCGTAAATTTCTCTGTAGTTTATGAAATCTGTGGTATTATACATAGATATTCTATATAGCTAGAATATCATTCGGCATCCGAAAAATCATTTCACATCGAAGATCCTTCTCATTCACCAAATTGCCCTCTTGACAATGAACTTGAAAGCACTTACTGGCGAACCTGTTCGAGAAACCATTTACCCTCTCATTTTTAGAATATCCTGTCACGATTATATAATATCCTATATTTCGAATCTTACTCACCGGCTCGTTTCAATCGTCAATCATCCCGGCATAATATAAGAAGTTAACGAACTACATGCTCGAGTAATGGCTTTGGAGAATCTGGTGCGGAGATTACAAACACCAGCAGCAGCACCAGCAGCATAATCAATACTACCATCATCAACGCCGACAGTACCCTTATCACCCCTATACCACAACCGCATTGTAAACCTCAACATCGTAACCTGTACCTCGAATATCAACATTACACGCCTCAATATCACCATCTGTACTTCGAGTATGAACTTCGTTCTACACATCGATCTACATCAGCTATCTTCGCTTTACGTATCATTCTACCTCATTTTTCTCATTCGACATGGTGAATATGTAATTTCTAAAGTTTTAGAGATTATGTAATCTAGTATTAACGGTAAATCAGATGAGTTTTTGACTCATTAAATCCATGATTACATCTGATGAAAATATATATGCAAGTATATTTTCATAAAGATTGTAATTAAAAATTCTTTTGTACAAACTGTTAATGATGAAAATATTTTAACGGGTGGGTAGTACCCGAGGAATATTTAGAATTCACATTAATAAGTTACACTGTACATTCTTCGAATCTGATTCAACGATCATTTACTATCCTACTTACAACTACCGATATACGTATCCGTTCACCACAGAATAACCATTTCTATTCAAATTTCATATTTGGATTTTGACCTATCAGAATCCAACAAGTGGCATAACGAAGAAAACATTGGACAAAAATAAAAAGTGTTAGAAACAAACGAATTAATTAATTGGAATTGTGATAGGATTTCACGCTAACTGTTCCGGCTAACTGTTCCCAGCTAACTGATTAACATTTAATTTATCGCAATTTACATTCTCGCAATTTTATTTATCGTCATTTAATTTCTGTTATTTACTTTTACGCACTTTAAATAACGGGACACGTATGCAAGGTTTCGACTTATCATATCGACCCATCTATATATATATTTCGGAACAACCGTAGACACTCTATATGTGAAGGTGGGAGTTGGCTATACAGGGTCGGAGTTGATTCCAAAATATATATATATACTTTGAGTTGTGATCGACACCGAGACCGGTACACGGGTCACGATACGTATTATTTAATTCGAATATTATATATTAAATTATATATGAATCATTGAACCATCGGACTATTGGACTGCTAACTTTGGACAATTAAAATGAATTAAAAGGTTGATTATAACATATGAAACTAAACAATTCTTCAAGTTTGCCACTTGATTTTATTCTAAACCTCATTTGTACCTCGACGATTACAAATCGCGTTCAGATCTTTCACGATTCTTGAAAACACCTCGATCGAGAAGTTGAACCCGCCGCACCTCGTCTATGGAAGAAAGATTCATGCATACAGTTATGCACCTGAAAAACTTTCGAAATTGAAGTTATAGTTAAAATATATCCGCGTCGAATTCCTTATCATTCATTAGCAAAAACAACCCGACAATTCCTTTTCAAGAAGCTAATTTTGTCACAGCTCCACTTCGACTTCTCAGTAAGACTACTCTTATTATAATCTCGATATATACGTTATCCTTTCGCCGTCATTACCGGAGAACCTTTTATATTCCGTAACGTCATCAGCAGACGTACCAGCAGCTCGTCATCCCTTAGGCAGAATCAACAATCAGTATTTTGAAAATCTTGCAGAACATCTCCAGTTATACCTATAACGTCTATCCCTAAGAATTTCATACTCCGAATGTGAAGTTTCTGAAAAACACCCTGAACTACGAATTAGTTCTTGAAATGCTGATGAAGCAGCAAAAACTGTAGACGACCTTAACAGTCAAAAGTTTACAATGAAGTAAAGTATGTTGAAAAAGCTCAGAAAAAGAGAAGGGTTGAAATTGGAAAACGGATTGAGCAAAGTATGAAGGAAACCGTGAACAAATCATGAAAACTAAACTCAACTTCAAAGGATTCAAATGATTCAGTGTCTGCTGAAATCGTTAGTAAGAACCCTACTCCTTATTCTAAACCTTTCCAAATGATATTATTTATCATCATCTTATCTTAGATATTATAAGATATCTTCATATCTTCCGTTATACATGTTCTTCATATATCTGGAGATATTTTCACAACTATTCTTATCTGAGATCATGTATCTCTCCGTGATATCTGCGTTACAACATAAAAGAAACTGTGTCAGTTTCTAAATTCTGAACCCTTCGAGTTTAAAATATCAATGTATTGAAGTAGTGTTGGGAACTGATGCATGAATTAGTATAATATAATGAAACTTGATCAACTTCATTATATTACAGTAAGTTATGTTAAGTTTCTAATGGAATGTGATGATTCACAGTACCGTCATCATGTGCCATGTTACACGGCTCTTACATTCTATCTAATCTCTAAACATATCAAGAAAATATTCTCTTGATGATTCGGTCTTTTCCAGGATATTATGGTAATTTGGCAAATCAAAACCGTGTCATTACCATTTCCTTCTAAGAGCATTAGCTATGTTCATTCTGAATTTTATACCTACGAATCCCGGACCATTGCTCGCTTGACTCAAGGACAGGAAGAAGAAACGAAAGGACAAAACCTCGGAGTAGAAATTAGGGTAAAAATCGCAGCAATTAGGAGAGAGCATTAACTATGGATGACAATGATTATAGGAGACAGAAGCAGGGACATCGAAGTATAAGGGAAGATATAAAACCCAATAACCACCCAGAAATTTCAAACCGTGTATATCAATACGTATTGCAATGAAAAGACACTGGAGAATTAAAAACATTATAATTCCAAGGAAATAATAGAAGTGAATAGATTAATCTGGCGGCATATGAAAGAGAAGAATGAAAAATATGAAAGTTAGAAGCATAACAAGAGTCAGAACGGGATGGATTATTTTAAAGAATATTTTAAGGTATGAATTGAGGAAGAAAGAATAGAAGATGTGAGATATGGAAGGTATAGGAAAGAAGGGAGTGGATTTATAGTGAAATATCCGACCGAGAAATCGAAACAGATTGCTGCATTAAATCAAAGAAGATCTTGATCGCTGAAGAACCAAATCTTATTACGTAAGATTTTCTTTAAATCTCTTAAATCCCGGAAATCAATCATAACCACGTCATCGGGTTAAAAGATTCCATATTTACTTATTTCACTCTTTTGTGATAGCTTCACTCGTACGCTTCGCATGATCGAATCGTTTTATCTATATCTCTCAATAAGGATAAAACTCTATTATCACCTCATAATAGTCATGAAAATATTCCTATTGTTATCCATGACAACCTCTATCAAATTTCGGGGACGAAATTTATTTAACGGGTAGGTACTGTAATGACCCGGAAATTTCCGACCAAATTTAAACTATAATCTCTATATGTTTCTGACACGATAAGCAAAAACCTTAATGTTGAGTCCAGAAAGTTTGAAATCTATATTCGGATAACTAGTTACCCTGTTGACCAAGCCTGACGATTCACGAACATTTATGTGTATATAGATATGTGTGTATAATAAATTAAAATAAACGGTATAGTAATATTACCACTTTCATTATTAATATTAATATTGATAACAGAATAGATACATGTAATATTTTATTAGTAGTATTATTATTTGTATCACTGTTGTTATTGATATATATTAATATAATTAGTATTATTATGATAATTAGTATTAATACAATTTTTATAATTACTCTTAGTTTTGTATAACTTTTATAAAAATTGTTATTAATATTATTATTATTATATTTCTATTATTATTATATTTCTATTATTATTATTATTGGTAGTAGCAATTTGATTAAAATTAATAATATTTCAGTTTTGTTAACAGCCTTATATTATTTTGTAATAATACAAAAACTAATACAAAACTTAATAGAAAATGTATATATATTCAGATACATAATAGATATATACAAATTACATAGTTAAATACAGTTATATGTTTAAACATTAACACTAGCTATTTCACTATATAAAATACAGATTAGGAAGCAGATATATATAGCGTAATATCCTCTTATCACTGTCACTTTCTTTTTTTCTGTACACTCGTGATTACTTGTCTTCAACAAATTCATTGGATCGAATATTGTTTATCTGCTATAAATAATTGATCACCATAAGCTTCCACCACCTTGAACACACAACGAACGGCCACCACTTCAATTACAAACCATCGATGATCAACCACTCAAATCTTGTTCAGGAATAAAGCGTGACTGCTGCAATTTATTGTAGATCATCAATTACCTTCTACAACACCATGTACAAACACCTTCATCATTCATTTAATCACCACCTTCTTACCCTCACAAAACTGCCACTCTAAAACCTTTGTTACTGTTATTCCTTTTAATTTTATTTCACTCAAAGAAACCCATAATCAACCGTGTTTAGTTTGCAATCGAAATAACGAACCCACATATTGCATACTACTCGCTGCTATTGTACCGTTTCTTCTGTTCATGGTTAACTAATGACCCACTCGACTTAGCTGTGGTTCGATGAAGTCCCAGACCACCATAAAAGTCGACTATTTGTTGCTACCATTTTAGTCGAGCTTCAACACCCTCAAAAATAACCAACCACCTCTAAAACTAGCGTACAATCACCACTTTTGTTTCTATCACAAAACCACCACCTCGATCCGTCCCCTTCTATCACCACCTTCACCTCCACCGGCGATAACCATCACCCGCCACCTTAAACAAACGATAAATAGTTGCCTTTTTTTTTAAACCATGCGCTGTATTTTCTCTTCCTCTTTCTTGAGACAACAAATTATACAATGAATATAAATGTTAAGGAGAAACGTGATATTGGGATTACTATCATCCTATTATATATAAAAAAAATAAGAAAGCATAAAGAGATGAACCCCACCAAGTGGAATTAATTGATAAAGGTTGTGTGCATGATTAATTGTGGTGTCCCTGTTTGGAGCAATATACGGAGTATTTCTTTTCTTGTTAACGTCGGGCCCATCAATCAACAAATGGTTCCACAATTAAGAATAGAAAACGCCATGTTTTGTGGAATCTATCCGAAGTATATTGTTTGTTTAGAATATACTGTGCTAACATATCAATTCCATTGAGGAAGAGTGGGACGAACTTAGGGTTGGTTGATGAAATAAGGTCGAGTTAAAAAAAAAAATAAAATAAACTAAACGTAACATTGAGATTGGGCAGGAATTGTGGTGAACCGAAAGACTTAAAGGTATCTAATTGTTGGATCTTAATGGACTGATTAAGTTTTGGACTATCATCTCATTTCAGTTGGGCCGAATTAAAAATGGGTTAAGTAAATTAGTTGGGAGTTTAAAACAGAAAAACCGGATTGGAGGAGTGGTTTAGTGATGTTGTGTTTGATTGAGAGGTCACGGGTTCGAGTCCTGTCGTGGCCAATTTTTTTAAGGAAGCTTATTAAAAGGGTATAACCATTTTCTTATTAATATTATTATTATTATTATTATTGTTGTTGTTGTTATTATTATTATTATTACTATTATTATTATCAATATTAAGTATTATTATTGAAATTAATATTTTCATTATCATTATTAATAAGTTTATCATTTTTTTTTAAAGTATCATTTCTATTTATTTATTAAAATTATCATTTTATCATTATCATTAAAGATATCATTTTTATTTAAAATTATTAATATCATTTTACCACTAGTAATATTATTAGAATAAAGGTTAGTTATATAAAAATATACTTAATAAAACTATATCATATTAATTATCTATTTAATGAATATAAAAATAAAAAATAAATATAGTTTATTTAGTTATTAATAGAACCTGCAAGTTAATAAAATAACAATTAATAATAATATCTAAATTTGTTCGATTACTACTATATGTGTTAATATATATATACATGATATAGGTTCGTGAATCCGTGGCCAACCTTATAAATTGATCAATGGTGTTATATGTATTTTTACTACAAAATACAGTATGGTGAGTTTCATTTGCTCCCTTTTTAATTGCTTTTGCAATATATATTTTTGGGACTGAGAATACATGCGCTGCTTTTATAAATGTTTTACGAAATAGACACAAGTACTTAAAATACATTCTACGTTGAGTTGTACCATGGCATATTTCTTTATACTTGGTAGCTAATATTTATGTGAAGAGCGTAAACGCGAATCCTGTTGATAGATCTATCGGGCCTGACAACCCCAACCGGGCTGGACGACTAGTATTCAACGGTTGCACAGTACTTCGTTTATGTATACTACACTTGGTACGGTGTAGCGATTATTTAAGAATATGCTGCGATGATTTAAATGTTAAGTATGGTTACCAAGTGCTCAACAAACTTAGAATGCTTTTCATACACTTGCGAGTGTATTATGTTTATGAATATGAAATCTTGTGGTCTATTGAAACTTTTGATAACTGTTGTTACGATAAACCTATGAACTCACCAACCTTTTGGTTGACACTTTTAAGCATGTTTATTCTCAGGTACGAATTAAGTCTCCCGCTGTGCATTAGCTCATTTTAAGGACATTACTTGGAGTCGATCAACGCGATGGGACCAAATGTTGATGATTTCGTCTAGGGGGATAAGGACGGGTCGTCACATAACATCATTCAATTCATATATATAAAACTACCTTATTCGAAGGTTTAAACTTGAAATCACTAGAACATAGTTTAGTTAATTCTAAACTTGTTCGCAAACAAAAGTTAATCCTTCTAACTTGATTTTTAAAATTAACTAAACACATACTCTATATCTATATGATATGCTAACTTAATGATTTAAAACCTGGAAACACGAAAAACACCGTAAAACCGGACATACGCCGTCGTAGTAACACCGCGGGCTGTTTTGGGTTTGATAATTAAAAACTATGATAAACTTTGATTTAAAAGTTGTTCTTATGGGAAAATGATTTTTCTTATGAACATGAAACTATATCCAAAAATCATGGTTAAACTCAAAGTGAAAGTATGTTTTTCAAAATGGTCATCAAGACGTCGTTCTTTCGACTGAAATGACTACCTCTTACAAAAATGACTTGTAACTTATATTTCTGACTATAAACCTATACTTTTTCTATTTAGATTCATAAAATATAGTTCAATATGAAATCATAGCAATTTGATTCACTCAAAACGGATTTAAAACGAAGAAGTTATGGGTAAAACAAGATTAGATATTTTTTGATTGTTGTAGCTACGGGAAATATTGTAACAATTCTATACAAATCATATCCTAGCTAACTTATATTGTATTATACATGTATTCTAATATATTATGTAATCTTGGGATATCATAGACACGTATGCAAATGTTTTGACATATCATATCGATTCATGTATATATATTATTTGGAACAACCATAGACACTCTATATGCAGTAATGTTTGAGTTAGCTATACAGGGTTGAGGTTGATTCCAAAAATATATATACTTTGAGTTATGATCTAGCCTGAGACGTGTATACACTGGGTCGTGGATTGATTCAAGATAATATATATCAATTTATTTCTGTACATCTAACTATGGACAACTAGTTATAGGTTACTAACGAGGACAGCTGACTTAATAAACTTAAAACATCAAAATGTATTAAAAATGTTGTAAATATATTTTGAACATACTTTGATATATATATGTATATATTTGTTACAGGTTTGTGAATCGACCAGTGGCCAAGTCTTACTCCCGATGAAGTAAAAATCTGTGAAAGTGAGTTATAGTCCCACTTTTAAAATCTAATATTTTGGGATGAGAATACATACAGTTTTATAAATGTTTTACGAAATAGACACAAGTAAATGAAACTACATTATATGGGTGAATGATAGAAGCCGAATATGCCCCTTTTTCTTGGCAGCCTAAGAATTAGTAAACCGATCTACTAATTGACGCGAATCCTAAAGATAGATCTATTGGGCCTAACGAACCCCATCCAAAGTACCGGATGCTTTAGTACTTCGAATTCGTTTTTATCATGTCCTAAAGATTTCCCGGAATGATAGGGGATATTCTTATATGCATCTTGTTAATGTCGGTTACCAGGTGTTCACCATATGAATGATTTTTATCTCTATGTATGGGATGTATATTGAAATATGAAATCTTGTGGTATATTAATATGATTTGTTAATATATAGGTTAAACCTATAACTCACCAACATTTTTGTTTACGTTTTAAGCATGTTTATTCTCAGGTGATTATTAAGAGCTTCCGTTGTTGCATACTAAAATAAGGACAAGATTTGGAGTTCATGCTTGTATGATATTATGTAAAAACTGCATTCAAGAAGCTTATTTTTGATGTAATATATTCTTATTGTAAACCATTATGTAATGGTCATGTGTAAACGGTATATTTTAGATTATCATTATTTGATAATCTACGTAATGCTTTTTAAACCTTTATAGATAAAATAAATGTTATGGTTGTTTTAATAATGAATGCAGTCTTTGAAAAACGTCTCATATAGAGGTCAAAATCTCGCGACGAAATCAATTAATATGGAACGTTTATAATCAATATGAATGGGACATTTCATATACCATAAGCTTATCAACTCAAAATATATTTCATTACCTTCACATGTGTCAGTTTTACTTTCTAAAATCCCACTACCTAACTCAGTCCACTAGGTATTATAATTATTTGGACATTAGTCCACTTGCAAAAGGAGAAATAAACAATTCTAATGCTTTATCAATTGCCGACCACTTAGTCCCACATTCAATGTATTTAATCCCAACTTATCTTTTAATATCATCATTAATCTTCATGATGTTTCAATATAAAATGAAACCGAAGAAAAAAAGAAAGCTAGCAGTTGTAGTCACTTGTTGAAAATAGAAGGAAGCAGATTTATAGCGGTTAGCAGGATGGGTTCATGTTGACTAGGATGATGGGTCGATGAACAAGAGGCAGAGAAGTATAAAACTAAAGCAACGAGCAGTAACAATTTTGCAAGTTTGGTTTTGATTGAAGTGTTGAAGGTGGTGTTTGATGTTAGTAGTAGAGTGGTACGTGGTTTGCGGTGGTGAAGAAATAAACCGAATAGTAGTCAAGGGTGATCAATAGATGGTTTGTTTTTTATGATTATTAGAGCAGAAGAGAGAGATCGATGGTGATGATTGTTATGGTTGATGCTCGAAGATCATGAAAGGAACAAAAAAAATATCTATGTGGTAATGGTTTTAGGGTGGTGGTGATGTGATTCTTGGTTTAAGCAAAACAACAAGAAAAGTAATGAAGTTTACTAAAGAAAAACAATCGAAGGCGTCTAATGGCTTTTGGGTTTTGATCGTTCAAAATGGTGGGTTGATCAAGGTGGATAATATTAGCCGATGTGGTGAAGGGTAATGGTTATCTTCCTTCGGTCATTATCATAGCGAGGAGAGAAAGAGGTTCAAGATAGTCGATGGTTTCGAGCAGTAGAATTCGTAGTAGGTGGTGTTCGGAAGATCATGAAGGTGTTCTTGGGGATAATTGTTTGTTAAAGGAAAAGAAGGACAATTGTACCAAGTGGTTTCTTTATTCTTCTTTGTTATATTTTCGAATAGAGGTTTATATGGTGCAATTGAATGATTGAAATAGAATCAAGAATTGTTCATAGTTTGTTTAGTAGTATGATTGTGGTCGTCTTGAATCTCAATCAAGAAAGAAAAAAAATATTAAAGTAGAAAGAGATACCTAACTGAATTTGTTTGTTATGTAAATTATTGGAATCAAATCGTACTGGATTACAGACAGAATCACATTCTAATACAGTTTGATAGATATATCTAACAAATTGTATGATTTTATAATTTAAATATTAATAATTATATTAATATTAATAATAATTATTATTATATTATATTAATAATAAAAATAATAATAATGTTATTAGTAATCATAGAATGATAATAATTTTATTATAAATAATAATAATAATATTTTGTATTATTTTCTATTAACTATAAGAATAATAATGATATTAATAATAGTAAAAATATTAATATTAATATGATAATATAGTTAATAACAATAATGATAATCATAATAGTACTAATAATAATAATATAACAAATTACATGTAACAATTTTCATGTTATAATTTTAATGATACTGATTATAATAATAATTAATGTACTAACTTTATTTTAACTTATAATTTAATATATTACAATTATTAATTATATCCTATTTGTAATATATATTATATAGTAATATATATATATATATATATATATATATATATATATATATATATATATATATATATATATATATATATATATATATATATATATATATATATATATATATATAAGATCTCTATTAATAACTATTATATTGAATCATTTGTAAAATTTATAATAGTTATTAATAGAGATCTTATATATATATATATATATATATATATATATATATATATATATATATTTGTAATAATATTATATATCTATTTATATATCTTCATTTTAATAATAACTTACTTATTTGTTTGTTATTTTACATCTTTAATTCTAATTGATTAATTGATTAAAGTATACTTTATTAATTCAAAATATTATATATACATTTATATTTTATTTACATATTTATTTACACACAATTGTTCGTGAATCATCGGGCATGGTCAAAGGTTAACTAAATTCATGTAAACAGTTTCAAAATTTTGTAACTCAATATTACAGACTTTGCTTATCTTGTCGAAATCATATAAGATTAAGTTTAAATTTGGTCGAAAATTTCCGGGTCGTCACAACTTAGTCTTAACATTTTGTGTGTTGATGGTTGAATCTTGGTGAAGGTGATGATAACACATCAATGAGTTGTACACTTGAAGCTACAAGCATCAAGGATGAGAACCGTGATGAGCATCAAGCACCAAGAATCCCACCGGAGCACTTGTTTACTATTTTTCGGGGTCTGATCAGACTGTTGGGGCTTCTGAAAAATTGATTTTCAGATAGTTCGTTTCAAGTAGATGACTTCTCATTTAAGACTCACCTGAATCCGATATACGGTTTAGGATTTATAGCCTTTCAAAAATCACTACGCCTTTGTAACGTTGTACTGAAATTTCTGACCTACTCGCACTTAAACCGTCGCCACGGTCAAACGAAGACGAGTTAGGTTCTGAAAATTGGTCAAACGTTAGAGGACTCACATACAGAGCCTTGGCCACTGACTACACATCTATTTGATTTGTATAGAGGTCGTAACAGCTGTCCAAAGTCAGCCTATTGTTTCGATCTCAATTCTTGTTAAATTTACTTTAGCTTTTATGAATGATGATGATGATAACACTTACGACTTAATTTATACACTTTTAAACTTTTGGGGACAACATACTGACTTAGTGACCTTTGACTTAGGTTGAGAACCTTTTGGATAGACCAACTTACTTGTTTGGACCAACTTACTACTTGCATACTTTTCGTATCGACTTTTACTGCTTATTCATTGTGAGTTATAGCATCCCTTTTTACTTTAACTATTTTTAGGACTGAGAATACATGCGCTTTTTACGTTTTACATACTAGACACGAGTACTTAAACTATATATATGTGTGGGTAACATAACGGCACAAAGATTCCCCTTAGCTCGGTAACGTTTAATCATTGGTTTCCTAACCGTGAACGCGAATCTTAGATATGGATCCATAGAGTTTGACATCCCCACTCGGGCTAGTCGCGCTAGCATTCAACGGGTGTTTAATACTTCGAGGACAAACGCACTCGCCAAGTGCACTTCTAGGGGGTGATATACATACGTTAAGTCTAGTTACCGGGTGCCCACGGTTAAGCATATACTTTCATACTGATTTAAACTGCTGGTTGAAGCACTGAAATCTCGTGGTCTACATTTCTTTACTGATTACAAACTATAGCTCACCAACATTCATGTTGACCTTTTAAGCGTGTATTTCTCAGGTGCTTAGACGTTGTTGCTTCTGCTGTTAGACTTGCTGTCTTGGTGTTATAGACTTGCTGTTACGGACCTGCTGTGTTAGATTTCCACTGCATTACTTAGAGATGTCTCAATCATGGAACTTTTATTTTGCATTCGTAACTTATGTTATTTTCAAACAATGGCTTTGTAACGACCTTTGGGTCACATACTTATGTTTATGCTTCTATTCATAGGAAGCACGTTATCTTTTGTAAAACGCTATCTTTTCATGAATGCAAAACTGGTTTTCAAACAGCATATAGTGTTTGACCTTGTAATGATCTTGTTGTTGATGAACCGTACACGATAGTTTTGTACGGGGCGTCACAAAAGTGTCTTAGTGTTTTAACGTGCATGTACATTAGACTTCTGAGGCATGCGAAGCATGAACTCGTTACCATGGTCGAATGCATGAAAATGGGTCAGGTCGTGCTAAAGGTCGCGGCGCAGAGCAGATGGTCGCGGCGCGACATTTCAAGCAATTCAGGATCAGGAGGCATGTAAACAAGACCACCAGACCACGTTGTAGGTCGCGGCGCGGAGAGAGACGGCCGCGGCGCGGCAATACTGGGTGACTGGTTCCGGATTTCGCAATTTTAAAGGGAAGTGAGGGCATTTTGGTCATTTCGCGTGTGTGCCAGATTTGTGTCCATAAACCTCATCCACTCATCTCATTTTCTTATTTTCTTTTCCTTTTTCTTTCACATTTTCTCTCAAAACATAAATACTTCAAATCATTCAAAAGGGATTTTGGAAAGGAAGAAGCGGGATTCGATCGAGAGTGTAAGAGGCAACCTTGTTCCCCTCGTTCTTAGCTACGATTTGATACTAGTGGTAAGTTTTCTATCCGAATTTCGTTCTTGATATTCATGTTCATATTTTAGGGGTTTTTGATTGTGAGTTCATAATGAAACCCCATTAGTTGTTAATGGAAGGTTAACACCAAGATTCGGGTTTATAAGTGATGAAGGCGGGTTTATGGGTTTAATCACTAGGTTTAATCACTAGGTTAACACCAATTTGGCTATGATTAGGACTTGAAATTGGGTTTAATCACTAGGTTTAGTGATTATGGAAGTGTTGGAACCCATTTTAGTGTATTTGAAAGACTAATTTTGAAATAAGTCAAAATTAGGGTTTATGGGTGATTTTGATAATGATAAGTGTTTAACACTTGTGTTTTGGTTTAATTGGCGTATTTGGACCATTTTCACTTGTGTTAGTGATTATTGGTTAGTTTGAGCGCGGTTTGTGCTTGGAAGTGCATTTGGGTCAAAATTGCACTAAGTGTCAATTGGGTTGGTTTGTAAGTCCACCCTAATTGTGGTTTGTATTGTGATAATGGAATAGGTACGTTCCATTGACGTGTTGTGGATTTGTTCGGTTGCAATCATCAAGACAACAAGGTGAGTATTAATATCCTATGTGCATATGTATGTGTAGGATGGGTGCGGGTCGGGTGAAGTGGTTCTCGGTTATAGAGCTCACTTCACATATAGGTGGATTTGATGGACTTGTGTAATGGGTCTAATTGGCACAGTTGTGCGTTTTGGTTGACCACCTTTGGCGAGGTGCACACTTCGTGTGTACGTTATCACATGGACTTGTGATGTGGTCTAATTGGCACAGTTGTGCGTTTTAGTATTGAGTTGCGGTTGAGTAACCCCGATGATGTGGGTTTTGATTTGGGAAATGGATCACGTGTGGATGCGGATTCACGATGACGCGTGTAATTTCGGCCATCTTATTGAGGTAGTGATCTCGTGTGGATGCGAATTTACTAAGGCTCGTGTAGTTCGGCCAACCTCGGTGTTGTTGTGTTATTGAAGATAGTATTCTCGTGTGGATGCGGATTTACTAAGGCTCGTGTAGTTCGGCCAATCTTCATTTGGTATTGGGTTAAGGGGTTAACCTTACATTATACATATGGATATTGTTGTATTGTTATGTTGTAGCTAACCCTTCGGGTGTAGCTTATCGGCATGTACATATCGTCGTTGGTGTACTTACTTTGTTGATATTTTAGCTTGTTGTATAGCGATCGTACGGTATGCTTAGATTAGCTTGCCTTTATGCATGGACTCTGGTATGTGCTATTTGATTATTATTGTGTGGCGTGTTCATTTTATGCATATATATGTATGTAGTATATTCTCACTCACTAAGCGTTAGCTTACCCTCTTGTTGTTGATATTTTTATAGGTTCGCGTGATGGTGGCTCGGGTAAGCGTGGGGACTAGTGGACTTGCGTAGTTGCTTTAGAAGGCGTGCTTTTGGACTCGATTTAGGATTGGGTAGCGTAGTCCTAATCACCATGCTCGGTTTTGTGTAAAAGTAACTAGTCGGGTCATGAGTAATAACCAGGTTATGATTTAAGTAACGTATTATTGTATTAAGGAGTTTAAATTATTATTGTATGTTTTAAGTTCGTTGAACTTACTTTGATAACAAATACGTTTTGGAAATTGTGTAATGGACCTAAAGTGTTATTTAATGTATATAAAGGGAAAAAAAAATTATGGGTCGGAAATCGACGGGTTGAGTCTTTCGTTGTATTTATATTAGTTAGTGTCGATATGTTGAGAGTCGTTTGGTGTCACTACTAGTTTTTCAAATTTATACACTTCTTACCTAAAAAAAGATATATGTTATTATTATAGTGCATGGAACTAATTCTTCCGTTCACATTTCTACACTTTTTTCTTATCAAACTTTTTTATTCATCTAGAATTAATAAATTATATCAGGTTAGATATATTGTTACAACCACATGTGAGTTTCTACGTTAAAGTCTACACTCCATATAAAACAAAATTGTTATATTATATTTCGTATTAAATTAAATTAAATTAAATTAAATTAAATTAAATTGAAGTTTAAACCCTAAAAATTAGGCATAAAACGTTACAAACTACAAATAGCTGTTACACTCTACGTGTATTAGTACACAATAACCGCCATTGACGTTATCTGTCAACTGTTCATCGTCAACATCCATCATTTTCAGTACACATCGATCAACAATTCTTACACTCTACGTCTGATTCTCTATCCATACATAGAGATATATAACATATATTTCTGTTGCGGTTATATCAAGTTTGAAATTGAATATATCAATGGCGACGGAAGAACAAGTCAAAAAGTCAACGTCTCCGGCGGTGTTTGATACGGAAGCTGCCGTTCGTCTAATGAAGGAATTGAGAGGTACCGTTGCTACCGGAACAACTAAGAGTTACGAATGGAGGTCATCGCAGTTGAAAAACTTGTTGAAAATGGTGGAGAATAGCGAGAAACAAATTTGCGAAGCTTTGTTCTCTGATCTCTCTAAACCTGAGATGGAAGCTTTCATTCATGAGGTCAGCTATTTTCGATTATACATTTATGTACAGTATTTGATTAGATTTCATTTCAGTATAATGATTGAATTTTAGATATGATTATGCTAAAAGTTCGTCATCATATGTGCGTGTGTCCTTACGGCGTACACGAATTCGTGCTGATAAAAAAAATTTGAATCAGAATTGACCTAATTAATTTTAGTGCTATTTTGAGTACTGTGTTATTGGCCGAGTTGAGTTACCGATTAATTTTGCTGTGCCGGTAGGGTTTTAATAAGTAAATATGTGAGTCGAAATTGAACTCTGAGTTTCGTATGTATATGTAATTTGTAATATGTATAGGTATGTATGGTGTGATGTATGTGTTGTACTGACTTACTGATCCTAGGTTTATGCTTTAGGAATTAATTGCTTAATTCTTTGTAGTTGGTGAATGCATTGAATGCTCTGAATTGTGCAAAAAGTTATGAATACAGTTGGGCTTCTATGCGACTATGTGTAGCCGTTTATCGAGACCTTTTTTTTTTCTTTTTTTTTTCTATTTCTTTTAGTAATTGAAAATGAAAATGAAAATTCTGTGCTAAAGTTTGCACAATATAATATCCAAAGCCATGTGATTACTATAGAATATGTTGATTTAGCGACCGAAGAGAATTTTAGAATCAATGCAGGTGGATCAGTACTAAATAGCCAGTTTTAGCAAATTTGATTAGTTTTTCGGAACATTTGTATTCAACAACTTCCAGAAAACGAGCAATTTGTGATTTTTTTGATGCTGTTGAGCATTTGTTGAACATGTAGACAAGATCATATTTATGTGGGATGATACCTAATATAATTGCAACAATCACATTTAGACTTCTACATCCATAGGAATTTTCTTTTAGTGGTAGAAATTAAAATAATAGAGTAATCAAACTCTTGAAGAAACTATTCTCTATTTATAAGGTCAAAAGGACAATGGAGGAAATTACGCAATGTTCACTATTGGAATTTTGTTGGCCGCATAAAATTGTTCCGTCCACATGTCTTCAAATTACCGAAATGCAGGGCATATAGGAGCTCATTCTATATCGAATGAACTCCTCCTCATCCCGTCCTAATATATGTATTGTTCCGGTAAATGTTTCAAATTAGATCGTTTTACTTACTTATGTAGGTTAACAAAAGACTCTCAAGTCATGATATTATTTGTTAATCACAAATTTGTGTCTTGAATTTTCTAAATCATGTTATTTATTCCTCGTATTTACATTGCTTGCCGGTCCTCTTTTTATGCATTTTTTTCTACATTGAATTATGAAATTTGAGCTGCTGATCCTTTGATGGATTCTAAATATTGTTGTATACACTGAATTCGATCCATTATTTGATGCTGCAGATTGCTATGATAAAGAGTTCATGCAAGTCGGCTCTGAAGAAATTAAAAGATTGGATGAAACCAGAAAAAGTAACTCTCTTCACAATTTTAGTGCAACATAAAACTTGCCATGTACTTGTATAACGCATAGTTTTAAATAACCTTTTGCAGGCGAAAACCAGTATAGGCACTTTTCCTTCGTCAGCAGAGGTAGTGTCAGAACCCTTAGGCGTTGTATTAGTCATATCAGCATGGAACTATCCATTATGTAAGTTAATAACCCTTGCCAAATCTATTTCATTTGTTTCTTATCTATTTAATATATGTGTTGAATGAGTTAATGTTTTTATTATTTAAGTGATGGGGATTTTAAAGAACATTTTGTTGGTTTGTTGATCGTTTTATATCGTGCCAGTGGTATCTGTTGACCCGGTCATAGGAGCAATTGCAGCTGGGAATGCTGTTGTTTTGAAGCCCTCAGAAATTTCTCCCGCCACGTCATCTTTGTTGGCAAAACTGTTTGGAGAATATTTGGATAATTCGGCAATTAAAGTTGTTGAAGGTTCTGTCCCTGAAACAACTGCACTACTAGAGCAAAAGTGGGATAAAATATTTTACACAGGTCTTTCTCTATTTCCCAATAAATATAAAATTTTATATAACTATGATATCTTGTCACTGATCAAATTATATTTAAAATTTTGACTATTAATTAACAGTTTTAGTAAAATATGATACTGGTCCAACACTGCAACTTTAACGTGGTGGAGTATGATATGGTTATTCTTCTGCATTTGGTTATTGATTTGGGTACCCTTGAATCAGTGTTTCATACTGATTTCATGTTGAACCCCATTAAAAATATAACTGATCTCAAAGATTTTAATATTGACTTGGCTCATCATAAAATATATCATAATTATTTAATCAAAAATGACATTTCAGGGAATGGGAAAGTGGCGAGAGTTGTAATGGCTGCTGCAGCAAAACATCTGACACCTGTAGTTCTGGAACTTGGAGGCAAATCTCCAGTTTTGGTTGACTCCAACATTGACTTAACTGTATGGAGCTTTCTTCTTTATGTTAAAACTCGTATACAATTTAGTCACACATGGGTGACAATGCGGCCCATAATAAATGGATCAATGCCTACATGTTTCATCTCAGATAGGACAAGTCAGCTAATAGAATTTAAGAAAATAGGTCAAATGGATTGAACGTTTCCCAAAGACTACTTTTAAATGCATAAAAAAGGTCCTAAATCAGTTTATTGAAAAAAATGTTAATATAATACTCATCAACATACTAGATACTAATCGGTTAGAAGAAGTACAAAGTTTTTGGATAAAAACTCTCTTGGGTCAAACCAACCTGCCAGACCCACCCATTTTGCCACCTTTACTGTTCTCTTTGTCATGTGATGAATGTCTTGTGTTGTACAGGTGACAGCAAGGCGAATAGTGTCAGGTAAGTGGGGATGCAACAATGGGCAAGCTTGTGTAGCTCCGGATTATGTAATAACAACGAAAGATTATGCTCCGGTGTTGATACGTTTGTTTTCATTTAAGGAAGCTAAATCTTTTAAAAGTGGATGTTAATCTCTTTGCTGATGTCACTTGTTCAGATAGATGCTTTAAAACATCAACTGGTCAAGTTTTTCGGGGAGGATCCTATGAACTCACCAGATATGTCTCGAATTGTGAATTCCAATCACTTTGATAGGTTGAAAAGGCTGTTGGATGATGATAAGGTTTCTGGAAAAATAATTCATGGAGGTCAAACAGACAAAAGCAACTTGTGAGTTTTGTTTCTTGCTTAACTTGTGTTTCGTAGTTGTGGTTGTATATTGAGATTATTAGGACAGAGGTGGCAAGTTTGACGCATGTGCCGAGAAACAGGTTTTTTTTTTTTTTTGCCCATTTTGACATGCAAAAGTTTAATAGATGGCTAAAATGGAATGGGTCAAAATCACTTAGTAGTGTTTTCAAATGCTTAAAACCTCCTAATTAACTTTCTTTGATATAAGTCATATTATTTTTATTTATTAATCAATTTAATTATTATTATAGTGCTTGTTGTATCATTTACAACTAATGCTGCTTTTTATTTGTTTCAGTAAGATTTCTCCTACCATTTTGCTGGATGTCCCTGAAGACGCCTTAATAATGAGTGAGGAGATATTCGGTCCTTTACTTCCGATAGTAACGGTAAAAAATTGACATTTGAATTGAAATTTTCAAATTTTTGGTTATTAATTTTTGTTTTGATTTATAAAATAGGTTGAAAAAATTGAAGATGGCATTGAGTTCATCGACTCAAGACCAAAGCCACTCGCAGCATACTTATTTACCAACACGAAACAGCTTAAGGAGCAGTTTGTGAACAACGTATCTGCTGGGGGTGTACTTATCAATGATGTCACCTTACACGTACTATCCTCCTCAAACACTCAATATTACATACCTAAAAATACTGTATTTATTTTACAAAAAAAAAAAAAAAAAAAAAAAATACTGTACTTTTTTAGACTCTGACCCAATATAACCTGTTTGGACCTTAATACATTGAGCGGATACATAACAGAAAAATTCAGCCACTTCACACACACACACACACTCTTAAATTGTTTACACATGTCCCCAGACACAAGTTTAGCATGTTAACATTCTCATTACAATATTCTTTAAAAACAATGTTGCAGCTTATGGTTGAAACAATACCATTTGGTGGGGTCGGTGAAAGTGGAATGGGGTCGTACCATGGTAAGTTCTCGTTTGATGCTTTTAGCCACAAGAAAGCAGTCCTTTATAGAGGTTTTTCTGGAGATGCGCCAGCAAGGTACCCACCGTACACACCAGGCAAACTCAGGCTCCTTAAGGCTCTTTTAGATGGCAGTATAGTTGGCATCATTCGTGCTCTTTTAGGCTTCTCGTAAGTGTAAATCTGCACACCTTAAAGACTTTCAATTTCTTTACTTTGTACATCAAGATTACATACAAAAACTATATGAATGCGTGTGATAAACAATCTGATCGTTGTTCAGTCAATTGGTGTGGAAACTGAACAGAAAATTTGATATTCAAGTTTACTCTTCGTAAGACAAACTTTATCTGAATTTGCATTTTGTGGTTTTTTGATCTGTGATTATCTGATCACTTTAAATAGCAATGGTAATGGTAATATGTATTAAACTATCATTGTTTTCTCTGTTGATATTTAAAGTAATGTTTGGTACGTATGTTTAGAAATGAACAAATGGAATGATTCATTATCTAATGTTAGAGAAAAATGATGTCATGTTCCATTCTACTCATGAAAATTATTTGGGCCCATTTTATGCAAGTGACATTTATTTTTTAACTTGATCAGTTGAATTATTCACCAAAACTTGTAATTCAAAGACCTTTGCTAAATCTGAAGTTGATAGAACAAGAAGTAAAAGATAGAATATACTAATAGACAATCTTTTATCAAAAGTTTTGATTCATGGTTTCTGATTTATGAATTGGTGAAGAGTCCAATTGTACATCAAAGAATCAATGACACTAAAAATGAATTCAATCTCAACCCCAAATGCAGCAGCACCTCAGTGGTTGACTTTAAACTCTCCAAATATTGACTTCTTTTTTTACAGTATGTTATAATAATTACAAAAGGAATGTAAAAAGAAGTTGGAAAACAGATTTTGGTATTCCTGAATCCTTTGGGGCTGCAGATTGATCCGTGTTTCCCGCCAATAGACTTTGTATCTGATCCCCTGCTTGTCCCTGAACATTCAAGTTCACAATTATCATAAACTTTTCTGATATTTGAATCGCAAATTACACACCACGCAATTTCTGTTTCATAGCTAACGTACTTTAACTCGATGCCAGCTATAACATCTTGTTAAATAATGATGTATCATGTTATCGTTATGACTGCTAAACAAGTATCACATTCCTTTATTTGATCATAAACTTATAACATATATGCCCTCAAATATTGACTTTGATACCGTACCTTAGCAGCATCTTTAAGAGGGCCCCAACACTCTACTCGGTTGTACTTCTTTGAACTCGAGTGGAAAAAGACTCTAACGAATGCATCCATTAATTCTTTATGTTGAGTAAATAGCAAGCGATCCCCATATAACACCGCTTCAAGCACCTATAGCATCAACCATACTCTTATAAGTTTACTTCTTAGATAACTTATCATTATTTTTCTAACGGCGGTCCTAAGGGCTACCGTTAACGTGCATTAATGTGTTGTACAAAATGGTTGATGTTGACTTTAAATGACGGTTATTAAAAAGTACAGGTCTTTTTGCATCTTAACGACAGCCCTAAAGGTTGTCGTTAGAAAAATCCTTAAAATTATGATTTAAATAATCATTAATCAACTCAAATTACCAATGGTAACTCCTTCGAGAAAATGTAGTATCTAAACTCGGCAAGAAGGTCTAACAATGAATTCGGTCCGCTAACATAGCAATGAACATCAAGACACATGTGACCCTTCACTTCAGCCCACTGAGCTACTACATCGTCCTTATTGTACCATCCCTTTAACTGCGATCAAACATCAAATACGAATATTCAAAGTACGTCCTCAAAGAATACTACCATTAGCCAGAGTGCAACAAATATAATAAGTACCTGGTCTTGATCAATAATGTTTGAAATCGTTAATGTGAGGTCAGCAGTAAAGTCACAATGAGAAAGTTTGTAAGTCCTTGGAACAATTCTTGTGTACTGATCAGTTTCTTCTCCGCTAAAAACAACTTCAAGTTTTGACGCATCAAAGGTTGCTGGGGGCCCTAAAAGTTTTGCTGCCTATTCGTTCGAAATTTTATAACAAGAGTACATTAGCCTTGTGCAAGTAGTAATCAAGAAAGCAACAGTTGGTGCATAAATGTAAATCCCTAATTCTATTCATTAAGTAATGTTTAATTCGGTCATTGGACAATTTATGTGATCGTACTTTGAATATTTGATGTTAATTATATTTCGTTGATAATAAACTGTGACCATCGATTGACTGTACAGTCGATTGAGGGTGTGAGACACTCGACCGAGGGTCTCCGACCATCGATCGAGGGTCACTGCAAATACTATAAATATGGGTTACGGGTTTCATTGACATGTTACACACTCTACACAACCCTAGCCGAGTCTAAGTTGTTTGCTATCGTCCCAAATCGTACCCAACACGAATAACAACTTCAAAGCATCGATCTAATCTATTCCTTAGGTCTAGGTTTGATTCATTCGATCCTGAAAGTCATAGTTTATTCGATTAAAGCTTTATCTAGTGATTTCCGTCTCTAGATCGATTCTACGTTTGTTCTAAGATCCGATTCTTCGTCTACGACAACCATTATGGATCACCAAAAAAATGTGCATATTTACTTGTTATCATGTTACAATAAAAATAAAATGACCTATCTCAAGAAAAGACCCCAATTAACTGCCTTTTGCTAATGCAAGTGATTAAAACCATTCAACTTAACCTAAAATTAAGTATATCAATAATAAACCAAAGTTTACATTATTTTTAACTACATTTTCTATTTGCAGATATATTCTTTTGGGACAAGCACATTAGAAATACATGCTATGATTTTATATACTATTGAAGCTACTAGTAACCAAATTAATCACAAACAAAAGCTACTGGGAACCATTCTATCAAACAATTTAGCACATTATGGAATCAAATATTAAAACATATGAATTTTTAACTGGGAAAAAACCTGGAAGACAAGTGGATTATAAGAAGGACCAGTGTCTGGAAGCAAAACAGAATTAGGTGAGTGTCGTTTTGAAGGATTTAAACTGCAACTGAAACAAGTATAGAGACTTCTTGTATGATAATGAGATGTTAATGAAATATTTCTGATTGCCATAGACAACATTGCATAAACATCTCTTTTTTCTAACCACCCCTTTACTAAAGTTTTGATTATTTTCGTGCCCAATTCATCACCACTCACTTTTTTGATTTTCTTATTCCTAATTCTTGAAGAAAACAAAGAGGTATGTGGTATATGGGGACTATGATATCCAAGTTTTTATTTTTTATTTTTCGAAACTCAAATGTTTTTAGTTTAGTGTTTGTGAAATGGTGGTTTTGTTGTTGTGGGGCTAGTGAAAATCCATGGCATGCAAGTAGTGCCACTCATTTAGGTGGAGCAATTATACTTGATGGATAATGTGATGACGTGGCCACACATTGCTTTAGTGGGCTTTTTTTTTTTTTTTTTTTTTTTTGCTTTTTATTTTTAATACTCCGTAACAAATAACATGTGGCACGCAATGTAATCACCATAACGAAATAACAAAAAAAATTATATTTTAAAAATCGTAGAAAACATTGCATAAATCATGGTGAAATATAAATGGTACATAATTTCTAATTTGAAATTTGAATGTGGATGAATATTATATCCAATAACGTTAATATGTAGTCAATTTCATTCATGTTAATGAGGCCCGGCCCAATGGTAGTGCAACATGAACAATTGCACAGGGCCGAATTGGGGGGCCCAATATTTTTCTTATTGGAAAAATTTACTAAGCTTTGTCGAATATAAATAAGCCTGGTCCGTTAAGAAATGAAAAGACGATTCATGCCAAGAAAACAGGCCCATTGTTAATTTATTCATTTTGGTTGTGTTTTCACGGCTTTTAATTTTATAGATTATATATTTCTTGTAAAACACCGATGTGGGAACAGTTTCATAGACCACTGCTTCCACAAACTTTATCTACCAAATTGATGTCTTTTGAAAAATATTTGCCAAATTAATGGCATTTTATTTTTATTTAAATTATAAGCATCTTGTCCTTTTTTTCGGTTACACTACAAGTGATACCCTTTTAATCCATTTCCAGACCTCTATTACCCATTAACTTCTCGTTTATACTTCTAGATCTGTTCATGTTTTTTATTCAGCAAATTTATACAAATATTAAAAGGAGTTTCTCAATTCTTTCAATGTTGGTATAAACAAGTCATCACAAAAAATTCTTTCATGTATATACACAACAAGCATGTACCGATAAAACAGTCTTCACAAAATGTTGCTAGTAATCATAAGTCTTCAATTTCAACAAATAAATTAAATAATACTCCGTAATAATGTCGCATGATAAAATATAATGGGCAATCAATGAATATTTATGAACTTTTCAATTATATTTTATTTATTTATTTACAAATAAAGGAAGAATTTGTGAATGAAAGAGTAAAGAAAGAATATGTGAATTAAAGAAAGAATCTAACTTTTAAAATGTTACCTACTATTCACAATGTTCCAACAAAGATCGAGTGGATTGGCGATAATGACTACGTAGAATGAAAAAGGTGATTATAGTTTATATTATTCGTTGGGGCCCTTTTTACCACCTCGCTCAGAGCACCCAAATGCTCGGGACTGGCCCTGATGTTAATATAGAAATAAAATTTTAATATATGTAAAGTTTTTCTAACATGTACTCCGTATTTACCAAAGATTATTAAGCGTGTGAACCACACTACTTTTGTTTTGGATTCAATCAACCATTTTAAAACATTTTCCAAGCCAAGTAAGATTTATTTTTTTGGATAAGTGGTGAAACTCTCTTATGAACGAGTACATTGGCTTCTCCATAGAAGATAAAATTTTGGGTAATCAAGCCCTCTGAGCGCGAGACCTGGTACTGGGTGAATTGCGCATTATGTGCACCCTCTAGTCACATTCTTTTTTTGAACAATTTGGCATAACAATGAATCGAACCGCGGCGGTGTGCTTCATTGGACAATTCGGTGACCACTCAGACATGCATGCATGGTTAGCCAAGTAACCAAGTAAGATTTATCAGCTATGATATAATAATGAGCAAAATCTTTGACTTATAAATCCAAATATGAAGATGAACATAAAGTGATAATTAGCTCACTTTTTAACTTGGTGGATGATATTATGTATACTATAAAATAAAATATAACTAGTTGTGGAGCCCTCGCTTCGCGCCGGGAGCTCCGTTTTAAATGCGAGTTAAAAAAAGTCTTGATCTATTTTGTAAAAAAGAATTTTTTTCGACATCTAACATTGAAGGGTTGTTCCTTTTGTGAAAGTTGCTTCTTTTAGCGTTCAGTTTTTTTTTTTTAAAGTTAGTTTATCAATTTTGTAAAAAAGAATGTTTTTCGACATCTTTTGGTAGCATTGAAGGGTTGTTCCTTTTATGAAAGTTGCATCTTTTATCGTTGAGGGAAAAAAAAAAGTTAGTTGATTTTTTTAGAAAAGAATTTTTTTCGACATCTTTTGGTAACATTGAAGGGTTGGTTCTTTTACGAAAGTTGCTTCTTTTATCGTTGAGGACCCAAAAAAAAGGTAAAATGACGAAAATACCTCTGATTACTATTTATGAATAATGCTACATGGTTTTTGTCTATTAGATATTTATTATAATTCAGTAGGCTTATAACTACCTTTAATGGTTATAAGAACAAAGAGAGAAAAAGAGAGAAGAAGGAGAGAAGAAATATTGATATTGATATTTCAAGAGAAATGGTGCACCTTAAATGGCTACCATACATGTCTATTTATAGCATAAAATATTACTATGCAAGAAATATAATAATAATAAAATTAACATCCAATCTAGATATTTTATAACACTCCCCCTTGGATGACAATTTTATTAGAGAATAACTAGTACTGCCTCGTTAAAAACCTTGCTAAAGAAAACCCATTGGGATAAAACTTTAGCTAAGGGAAAAAGAGTGCAGCATAGAGTTGACTCCCCCTCAAGTAGGCAACGTCTGAGTTGTTACATCTTCTGAACATGCCTCATGTCAATATTATGAACGTGTGTTCTGAAAATAGCAGTTGGCAGTGCTTTGGTATAAAGATCAGCAGAGTTGTTGATTGAACGTATCTCATTTTAATCTGGTTGTCTTTTACGAGATCTTGAGTATATGAGAAGAATCTGAGGTTTTCATCTGAAACTGTATCATCTAAATCTTTTATGTACAAGTTTAGCCCCTGTGATTTGTCTACAGTCTCCTTCATGGTTTGCTCAAACCCTTGTTTCAATTCCTATTCTCTTGTAGTCTTTTCTGAGCCTTACCAACATACCATTCTTTTCCATCAAACTTATGACCGTTAAGACCGTTTATAGCTTTAGCGCCTCGTCAGCATTTATGTTTTGTTCTGTCATTTTTGATACTCTTCTTTCATTTGTATTATGTAAGCTGTATTATCTTCATAGATCGTTGTTACGCTTTTATAGCGTTCTAGTCCACAAGAATCAATAATGATTTGTATCATTGATCTTAACTAAAATCATTCCCGAGTAGCTTCATGTAATGCAATCACTTCGGCATGATTTGATGATGTTGCAACAAGTGTTTGTTTTGAGAACGTCATGATATTGCGGTGCCTCCATTTAGGAATACATATCCAGTTTGAGATTTAGCTTTATGTAGATCGGATAAATAATCTGCATCTGTATAACCAAACAAATCTTGTTTCGAGTTGTTAGAATAAAATAATTATAAATCAGTAGTTCCCCGAAGGTATCAAACTATTTGTTTGATCCCATTCCAATGTCTTTTGGTAGGGGCTGAGCTGAACCTTGTCAACAAATTAACTGCAAAAGAAATGTCAGATCTTGTATAATCTATAAGATACATAAGAACCTCAATTGCACTAAAATATAGAACTTCCGATCTGTTAAAATTTTCATGATCTTCGCAGGGATGAAATAGATCAGTGTCAATATTGAGTGATCTAACAACAATGAGTTTGTCTTTAAAAAAAATGTTTTAAAATCTTTTCGGTATAAGTTGTTTGATGTACAAGTAAACTATTAGGCATATGCTCAATTTGCAATCCAAGGTAATACTTGGTTTTTTCAAGATCTTTCATTTCAAAATAATTCTTTAGAAGTTGAATGATTTCATAGATCTCTTTATTTGTTCATATGATGTTAAGAACATTGACATAAACAACTACGATCTCATATCCGAACATTGTTTTTATAAAACATACGTGCAAAATAAGTTTATATTTATACCCTTTTTTTTTATCAAGTAGTCATTTAATCGGTTATACCACATACGTCCCGTTTGTATAAACCCACTTAGAAATCTTTGTGATTTAATGGAATATATTCCCTTGGGTTTTACATTAGATGCTTATGATACCTTAACCCTTTAGGTATATTCATATATATCACTATTAAGTGATCCATACAGATAAGTAGTAACAACATTCATGAGATGCATTTAAATAACTACCAGGTTGATTAAGTATCTAATAAGTAATTGTATCCATTACAGGAGGATAATTTTTCCTCCTAATTCATTTCTGGTCTTTGTGGGAAATATTGAGTTACAAGTCTAGTTTTGCCTTGTAACTTCATTTGCACATTTCTTTTCGGATAAAAATTCATTTGTATCCCATACGTTTCACATCTTTAAAAGTGATAACGATTGATCCGAAAACTTTTCTTTTATCGAGCGATTCTAATTCAGCTCTTATTGCTCCTTTCCATTGAGCTCAATCATGTCCATTTTGTATATTCAATGACAGATTTTAGTTCCAGATCATCATCTTTATTCATGATGTCATTGTAACATTATATGAAAATATCTCATAGAGATTTTAGTTTCATTTCGGTTCCATAATATTGCATAATTTATCGCAATTTTAGTATTTACATTTATCAATATCCTCTGCAGAAGGAATATTGATTTGTGGTTCTTCTTGAACACTTGCTCTTACCTCATTATCAGCTGATTTTCTTTTTCGAGGATTTTTATCTTCGGAACCAATTGATCTTCCACGTTTGATGCGTGGCAAAGACTCAACAGTGACATTATTTCCAGCTTTTGGAATTTCAGTTCGAGCTGGAGCATTTATCGCTGGTATATATGATTTAGTCACTTTTTTATATCTGTAAATGCATAAAGTAATTAATTTGCAAGTTCTTGCATATGCATTATTTTTGAACTTTCGTTTCACATTCTTTTGTGCGAGTTCAATATACCTTAATTGATGTTCACATCATGAAGCATCATTTTATTTTTTATTTTTATTTCTCCCCCTAATCTAAATCTAGGGAACAATGTTTTATTAAAATGACAATCAGCAAAACGTGCTGTAAAAACATCACCCATCATGGGTTCAATATATCTTATGATTGAAGATGTTTTATATCCAAAATATATTATCATCTTTCTTTGAAGAACCATTTTATTGTATTGTGGTGATACAATTGGAACATACACTGCACAACCAATGTTTTAAGGTAGAAAATATTTGGCTCTTGGCCAAAATCAAGTATTAAGTGAAAATATTTACGACTTCCACATGGTATAATGCGAATTAATGTCGCAGCATGTAAATTTACATGTCCACATATAAATATTGAGAGATTTGTACTCATTATCAATTGTCTAGTTATTAGCTGTAAGCGTTTATCTATTGATTCAGCTAAACCAATTTTGTGTATGCACATGAGCAACTGGATGTTCAACAACAATCCCTGTAGATATATAATGATCATTAAATGCTTGAGATGTTAACTCACCAGCATTATCAAGTCTCATCCTTTTAATGGTGTAATCAGAATAATGTGTTCTCAATTTAATAATTTGTGCAAGAAACTTTGCAAATGTCATATTACGGCTTGATAACATACAAATATGAGACCATCCGCTAGATGCGTCTATTAGAACCATGAAATATCAAAATGGTTCACATGATGGATGAATTG